>NW_027590386.1:0-300000 GCF_964213995.1 Mustelus asterias | reverse complement strand
GGATATTCTGGAGGGTCTGAAAATAGATAAATCCCCTGGTCCGGATGGGATTTATCCAAGGATTCTCTGGGAGGCAAGAGAAGTGATTGCAGAGCCTCTGGCTCTGATCTTCAGGTCGTCGTTGGCCTCTGGTATAGTACCAGAAGATTGGAGGTTAGCGAATGTTGTCCCATTGTTTAAGAAGGGGAACAGAGACTTCCCCGGGAATTATAGACCGGTGAGTCTCACTTCTGTTGTCGGCAAGATGTTGGAAAAAATTATAAGGGATAGGATTTATAGTTATTTGGAGAGTAATGAATTGATAGGTGATAGTCAGCATGGTTTTGTGGCAGGTAGGTCGTGCCTTACTAACCTTATTGAGTTTTTTGAGAAAGTGACCAAGGAGGTGGATGGGGGCAAGGCAGTGGACGTGGTATATATGGATTTTAGTAAGGCATTTGATAAGGTTCACCATGGTAGGCTTCTGCAGAAAATGCAGATGTATGGGATTGGGGGTGATCTAGGAAATTGGATCAGGAATTGGCTAGCGGATAGGAAACAGAGGGTGGTGGTTGATAGTAAATATTCATCATGGAGTGCGGTTACAAGTGGTGTACCTCAGGGATCTGTTTTGGGGCCACTGCTGTTTGTAATATTTATTAATGATCTGGATGAGGGTATAGTTGGGTGGATTAGCAAATTTGCTGATGACACCAAAGTCGGTGGTGTGGTAGACAGTGAGGAAGGGTGTCGTAGTTTGCAGGAAGACTTAGACAGGTTGCAAAGTTGGGCCGAGAGGTGGCGGATGGAGTTTAATGCGGAGAAGTGTGAGGTAATTCACTTTGGTAGGAATAACAGATGTGTTGAGTATAGGGCTAACGGGAGGACTTTGAATAGTGTGGAGGAGCAGAGGGATCTCGGTGTATGTGTGCATAGATCCCTGAAAGTTGGGAATCAAGTAGATAAGGTTGTTAAGAAGGCATATGGTGTCTTGGCGTTTATTGGTAGGGGGATTGAATTTAGGAGTCGTAGCGTTATGTTGCAACTGTACACAACTCTGGTGCGGCCGCACTTGGAGTACTGTGTGCAGTTCTGGTCCCCACATTACAGGAAGGATGTGGAGGCTTTGGAGAGGGTGCAGAGGAGGTTTACCAGGATGTTGCCTGGTATGGAGGGGAGATCCTATGAGGAGAGGCTGAGGGATTTGGGATTGTTTTCGCTGGAAAGGCGGCGGCTAAGAGGGGATCTTATTGAAACATATAAGATGATTAGAGGTTTAGATAGGGTGGATAGTGATAGCCTTTTTCCTCTGATGGAGAAATCCAGCACGAGGGGGCATGGCTTTAAATTGAGGGGGGGTAGTTATAGAACCGATGTCAGGGGTAGGTTCTTTACCCAGAGGGTGGTGAGGGATTGGAATGCCCTGCCAGCATCAGTAGTAAATGCGCCTAGTTTGGGGGCGTTTAAGAGATCCGTAGATAGGTTCATGGACGAAAAGAAATTGGTTTAGGTTGGAGGGTCACAGTTTTTTTTTAACTGGTCGGTGCAACATCGTGGGCCGAAGGGCCTGTTCTGCGCTGTAATGTTCTATGTTCTATGTTCTATGTTCTATCCAGCCTCTCCTTATAACTCAAACCATCAAGTCCCGGTAGCATCCTAGTAAATCTTTTCTGTACTCTTTTTAGTTTAATAATATCGTTTCTATAATTGGGTGACCAGAACTGTACACAGTATTCCAAGTATGGCCTTACCAATGTCTTGGACAACTTCAACAAGACGGCCCAACTCTGACCGATGAAACCAAGTATGCTGAATGGCGGGACAGGACGCCCCCCACACTAACCCGGGACAGGACGCCCCCCACACTAACCCGGGACAGGGTGTCCCTCACACTAACCCGGGACAGGGTGTCCCCCACACTAACCCGGGACAGGGTGTCCCCCACACTAACCCGGGACACGCTGTCCCTCACACTAACCCGGGACAGGGTGTCCCTCACACTAACCCGGGACAGGGTGCCCCCACACTAACCCGGGACAGGGTGTCCCTCACACTAACCCGGGACAGGGTGTCCCCCACACTAACCCGGGACAGGGTGTCCCTCACACTAACCCGGGACAGGGTGTCCCCCACACTAACCCGGGACACGCTGTCCCCCGCACTAACCCGGGACAGGGTGCCCCCACACTAACCCGGGACAGGGTGTCCCCCACACTAACCCGGGACAGGGTGTCCCCCACACTAACCCGGGACACGCTGTCCCCCACACTAACCCGGGACAGGGTGTCCCCCACACTAACCCGGGACACGCTGTCCCCCACACTAACCCGGGACAGGGTGTCCCCCACACTAACCCGGGACACGCTGTCCCCCGCACTAACCCGGGACAGGGTGCCCCCACACTAACCCGGGACAGGGTGTCCCCCACACTAACCCGGGACAGGGTGTCCCCCGCAATAACCCAGGACAGGGTGTCCCCCACACTAACCCGGGACAGGGTGCCCCCACACTAACCCGGGACAGGGTGTCCCCCACACTAACCCGGGACAGGGTGTCCCCCGCAATAACCCGGGACAGGGTGTCCCTCACACTAACCCGGGACAGGGTGTCCCCCACACTAACCCGGGACAGGGTGTCCCCCACACTAACCCGGGACAGGGTGTCCCTCACACTAACCCGGGACAGGGTGTCCCTCACACTAACCCGGGACAGGGTGTCCCCCACACTAACCCGGGACAGGGTGTCCCCACACTAACCCGGGACAGGGTGTCCCCCACACTAACCCGGGACACGCTGTCCCTCACACTAACCCGGGACAGGGTGTCCCTCACACTAACCCGGGACAGGGTGTCCCTCACACTAATCCGGGACAGGGTGTCCCCCACACTAACCCGGGACAGGGTGTCCCCCACACTAACCCGGGACAGGGTGTCCCCCACACTAACCCGGGACACGCTGTCCCTCACACTAACCCGGGACAGGGTGTCCCTCACACTAACCCGGGACAGGGTGTCCCCACACTAACCCGGGACAGGGTGTCCCCACACTAACCCGGGACAGGGTGTCCCCCACACTAACCCGGGACAGGGTGTCCCTCACACTAACCCGGGACACGCTGTCCCTCACACTAACCCGGGACAGGGTGTCCCTCACACTAACCCGGGACAGGGTGCCCCCACACTAACCCGGGACAGGGTGTCCCCCACACTAACCCGGGACAGGGTGTCCCCCGCACTAACCCGGGACAGGGTGCCCCCACACTAACCCGGGACAGGGTGTCCCCCACACTAACCCGGGACACGCTGTCCCCCGCACTAACCCGGGACAGGGTGTCCCCCGCAATAACCCGGGACAGGGTGTCCCCCACACTAACCCGGGACACGCTGTCCCCCGCACTAACCCGGGACAGGGTGTCCCCCACACTAACCCGGGACACGCTGTCCCTCACACTAACCCGGGACAGGGTGTCCCCCGCAATAACCCGGGACAGGGTGTCCCCCGCAATAACCCGGGACAGGGTGTCCCCCACACTAACCCGGGACAGGGTGTCCCCCACACTAACCCGGGACACGCTGTCCCTCACACTAACCCGGGACAGGGTGTCCCCCACACTAACCCGGGACACGCTGTCCCCCACACTAACCCGGGACAGGGTGTCCCTCACACTAACCCGGGACAGGGTGTCCCCCACACTAACCCGGGACACGCTGTCCCCCACACTAACCCGGGACAGGGTGTCCCTCACACTAACCCGGGACAGGGTGTCCCCCACACTAACCCGGGACACGCTGTCCCCCACACTAACCCGGGACACGCTGTCCCCCACACTAACCCGGGACAGGGTGTCCCCCACACTAACCCGGGACACGCTGTCCCTCACACTAACCCGGGACAGGGTGTCCCTCACACTAACCCGGGACACGCTGTCCCTCACACTAACCCGGGACAGGGTGTCCCCCACACTAACCCGGGACACGCTGTCCCTCACACTAACCCGGGACAGGGTGTCCCTCACACTAACCCGGGACACGCTGTCCCTCACACTAACCCGGGACACGCTGTCCCCCACACTAACCCGGGACAGGGTGTCCCCCACACTAACCCGGGACAGGGTGTCCCTCACACTAACCCGGGACAGGGTGTCCCCCACACTAACCCGGGACACGCTGTCCCCCACACTAACCCGGGACAGGGTGTCCCCCACACTAACCCGGGACACGCTGTCCCCCACACTAACCCGGGACAGGGTGTCCCCCACACTAACCCGGGACAGGGTGTCCCCCACACTAACCCGGGACAGGGTGTCCCTCACACTAACCCGGGACAGGGTGTCCCCCACACTAACCCGGGACAGGGTGTCCCCCACACTAACCCGGGACAGGGTGTCCCCCACACTAACCCGGGACAGGGTGTCCCCCACACTAACCCGGGACACGCTGTCCCCCACACTAACCCGGGACACGCTGTTCCCCACACTAACCCGGGACAGGGTGTCCCCCACACTAACCCGGGACAGGGTGTCCCCCACACTAACCCGGGACACGCTGTCCCTCACACTAACCCGGGACAGGGTGTCCCCCACACTAACCCGGGACACGCTGTCCCTCACACTAACCAGGGACAGGGTGTCCCCCACACTAACCCGGGACAGGGTGTCCCCCACACTAACCCGGGACAGGGTGTCCCCCACACTAACCCGGGACAGGGTGTCCCCCACACTAACCCGGGACAGGGTGTCCCCCACACTAACCCGGGACAGGGTGTCCCTCACACTAACCCGGGACAGGGTGTCCCCCACACTAACCCGGGACAGGGTGTCCCCCACACTAACCCGGGACAGGGTGTCCCCCACACTAACCCGGGACAGGGTGTCCCCCACACTAACCCGGGACAGGGTGTCCCCCACACTAACCCGGGACAGGGTGTCCCCCACACTAACCCGGGACAGGGTGTCCCTCACACTAACCCGGGACAGGGTGTCCCCCACACTAACCCGGGACAGGGTGTCCCCACACTAACCCGGGACACGCTGTCCCCCGCACTAACCCGGGACAGGGTGTCCCCCGCACTAACCCGGGACAGGGTGTCCCTCACACTAACCCGGGACAGGGTGTCCCCCACACTAACCCGGGACAGGGTGTCCCTCACACTAACCCGGGACAGGGTGTCCCCCACACTAACCCGGGACAGGGTGTCCCCCACACTAACCCGGGACAGGGTGTCCCCCACACTAACCCGGGACACGCTGTCCCTCACACTAACCCGGGACAGGGTGTCCCTCACACTAACCCGGGACAGGGTGTCCCTCACACTAACCCGGGACAGGGTGTCCCTCACACTAACCCGGGACAGGGTGTCCCTCACACTAACCCGGGACAGGGTGTCCCCCACACTAACCCGGGACAGGGTGTCCCTCACACTAACCCGGGACAGGGTGTCCCCCACACTAACCCGGGACAGGGTGTCCCCCACACTAACCCGGGACAGGGTGTCCCCCACACTAACCCGGGACAGGGTGTCCCCCACACTAACCCGGGACACGCTGTCCCTCACACTAACCCGGGACAGGATGTCCCCCGCAATAACCCGGGACAGGGTGTCCCCCACACTAACCCGGGACAGGGTGTCCCCACACTAACCCGGGACAGGGTGTCCCTCACACTAACCCGGGACAGGGTGTCCCCACACTAACCCGGGACAGGGTGTCCCTCACACTAACCCGGGACAGGGTGTCCCCCACACTAACCCGGGACAGGGTGTCCCTCACACTAACCCGGGACAGGGTGTCCCCCGCAATAACCCGGGACAGGGTGTCCCCCACACTAACCCGGGACACGCTGTCCCCCGCACTAACCCGGGACAGGGTGTCCCCCGCACTAACCCGGGACAGGGTGTCCCCCGCACTAACCCGGGACACGCTGTCCCCCGCACTAACCCGGGACAGGGTGTCCCCCGCACTAACCCGGGACAGGGTGTCCCCCACACTAACCCGGGACACGCTGTCCCTCACACTAACCCGGGACAGGGTGCCCCCACACTAACCCGGGACAGGGTGTCCCTCACACTAACCCGGGACAGGATGTCCCCCACACTAACCCGGGACAGGGTGCCCCCACACTAACCCGGGACAGGGTGTCCCTCACACTAACCCGGGACACGCTGTCCCTCACACTAACCCGGGACAAGCTCTTCCTCGCACTAACCCGGGACAGGGTGCCCCCACACTAACCCGGGACAGGGTGTCCCTCACACTAACCCGGGACAGGGTGTGCCTCACACTAACCCGGGACAGGGTGTCCCTCACACTAACCCGGGACAGGGTGCCCCCACTCTAACCCGGGACAGGGTGTCCCTCACACTAACCCGGGACAGGGTGTCCCTCACACTAACACAAGACACGCTGTCCCTCACACTAACCCGGGACAGGGTGTCCCTCACACTAACCCGGGACAGGGGGTGTTCCTCACACTAATCTAGCTGGACCTGGTGTTAGAATGTAACCAGTGACAACTTTGTATTGAATGTAATGTGACCAATGAGACCAAGATGTAAGGGTCAGCTGACCCAGTAAACCATGGACAAATGTGAGGTAATGCATTTTGGAAGGTTTAATATAGATAGGAAATATACAGTAAATGTCAGAACCCTTAATAGTATTGATAGGCAAAGGGATCTGGGTGTACAGGTACACAGGTCATTGAAAGTGGCAATGCAGGTGGAGAAGGTAGTCAAAAAGGTATATGGCACGCTTGCCTTCATCAGCCGGGGCATTGAGTTTGAAAATTGGCAAGTCATGTTTTGGCTTTATAGAACATTAGTTAGGCCGCACTTGGAATATAGTGTTCAATTCTGGTCGCCACACTACCAGAAGGATGTGGAGGCCTTGGAGAGGGTACAGAAAGGATTTACCAGGATGTTGCCTGGTATGGAGGGCATGAGCTATGAAGAGAGGTTGGAGAAACTTGGTTTGTTCTCAATGGAACAACGGAGGTTGATGGGCGACCTGATAGAAGTCTACAAGATTATGAGAGGCATAGAACATAGAACAGTACAGCACAGTTCAGGCCCTTCAGCCCTCGAAGTTGTGCCGAGCTTTGTCCGAAACCAAGATTAAGCTATCCCACTCCCTATCATCCTGGTGTGCTCCATGTGCCTATCCAATAACCGCTTGAAAGTTCCTAAAGTGTCTGACTCCACTATCACAGCAGGCAGTCCATTCCACACCCCAACCACTCTCTGAGTAAAGAACCTACCTCGGACATCCCTCCTATATCTCCATTCATGAACCTTATAGTTATGTCCCCTAGTAACAGCTACATTCACCCGAGGAAATAGTCTCTGAACGTCCACTCTATCTATCCCCCTTATCATCTTATAAACCTCTATTAAGTCGCCCCTCATCCTCCACCGCTCCAAAGAGAAAAGCCCCAGCTCCCTCAACCTTTCCTCATAAGACCTACCCTCCAAACCAGGCAGCATCCCGGTAAATCTCCTATGCACTCTCTCCAATGCTTCCACATCCTTCTTCTAGTGAGGTGACCAGAACTGCACACAATATTCCAAATGTGGTCTCACCAAGGTCCTGTACAGTTGCAGCATAACCCCACGGCTCTTAAACTCAAACCCCCTGTTAATAAACGCTAACACACTATAGGCCTTCTTCACGGCTCTATCCACTTGAGTGGCAACCTCCAGAGATCTGTGGATATGAACCCCAAAATCTCTCTGTTCCTCCACATTCCTCAGAACCCTGCCGTTGACCCTGTAATCCGCATTCAAATTTGTCCTACCAAAATGAATCACTTCGCACTTATCAGTGTTAAACTCCATCTGCCATTTTTCGGCCCAGCTCTGCATCCTATCGATGTCTCTTTGCAGCCTACAACAGCCCTCCACCTCATCCACTACTCCACCAACCTTGGTGTCATCAGCAAATTTACTGACCCACCCTTCAGCCCCCTCCTCCAAGTCATTGATAAAAATCACAAATAGCAGAGGACCCAGCACTGATCCCTGTGATACACCGCTGGTAACTGGTCTCCAGTCTGAAAATTTTCCATCCACCACCACCCTCTGTCTTCTATGAGATAGAGTAAGAAGTCTCACAACACCAGGTTAAAGTCCAACAGGTTTATTTGTTAGCAAATACCATAAGCTTTCGGAGCGCTGCCCCTTCGTCAGATGGAGTTGTTATCTGTTTTCAAACAGTGCAAACAGACACAGAAATCAAATTACAGAATACTGATTAGAATGCAAATCTCTACAGCCAGCCAGGTCTTAAATGTACAGACAATGTGGGTGGAGGGAGCATTCAACACAGGTTAAAGAGATGCGTATTGTCTCCAGACAGAACAGCCAGTGAAATTCTGCAAGCCCAGGGGGCAAGCTGTGGGGGTTACTGATAATGTGACATAAATCCAACATCCCGGTTTAGGCCGTCCTCATGTGTGCGGAACTTGGCTATCAGTTTCTGCTCAGCGACTCTGCGCTGTCGTGTGTCGTGAAGGCCGCCTTGGAGAACGCTTACCTGAAGATCCAAGGCTGAATGCCCGTGACTGCTGAAGTGCTCCCCCACAGGAAGAGAACAGTCTTGCCTGGTGATTGTCGAGCAGTGTTCATTCATCCGTTGTCGTAGCGTCTGCATGGTTTCCCCAATGTACCATGCCTCAGGACATCCTTTCTTGCAGCGTATCAGGTAGACAACGTTGGCCGAGTTGCAAGAGTAGGTACCGTGTACCTGGTAGATGGTGTTCTCACGTGAGATGATGGCATCCGTGTCGATGATCCGGCACGTCTTGCAGAGGTTGCTGTGGCAGGGTTGTGTGGTGTCGTGGTCACTGTTCTCCTATGAGATAGCCAGTTATTTATCCAATCGGCCAAATTTTCCTCTATCCCACACCTCCTTACTTTCTTCATGAGCCTACCATGGGGAACCTTATCAAACGCCTTACTAAAATCCATGTATATGACACCAACTGCTCTACCTTCATCTACACACTTAGTTACCTCCTCAAAGAATTCAATCAAATTTGTGAGGCAAGACTTACCCTTCACGAATCCGTGCTGACTATCACGGATTAAGCTGCATCTTTCCAAATGGTCATAAATCCTATCCCTCTGGACTTTTCCATTAACTTACCGACCACCGAAGTAAGACTAACCGGCCTATAATTACCAGGGTCATTCCTATTTCCTTTCTTGAACAGAGGAACAACATTCGTCACTCTCCAGTCCTCTGGCACTATACCCGTGGACAGTGAGGACCCAAAAATCAAAGCCAAAGGCTCTGCAATCTCATCCCTTGCCTCCCAAAGAATCCTAGGATATATCCCATCTGGCCCAGGGGACTTATCGACCCTCAGGCTTTTCAAAATTGCTAATATACCTTCCCTCAGAACATCGACCTCCTCCAGCCTATCAGTCTGTATCCCATTCTCATCCTCAAAAACATGGTCCCTCTCCTTGGTGAACACTGAAGAAAAGTATTCATTCATCGCCTCTCCTATCTCTTCTGACTCCATGCACAAATTCCCACCCCTACCCTTGACCGGCCCTAACCTCACCCTGGCCATTCTTTTATTTCTCACATAAGAGTAAAAAGCCTTGGGGTTTTCCTTGATCCAACCCGCCATGGACTTCTCATGCCCCCTCCTAGCTTTCCTAAGCCCTTTTTTTAGCTCATTCCTTGCTACCTTGTAACCCTCAAGCAACCCAACTGAACCTTGTTTTTTCATCCTAACATACGCTTCCTTTTTCCTCTTGACAAGACATTCAACCTCTTTTGTGAACCATAGTTCCCTCACTCGGCCATTTCCTCCCTGCCTGACAGGGACATGCCTATCAAGGACACGCAGTATTTGTTCCTTGAACAAGCTCCACTTTTCATTTATGCCTTTCCCTGACAGTTTCTGTTCCCACCTTATGCTCCCTAATTCTTGCCTAATCGCATCATAATTACCCCTCCCCCAATTATAAACCTTGCCCTGCCGTAAGGCCCTATCCCTCTCCATTGCAATAACGAAAGACACTGAATTGTGGTCACTATCTCCAAAGTGCTCTCCCACAACCAAATCTAACACTTGGACCGGTTCATTACCCAGTACCAAGTCCAATGTGGCCCCACCTCTTGTCAGCCTATCCACATATTGTGTCAGGAAACCCTCCTGCACACACTGTACAAAAACTGCCCCATCCGAACTATTCAACCTATAAAGGTTCCAATCAATATTTGGAAAGTTAAAGTCACCCATGACAACTACCCTGTCACCTCCACACCTATCCATAATCTGCTTTGCAATTTCTTCCTCCACATGCACGGTAGCACAGTGGTTAGCACTGCTGCTTCACAGCTCCAGGGTCCCGGGTTCGATTCCCGGCTCGGGTCACTGTCTGTGTGGAGTTTGCACATTCTCCTCGTGTCTGCGTGGGTTTCCTCCGGGTGCTCTGGTTTCCTCCCACAGTCCAAAGATGTGCGGGTTAGGTTGATTGGCCAGGTTAAAAATTGCCCCTTCGAGTCCTGGGATGCATAGGTTAGAGGGATTAGCGGGTAAAATATGTGGGGCTAGGGTCTGGGTGGGATTGTGGTCGGTGCAGACTCGATGGGCTGAATGGCCTCCTTCTGCACTGTAGGGTTTCTATGATCTTCTATGACATCTCTATTACTATTTGGGGGCCTATAGAAAACCCCCAACAACATGTCCTATTTCTAACTTCAGCCCATATTACTTCAGTAGGCAGATCCCCTTCGAACTGCCTTTCAGCAGCTGTTAAACTATCCTTGATTAACAATGCTACTCCTCCACCTCTTTTACCACCTTCCCTACTCTTACTGAAACATCTATACCCCGGAACTTCCAATAACCATTCCTGTCCCTGTTCTAACCATATCTCCATAATGGCCACAACATCGTAGTCCCAAGTACCAATCCACGCTCCAAGTTCACCTACCTTATTCCTGATGCTCCTTACATTGAAGTAGACACATTTCAACCCACCTTCCTGTCTGCCGGTACACTCCTGCGACCTTGATACCCTCCTCAGTACCTCACTACACTCAACACTGGCTTCTGGACTACAGCTCATTTTCCTATCCCCCAAACAAATTAGTTTAAACCCCCCCCGAAGAGCCATAGCAAATTTCCCTTCCAGGGTATTGGTGCCCCTCTGGTTCAGGTGCAAACCGTCCTGTTTGTACAGGTCCCACCTCCCCCAGAATGTGCTCCAATTATCCATGAAACTGAAACCCTCCCTCCTACACCATCCCTGCAGCCACGTGTTTATCTGCACTCTCTCCCTGTTCCTCAACTCGCTAGCACGTGGCACCAGCAACAAACCAGAGATGACAACATGGTTTGTCCTGGCTCTCAGCTTCCACCCCAGCTCCCTAAATTCCTGTTTTAAATCCCCGTCCCTTCTCTTACCTATGTCGTTGGTGCCGATGTGTACCACGACTTGTGACTGTTCCCCCTCCCCCTTAAGGATCCTGAAAACACGATCCGAGACATCACAGACCCTGGCACCCGGGAGGCAACATACCATCCGTGAGTCTCTTTCGCTGCCACAGAACCTCCTATCTGTCCCTCTAACTGTCGAGTCCCCAATAACTATTGCTCTCCTGCTCTCCCCCCTTCCCTTCTGAGCCACAGGGACGGACTCAGTGCTGGCGATCCGGTCACCGCGGCTTACCACTGGTAGATCGTCCCCCGCAACAGTATCCAAAGCGGTATACTTGTTGCCGAGGCGAACGACCACAGGGGATCCCTGTACTGTCTGCTTCCTCCCAGCCCCTCTCACCGACACCCATCTATCTTCATTCTTCAGAGTAATTACATCCCTGAAGCTTCTATCTATGACCACCTCTGCCTCCCGAATGATCCGAAGTTCATCCAGCTCCAGATCCCTAACACGGTCTTCAAGGAGCTGGAATTGGATGCACTTCCTGCAGGTGTACTCAGCTGGGACACTTCTGGTGTCCCTCACATCAAACATCCCACAGGAGGAACATTGCACTGCTTGCACTGACATCCCTGCTGACTTCCCGAACTAAGAAACGAAAGAGAAAAAAAAAGCTTACCTGGTCTCACTCCGAGTCCTTTTTTTTAGGTTAGAGGAGCACGGAGGGTGGGAGACTCTAAACTGAGATTAAACCAAAACAAATTGAGATTAAACCCAAACAAACTGACATTAAATCCAAACAAACTGAGATTAAATCCAAACAACTGAGATTAAATCCAAACAATGGACAGAGTGGATAGTCAGAAGCTTTTTCCCAGGGTAGAAGAGTCAATTACTTGGGGGCACAGGTTTAAGGTGCGAGGGGCAAGGTTTAAAGGAGATGTACGAGGCAGATTTTTTACACAGAGGGTGGTGGGTGCCTGGAACTCGTTGCCAGGGGAGGTAGTGGAACCGGATGCGGTAGTGACTTTTAAGGGGCGTCTTGACAAGTACATGAATAGGATGGGAATAGAGGGATATGGTCCCTGGAAGGGGAGGGGGTTTTAGTTCAGTCGGACAGCATGGTCGGTGCAGGCTTGGAGGGCCGAAGGGCCTGTTCCTGTGCTGTAATTTTCTTTGTTCTTTGTTCAATTACAGAGTGATGTAACAGTCAGCTGACCAGCTGACTCACTCTAAATAAGGAACTATGTAGAATTGTGGGTAGCTTGGAGTGACCCAGAGTGAGACCCCAAGTTTGGAATAATGATGTTTCTTTATTAAACGCTTTCTTTGATTTATAATTTGGAGTAAGTTTTGTTGTATTTTCATCAGCTGCATTTTTGAAATGTTCCTTCTGGTTGTTTTTTCTGTCCATAGATATCGCATCAGATGCAGAGGCGGAGAATCTGATGGTTTCACACACAGAGGAGCTGAAGCAGTTAGTGCGAGAAAAGGAAAAGGAGTGTGGTGTGATTAGAAATCAAGGTAAATGCCTTGTGTAATTTGCCTTCTGTCGGTCTCCATCGATCATATTTGTTTAGCGCAAGGATTAATGATGGAAAAGTGGTTTGTTTAATACATTTACAGGATGTAGGTGCCACTGGCCAGGCTAGCATTTATTGTCCATCCCACGCTGCACTTCAGGAAGTGGCAGTGAGCTGTCTTCTTGAACAGGTGCTGTCCCTGAGGTGCAGGTATAACCATGGTGCGGTTAGAGAGGGAATTCCAGGATTTTGACAGTGAAGCAATGGTGATATATTTCCAAGTCAGGATGGTGAGTGGCTTGGAGGGGAACCTGCAGGTGGTGGTGTTCCCTGGTATCTTCTGCTCTTCTCCTTTTAGATGGTAGTAGTCGTAGGTTTGGAAGATGCTGTCTAAGGTGTTTTGATGAGTTCTTGCAGTGCATCTTGTAGATGCGCTACACTGCTGCTACTGTGTGTTGGTGGTGGAGGGATTGAACGTTTGTGGAAGGGGTAGCAATCAAACAGGCTGCTTTGTCCCGGATGGGGTCGAGCTTCTTGACTGTTTTGGAGCCACACTCATCCAGGCAAGTGGAGAGTATTCCATCACAAGCCTGACTTGTACCTTGAAGATGGTGGACAGGATTTGGGCACTCAGGAGGTGAGTTACTTGCCGCTTAGCCTTTGAACTGCTCTGGTAGCCGCAGTATTTATGTGGCTGGTTCAATTTAGTTTCTGGTCAATGGTAACCCCCAGGATGTTGATAGTGGGAGATTCAGCGATGGTAATGCCATTGAATGTCAAGAGGCGATGGTTAGATTCTCTCTAGATGGTCATTGACTGGCACTCATGTGGCACAAATGTTACTTTCCCTTTGTTAGCCCAAGTCTGGATATTGTCCAGGTCTTGTTGCATTTTGACATGAACTGCTTCAGTATCTAAAGAGTCGTGAATGGTGCTGAACATTATGCAGTCATCAGTTACTATCCCCACTTCTGAACTTATGATGGAGGGAAGGTCATTGATGAAGCAGCTGAAGATGCTTCATCACCTGCAGTGATGTCCTGGAACTGAGATGATTGACCTCCAACCAGCACAACCATCTTCCTTTATACCAGGTATGATTCCAACAGGTGGAGGGTTTTCCCTGATTCCCATTGACTCCAGTTTTGCCAGGGCTCCTGGATGCCTCACTTGGTCAAATGCTATGAGATGCCCAGAAGACCAGAGTCAGAGCAACACCAATGAGAGAGGGTTTACGACTGGAGGGAATGGATTAAACTAACATCATTGGAGGTGGTAAGGACAAGGCTGAGGCTTTCAAATTCATATCTGCTGAGAGCAAGGGGATGCTAGGAAACAGCATCGAGGTGGGGTCATGAGTGCTGAGTGTGGGCAAAACAATGTTGTGGGGGATGGGAGGTTTGAAGAAAATAATTTCCTGAAGAGAAGGCCGAATGGGGAAATTACCTGAGTTAAGTGTTTTCTGAGGAGATATAGAGGTGGGGAATGGATATTGTTGTGAGATGGTGGGAAGTGGTCTCAGTGACAAAAGGAGATGTGCTTTGAGCTTGACTCAAATCAATCAGGATGTTTGGTTAAGGATAAACCAGAGTAGATGGGGGGGTGGATTTTTTATTTGCATGGGATTGAAGATTGTGGCAGGATTCAGGGTAATGGCAGGGGGGGGGGGGCGGATTCTCCCATCCTGACGCGCACGTTTTGTGGCACGTCGGTATGGGAGAATCGCATGTCGGCCATTTCGCGGGATTCGCTCATGCGTTCCCGATGGATACGTACCTCCCACAGCCGGAGAACAGGCGCAGTTGGGATCGCACTGGAAACCGGCGGGGAGGTAAGTGATTTACATCTGTTTTAAATGTGATTATTGGGCCCGGCACGGAACTTGCCGAGCCCGATAGTACCTCCCATCCCGCCAGGGGTATTTCACTCCGCTGGGGTTTAGAGTAGCTCCCCACTTGCAACGCACTAGCAGGAGACCATGCTGGAGTGAAGGGGAAGCAATCGGGGCCCCCCCCCCCCCCAGGGGATTGGACAGCGGGTTGTTGCCCCCTGGGAATGGGTACCCTAGCAGTGCCAGACTGTGACCCTGGCACTGCCCTGGGGGCAAAGTTCCCATGCCCAGGGACACCTTGACACTGCCCACCAGACATCAGGCAGTACCAAGGGGGTGGGGCCATCAGGGGTCCCGCTGCCAGTCTGCATTGGGATTGGTCAGGGCTGGAGAGAGGCCAGTGATCGGGGCGGGCTGTTTGGGGAGGGGGGTGGTAGTTTGCAAGGGGTGGTTGCTTCCCGGGGTGTGGGGGAGGAGGTGTGGTGTGGTCACCGGGGCCTCTGCCAGGGTGGGGGGATGGGAGGATGCTGAATATGGGGACGCTCTGGGATGTGGGGGTGGGTTGGGGCTGTCCCGGGAATGCTTGAGGGGGGTGGGGGAGGGGGGGCAGCAGTGCGGGGGTCCCGGGCTGGCCAGCGATCGAACTGGCCAGCAAACGGGGAAACTGACAGACCAGGGCCACTGCATCTGCCGCAGAGTTCTGGAACTGTCGGACTGCAGCATGGGCGGCACGGAGCACAGTGGGGGCGGCACGGTAGCACAGTGGGGGCGGCACAGTAGCACAGTGGGGGCGGCACGGTAGCACAGTGGTTGGGCGGCACGGTAGCACAGTGGATGGGCGGCACGGTAGCACAGTGGGGGCGGCACGGTAGCACAGTGGGGGCGGCACGGTAGCACAGTGGATGGGCGGCACGGTAGCACAGTGGTTGGGCGGCACGGTAGCACAGTGGTTGGGCGGCACGGTAGCACAGTGATTGGGCAGCACGGTAGCACAGTGATTGGGCGGCACGGTAGCACAGTGGTTGGGCGGCACGGTAGCACAGTGATTGGGCAGCACGGTAGCACAGTGGTTGGGCGGCACGGTAGCACAGTGATTGGGCAGCACGGTAGCACAGTGATTGGGCGGCACGGTAGCACAGTGATTGGGCAGCACGGTAGCACAGTGATTGGGCAGCACGGTAGCACAGTGGTTGGGCGGCACGGTAGCACAGTGGTTGGGCGGCACGGTAGCACAGTGATTGGGCAGCACGGTAGCACAGTGATTGGGCGGCACGGTAGCACAGTGATTGGGCAGCACGGTAGCACAGTGATTGGGCGGCACGGTAGCACAGTGGTTGGGCGGCACGGTAGCACAGTGATTGGGCAGCACGGTAGCACAGTGATTGGGCGGCACGGTAGCACAGTGATTGGGCAGCACGGTAGCACAGTGGTTGGGCGGCACGGTAGCACAGTGGTTGGGCGGCACGGTAGCACAGTGATTGGGCGGCACGGTAGCACAGTGGGGGCGGCACGGTAGCACAGTGGTTGGGCGGCACGGTAGCACAGTGATTGGGCGGCACGGTAGCACAGTGATTGGGCGGCACGGTAGCACAGTGATTGGGCGGCACGGTAGCACAGTGGTTGGGCGGCACGGTAGCACAGTGGTTGGGCGGCACGGTAGCACAGTGGTTGGGCGGCACGGTAGCACAGTGATTGGGCGGCACGGTAGCACAGTGATTGGGCGGCACGGTAGCACAGTGATTGGGCAGCACGGTAGCACAGTGGGGGCGGCACGGTAGCACAGTGATTGGGCAGCACGGTAGCACAGTGATTGGGCGGCACGGTAGCACAGTGGGGGCGGCACGGTAGCACAGTGGGGGCGGCACGGTAGCACAGTGGTTGGGCGGCACGGTAGCACAGTGGTTGGGCGGCACGGTAGCACAGTGATTGGGCGGCACGGTAGCACAGTGATTGGGCGGCACGGTAGCACAGTGGGGGCGGCACGGTAGCACAGTGGTTGGGCGGCACGGTAGCACAGTGGTTGGGCGGCACGGTAGCACAGTGATTGGGCGGCACGGTAGCACAGTGATTGGGCGGCACGGTAGCACAGTGGGGGCGGCACGGTAGCACAGTGATTGGGCGGCACGGTAGCACAGTGATTGGGCGGCACGGTAGCACAGTGGTTGGGCGGCACGGTAGCACAGTGGTTGGGCAGCACGGTAGCACAGTGGGGACGGCACGGTAGCACAGTGGGGGCGGCACGGTAGCACAGTGGGGGCGGCACGGTAGCACAGTGGGGGCGGCACGGTAGCACAGTGGTTGGGCGGCACGGTAGCACAGTGGGGGCGGCACGGTAGCACAGTGGGGGCGGCACGGTAGCACAGTGGGGGCGGCACGGTAGCACAGTGATTGGGCGGCACGGTAGCACAGTGGTTGGGCGGCACGGTAGCACAGTGGTTGGGCAGCACGGTAGCACAGTGGGGGCGGCACGGTAGCACAGTGGGGGCGGCACGGTAGCACAGTGGTTGGGCGGCACGGTAGCACAGTGGGGGGCAGCACGGTAGCACAGTGGGGGCGGCACGGTAGCACAGTGGGGGGGGCACGGTAGCACAGTGGTTGGGCGGCACGGTAGCACAGTGGTTGGGCGGCACGGTAGCACAGTGGTTGGGCGGCACGGTAGCACAGTGGTTGGGCAGCACGGTAGCACAGTGGGGGCGGCACGGTAGCACAGTGGGGGGGGCACGGTAGCACAGTGGTTGGGCGGCACGGTAGCACAGTGGTTGGGCGGCACGGTAGCACAGTGGTTGGGCGGCACGGTAGCACAGTGGTTGGGCAGCACGGTAGCACAGTGGGGGCGGCACGGTAGCACAGTGGGGGCGGCACGGTAGCACAGTGGGGGGGGCACGGTAGCACAGTGGTTGGGCGGCACGGTAGCACAGTGGTTGGGCGGCACGGTAGCACAGTGGTTGGGCAGCACGGTAGCACAGTGGTTGGGCGGCACGGTAGCACAGTGGTTGGGCAGCACGGTAGCACAGTGGTTGGGCGGCACGGTAGCACAGTGGTTGGGCGGCACGGTAGCACAGTGGGGAGCGGCACGGTAGCACAGTGGTTGGGCGGCACGGTAGCACAGTGGGGGCGGCACGGTAGCACAGTGGGGGCGGCACGGTAGCACAGTGGGGGCGGCACGGTAGCACAGTGATTGGGCGGCACGGTAGCACAGTGGTTGGGCGGCACGGTAGCACAGTGGTTGGGCAGCACGGTAGCACAGTGGGGGCGGCACGGTAGCACAGTGGTTGGGCGGCACGGTAGCACAGTGGGGGGCAGCACGGTAGCACAGTGGGGGCGGCACGGTAGCACAGTGGGGGGGGCACGGTAGCACAGTGGTTGGGCGGCACGGTAGCACAGTGGTTGGGCGGCACGGTAGCACAGTGGTTGGGCGGCACGGTAGCACAGTGGTTGGGCAGCACGGTAGCACAGTGGGGGCAGCACGGTAGCACAGTGGTTGGGCGGCACGGTAGCACAGTGGGGGCGGCACGGTAGCACAGTGGTTGGGCGGCACGGTAGCACAGTGGGGGGCAGCACGGTAGCACAGTGGGGGCGGCACGGTAGCACAGTGGGGGGGGCACGGTAGCACAGTGGTTGGGCGGCACGGTAGCACAGTGGTTGGGCGGCACGGTAGCACAGTGGTTGGGCGGCACGGTAGCACAGTGGTTGGGCAGCACGGTAGCACAGTGGGGGCAGCACGGTAGCACGGTAGCACAGTGGTTGGGCGGCACGGTAGCACAGTGGTTGGGCGGCACGGTAGCACAGTGGGGGCGGCACGGTAGCACAGTGGTTGGGCGGCACGGTAGCACAGTGGTTGGGCGGCACGGTAGCACAGTGGGGGCGGCACGGTAGCACAGTGGTTGGGCGGCACGGTAGCACAGTGGGGGCGGCACGGTAGCACAGTGGTTGGGCGGCACGGTAGCACAGTGGGGGCGGCACGGTAGCACAGTGGGGACGGCACGGTAGCACAGTGGGGGCGGCACGGTAGCACAGTGGGGGCGGCACGGTAGCACAGTGGGGGCGGCACGGTAGCACAGTGGGGGCGGCACGGTAGCACAGTGGGGAGCGGCACGGTTGCACAGTGGGGGGGGCACGGTAGCACAGTGGTTGGGCGGCACGGTAGCACAGTGGGGGCGGCACGGTAGCACAGTGATTGGGCGGCACGGTAGCACAGTGGGGAGCGGCACGGTAGCACAGTGGGGGCGGCACGGTAGCACAGTGGGGGCGGCACGGTAGCACAGTGGGGGCGGCACGGTAGCACAGTGGTTGGGCGGCACGGTAGCACAGTGGGGGCGGCACGGTAGCACAGTGGGGGCGGCACGGTAGCACAGTGGGGAGAGGCACGGTAGCACAGTGGGGGCGGCACGGTAGCACAGTGGTTGGGCGGCACGGTATCACAGTGATTGGGCGGCACGGTAGCACAGTGGGGGCGGCACGGTAGCACAGTGGGGGCGGCACGGTAGCACAGTGGGGGCGGCACGGTAGCACAGTGATTGGGCGGCACGGTAGCACAGTGGGGAGCGGCACGGTAGCACAGTGGGGAGAGGCACGGTAGCACAGTGGGGGCGGCACGGTAGCACAGTGGTTGGGCGGCACGGTATCACAGTGATTGGGCGGCACGGTAGCACAGTGGGGAGCGGCACGGTAGCACAGTGGGGGCGGCACGGTAGCACAGTGGGGAGCGGCACGGTAGCACAGTGGGGGCGGCACGGTAGCACAGTGGGGGCGGCACGGTAGCACAGTGGTTGGGCGGCACGGTAGCACAGTGGGGGCGGCACGGTAGCACAGTGGGGGCGGCACGGTAGCACAGTGGTTCGGCGGCACGGTAGCACAGTGGGGGCGGCACGGTAGCACAGTGGGGGCGGCACGGTAGCACAGTGGGGGCGGCACGGTAGCACAGTGGTTGGGCGGCACGGTAGCACAGTGGGGGCGGCACGGTAGCACAGTGGGGGCAGCACGGTAGCACAGTGGGGGCAGCACGGTAGCACAGTGGGGGCACGGTAGCACAGTGGGGAGCGGCACGGTAGCACAGTGGGGGCGGCACGGTAGCACAGTGGGGGCAGCACGGTAGCACAGTGGTTGGGCGGCACGGTAGCACAGTGGGGAGCGGCACGGTAGCACAGTGGGGGCGGCACGGTAGCACAGTGGGGGCGGCACGGTAGCACAGTGGTTGGGCGGCACGGTAGCACAGTGGTTGGGCGGCACGGTAGCACAGTGGGGGCGGCACGGTAGCACAGTGGGGGCAGCACGGTAGCACAGTGGTTGGGCGGCACGGTAGCACAGTGGGGAGCGGCACGGTAGCACAGTGGTGGGGCGGCACGGTAGCACAGTGGTTGGGCGGCACGGTAGCACAGTGGGGGCGGCACGGTAGCACAGTGGGGAGCGGCACGGTAGCACAGTGGGGAGCGGCACGGTAGCACAGTGGTGGGGCGGCACGGTAGCACAGTGGGGGCGGCACGGTAGCACAGTGGGGACGGCACGGTAGCACAGTGGGGGCGGCACGGTAGCACAGTGGGGGCGGCACGGTAGCACAGTGGTTGGGCGGCACGGTAGCACAGTGGGGGCGGCACGGTAGCACAGTGGGGACGGCACGGTAGCACAGTGGGGGCGGCACGGTAGCACAGTGGGGGCGGCACGGTAGCACAGTGGGGGCAGCACGGTAGCACAGTGGGGAGCGGCACGGTTGCACAGTGGGGGGGGCACGGTAGCACAGTGGTTGGGCGGCACGGTAGCACAGTGGGGAGCGGCACGGTTGCACAGTGGGGGGGGCACGGTAGCACAGTGGTTGGGCGGCACGGTAGCACAGTGGGGGCGGCACGGTAGCACAGTGGGGAGCGGCACGGTAGCACAGTGGGGGCGGCACGGTAGCACAGTGGGGGCGGCACGGTAGCACAGTGGGGGCGGCACGGTAGCACAGTGATTGGGCGGCACGGTAGCACAGTGGGGAGCGGCACGGTAGCACAGTGGGGGCGGCACGGTAGCACAGTGGGGGCGGCACGGTAGCACAGTGGTTGGGCGGCACGGTAGCACAGTGGTTGGGCGGCACGGTAGCACAGTGGGGGCGGCACGGTAGCACAGTGATTGGGCGGCACGGTAGCACAGTGGGGAGAGGCACGGTAGCACAGTGGGGGCGGCACGGTAGCACAGTGGTTGGGCGGCACGGTATCACAGTGATTGGGCGGCACGGTAGCACAGTGGGGAGCGGCACGTTAGCACAGTGGGGGCGGCACGGTAGCACAGTGGGGAGCGGCACGGTAGCACAGTGGGGGCGGCACGGTAGCACAGTGGGGGCGGCACGGTAGCACAGTGGGGGCGGCACGGTAGCACAGTGGGGGCGGCACGGTAGCACAGTGGTTGGGCGGCACGGTAGCACAGTGGGGGCGGCACGGTAGCACAGTGGGGGCGGCACGGTAGCACAGTGGTTCGGCGGCACGGTAGCACAGTGGGGGCGGCACGGTAGCACAGTGGGGGCGGCACGGTAGCACAGTGGGGGCGGCACGGTAGCACAGTGGGGGCAGCACGGTAGCACAGTGGTTGGGCGGCACGGTAGCACAGTGGGGAGCGGCACGGTAGCACAGTGGGGGCGGCACGGTAGCACAGTGGGGGCGGCACGGTAGCACAGTGGTTGGGCGGCACGGTAGCACAGTGGGGGCGGCACGGTAGCACAGTGGGGGCGGCACGGTAGCACAGTGGTTGGGCGGCACGGTAGCACAGTGGTTGGGCGGCACGGTAGCACAGTGGGGGCGGTACGGTAGCACAGTGGTTGGGCGGCACGGTAGCACAGTGGGGGCGGCACGGTAGCACAGTGGGGGCGGCACGGTAGCACAGTGGGGGCGGCACGGTAGCACAGTGGTTGGGCGGCACGGTAGCACAGTGGGGGCGGCACGGTAGCACAGTGGTTGGGCGGCACGGTAGCACAGTGGGGGCGGCACGGTAGCACAGTGGGGGCGGCACGGTAGCACAGTGGGGGCGGCACGGTAGCACAGTGGTTGGGCAGCACGGTAGCACAGTGGGGGCGGCACGGTAGCACAGTGGTTGGGCAGCACGGTTGCACAGTGGGGGCGGCACGGTAGCACAGTGGGGGCGGCACGGTAGCACAGTGGGGAGCGGCACGGTAGCACAGTGGGGGCGGCACGGTAGCACAGTGGGGGCGGCACGGTAGCACAGTGGGGGCGGCACGGTAGCACAGTGGGGGCGGCACGGTAGCACAGTGAGGGCAGCACGGTAGCACAGTGGTTGGGCAGCACGGTAGCACAGTGGGGAGCGGCACGGTAGCACAGTGGGGGCGGCACGGTAGCACAGTGGGGAGCGGCACGGTAGCACAGTGGGGGCGGCACGGTAGCACAGTGGGGGCGGCACGGTAGCACAGTGGGGAGCGGCACGGTAGCACAGTGGGGGCGGCACGGTAGCACAGTGGGGAGCGACACGGTAGCACAGTGGGGAGCGGCACGGTAGCACAGTGGGGAGCGGCACGGTAGCACAGTGGGGAGCGGCACGGTAGCACAGTGGGGAGCGGCACGGTAGCACAGTGGGGACGGCACGGTAGCACAGTGGGGAGCGGCACGGTAGCACAGTGGGGACGGCACGGTAGCACAGTGGGGGCGGCACGGTAGCACAGTGGGGGCGGCACGGTAGCACAGTGGTTGGGCGGCACGGTAGCACAGTGGGGGCAGCACGGTAGCACAGTGGGGGCGGCACGGTAGCACAGTGGGGGCGGCACGGTAGCACAGTGGGGGGGGCACGGTAGCACAGTGGTTGGGCGGCACGGTAGCACAGTGGGGGCGGCACGGTAGCACAGTGGTTGGGCGGCACGGTAGCACAGTGGGGGCGGCACGGTAGCACAGTGGGGGCGGCACGGTAGCACAGTGGGGAGCGGCACGGTAGCACAGTGGGGACGGCACGGTAGCACAGTGGGGGCGGCACGGTAGCACAGTGGGGAGCGGCACGGTAGCACAGTGGGGACGGCACGGTAGCACAGTGGGGGCGGCACGGTAGCACAGTGGGGGCGGCACGGTAGCACAGTGGTTGGGCGGCACGGTAGCACAGTGGGGGCAGCACGGTAGCACAGTGGGGGCGGCACGGTAGCACAGTGGGGGCGGCACGGTAGCACAGTGGGGGGGGCACGGTAGCACAGTGGTTGGGCGGCACGGTAGCACAGTGGGGGCGGCACGGTAGCACAGTGGTTGGGCGGCACGGTAGCACAGTGGGGGCGGCACGGTAGCACAGTGGGGGCGGCACGGTAGCACAGTGGGGGCGGCACGGTAGCACAGTGGTTGGGCGGCACGGTAGCACAGTGGTTGGGCGGCACGGTAGCACAGTGGGGGCGGCACGGTAGCACAGTGGGGGCGGCACGGTAGCACAGTGGGGGCGGCACGGTAGCACAGTGGGGGCGGCACGGTAGCACAGTGGGGGCGGCACGGTAGCACAGTGGGGAGAGGCACGGTAGCACAGTGGGGGGGGCACGGTAGCACAGTGGGGGCGGCACGGTAGCACAGTGGGGGCGGCACGGTAGCACAGTGGGGGCGGCACGGTAGCACAGTGGTTGGGCGGCACGGTAGCACAGTGGGGGCGGCACGGTAGCACAGTGGGGGCGGCACGGTAGCACAGTGGTTGGGCGGCACGGTAGCACAGTGGGGAGCGGCACGGTAGCACAGTGGGGGCGGCACGGTAGCACAGTGGTTGGGCGGCACGGTAGCACAGTGGTTGGGCGGCACGGTAGCACAGTGGTTGGGCGGCACGGTAGCACAGTGGGGGCAGCACGGTAGCACAGTGGGGGCGGCACGGTAGCACAGTGGGGGGGGCACGGTAGCACAGTGGGGGCGGCACGGTAGCACAGTGGGGGCGGCACGGTAGCACAGTGGGGGCAGCACGGTAGCACAGTGGGGGCGGCACGGTAGCACAGTGGTTGGGCGGCACGGTAGCACAGTGGGGGCGGCACGGTAGCACAGTGGGGGCAGCACGGTAGCACAGTGGGGGCGGCACGGTAGCACAGTGGTTGGGCGGCACGGTAGCACAGTGGGGGCGGCACGGTAGCACAGTGGTTGGGCGGCACGGTAGCACAGTGGGGAGCGGCACGGTAGCACAGTGGGGGCGGCACGGTAGCACAGTGGGGGCGGCACGGTAGCACAGTGGTTGGGCGGCACGGTAGCACAGTGGGGGCGGCACGGTAGCACAGTGGGGGCAGCACGGTAGCACAGTGGGGGCGGCACGGTAGCACAGTGGTTGGGCGGCACGGTAGCACAGTGGGGGCGGCACGGTAGCACAGTGGGGGCAGCACGGTAGCACAGTGGTTGGGCGGCACGGTAGCACAGTGGTTGGGCGGCACGGTAGCACAGTGGGGGCGGCACGGTAGCACAGTGGGGGCGGCACGGTAGCACAGTGGGGGCGGCACGGTAGCACAGTGGGGGCGGCACGGTTGCACAGTGGGGAGCGGCACGGTAGCACAGTGGGGAGCGGCACGGTAGCACAGTGGTTGGGCGGCACGGTAGCACAGTGGGGGGGGCACGGTAGCACAGTGGTTGGGCGGCACGGTAGCACAGTGGGGAGCGGCACGGTAGCACAGTGGGGGCGGCACGGTAGCACAGTGGGGGCGGCACGGTAGCACAGTGGGGGCGGCACGGTAGCACAGTGGGGAGCGGCACGGTAGCACAGTGGTTGGGCGGCACGGTAGCACAGTGGGGAGCGGCACGGTAGCACAGTGGGGGCGGCACGGTAGCACAGTGGGGAGCGGCACGGTAGCACAGTGGTTGGGCGGCACGGTAGCACAGTGGGGAGCGGCACGGTAGCACAGTGGGGAGCGGCACGGTAGCACAGTGGTTGGGCGGCACGGTAGCACAGTGGTTGGGCGGCACGGTAGCACAGTGGGGGCGGCACGGTAGCACAGTGGGGAGCGGCACGGTAGCACAGTGGGGAGCGGCACGGTAGCACAGTGGGGAGCGGCACGGTAGCACAGTGGGGGCGGCACGGTAGCACAGTGGGGGCGGCACGGTAGCACAGTGGGGGCGGCACGGTAGCACAGTGGGGAGCGGCACGGTAGCACAGTGGGGGCGGCACGGTAGCACAGTGGTTGGGCGGCACGGTAGCACAGTGGTTGGGCGGCACGGTAGCACAGTGGTTGGGCGGCACGGTAGCACAGTGGGGGCGGCACGGTAGCACAGTGGGGGCGGCACGGTAGCACAGTGGGGGCGGCACGGTAGCACAGTGGGGGCGGCACGGTAGCACAGTGGGGGGGGCACGGTAGCACAGTGGGGGCGGCACGGTAGCACAGTGGGGGCGGCACGGTAGCACAGTGGGGGCGGCACGGTAGCACAGTGGGGGCGGCACGGTAGCACAGTGGGGGCGGCACGGTAGCACAGTGGTTGGGCGGCACGGTAGCACAGTGGTTGGGCGGCACGGTAGCACAGTGGGGGCGGCACGGTAGCACAGTGGGGGCGGCACGGTAGCACAGTGGGGGCGGCACGGTAGCACAGTGGGGGGGGCACGGTAGCACAGTGGGGGGGGCACGGTAGCACAGTGGGGAGCGGCACGGTAGCACAGTGGGGGGGGCACGGTAGCACAGTGGTTGGGCGGCACGGTAGCACAGTGGTTGGGCGGCACGGTAGCACAGTGGTTGGGCGGCACGGTAGCACAGTGGGGGCGGCACGGTAGCACAGTGGGGGCGGCACGGTAGCACAGTGGGGGGGGCACGGTAGCACAGTGGTTGGGCGGCACGGTAGCACAGTGGGGGCGGCACGGTAGCACAGTGGGGAGCGGCACGGTAGCACAGTGGGGGCGGCACGGTAGCACAGTGGGGGCGGCACGGTAGCACAGTGGGGAGAGGCACGGTAGCACAGTGGGGAGCGGCACGGTAGCACAGTGGGGGCGGCACGGTAGCACAGTGGGGGCGGCACGGTAGCACAGTGGGGGCGGCACGGTAGCACAGTGGGGAGCGGCACGGTAGCACAGTGGGGGCGGCACGGTAGCACAGTGGGGAGAGGCACGGTAGCACAGTGGGGAGCGGCACGGTAGCACAGTGGGGAGCGGCACGGTAGCACAGTGGTTGGGCGGCACGGTAGCACAGTGGTTGGGCGGCACGGTAGCACAGTGGGGGCGGCACGGTAGCACAGTGGTTGGGCGGCACGGTAGCACAGTGGGGGCGGCACGGTAGCACAGTGGTTGGGCGGCACGGTAGCACAGTGGGGGCGGCACGGTAGCACAGTGGTTGGGCAGCACGGTAGCACAGTGGTTGGGCAGCACGGTAGCACAGTGGGGAGCGGCACGGTAGCACAGTGGGGAGCGGCACGGTAGCACAGTGGGGGCGGCACGGTAGCACAGTGGTTGGGCGGCACGGTAGCACAGTGGGGGCGGCACGGTAGCACAGTGGGGGCGGCACGGTAGCACAGTGGTTGGGCGGCACGGTAGCACAGTGGGGGCGGCACGGTAGCACAGTGGGGGCGGCACGGTAGCACAGTGGGGGCGGCACGGTAGCACAGTGGGGGCGGCACAGTAGCACAGTGGGGGCGGCACGGTAGCACAGTGGTTGGGCGGCACGGTAGCACAGTGGATGGGCGGCACGGTAGCACAGTGGGGGCGGCACAGTAGCACAGTGGGGGCGGCACGGTAGCACAGTGGATGGGCGGCACGGTAGCACAGTGGTTGGGCGGCACGGTAGCACAGTGGTTGGGCGGCACGGTAGCACAGTGATTGGGCAGCACGGTAGCACAGTGATTGGGCGGCACGGTAGCACAGTGATTGGGCAGCACGGTAGCACAGTGATTGGGCGGCACGGTAGCACAGTGGTTGGGCGGCACGGTAGCACAGTGATTGGGCAGCACGGTAGCACAGTGATTGGGCGGCACGGTAGCACAGTGATTGGGCAGCACGGTAGCACAGTGATTGGGCAGCACGGTAGCACAGTGGTTGGGCGGCACGGTAGCACAGTGGTTGGGCGGCACGGTAGCACAGTGATTGGGCAGCACGGTAGCACAGTGATTGGGCGGCACGGTAGCACAGTGATTGGGCAGCACGGTAGCACAGTGATTGGGCGGCACGGTAGCACAGTGGTTGGGCGGCACGGTAGCACAGTGATTGGGCAGCACGGTAGCACAGTGATTGGGCGGCACGGTAGCACAGTGATTGGGCAGCACGGTAGCACAGTGGTTGGGCGGCACGGTAGCACAGTGGTTGGGCGGCACGGTAGCACAGTGATTGGGCGGCACGGTAGCACAGTGGGGGCGGCACGGTAGCACAGTGGTTGGGCGGCACGGTAGCACAGTGATTGGGCGGCACGGTAGCACAGTGATTGGGCGGCACGGTAGCACAGTGATTGGGCGGCACGGTAGCACAGTGGTTGGGCGGCACGGTAGCACAGTGATTGGGCAGCACGGTAGCACAGTGGTTGGGCGGCACGGTAGCACAGTGATTGGGCGGCACGGTAGCACAGTGATTGGGCGGCACGGTAGCACAGTGATTGGGCAGCACGGTAGCACAGTGGGGGCGGCACGGTAGCACAGTGATTGGGCAGCACGGTAGCACAGTGATTGGGCGGCACGGTAGCACAGTGGGGGCGGCACGGTAGCACAGTGGTTGGGCGGCACGGTAGCACAGTGGTTGGGCGGCACGGTAGCACAGTGATTGGGCGGCACGGTAGCACAGTGATTGGGCGGCACGGTAGCACAGTGGGGGCGGCACGGTAGCACAGTGGTTGGGCGGCACGGTAGCACAGTGGTTGGGCGGCACGGTAGCACAGTGATTGGGCGGCACGGTAGCACAGTGATTGGGCGGCACGGTAGCACAGTGGGGGCGGCACGGTAGCACAGTGATTGGGCGGCACGGTAGCACAGTGATTGGGCGGCACGGTAGCACAGTGGTTGGGCGGCACGGTAGCACAGTGGTTGGGCAGCACGGTAGCACAGTGGGGACGGCACGGTAGCACAGTGGGGGCGGCACGGTAGCACAGTGGGGGCGGCACGGTAGCACAGTGGGGGCGGCACGGTAGCACAGTGGTTGGGCGGCACGGTAGCACAGTGGGGGCGGCACGGTAGCACAGTGGGGGCGGCACGGTAGCACAGTGGGGGCGGCACGGTAGCACAGTGATTGGGCGGCACGGTAGCACAGTGGTTGGGCGGCACGGTAGCACAGTGGTTGGGCAGCACGGTAGCACAGTGGGGGCGGCACGGTAGCACAGTGGGGGCGGCACGGTAGCACAGTGGTTGGGCGGCACGGTAGCACAGTGGGGGGCAGCACGGTAGCACAGTGGGGGCGGCACGGTAGCACAGTGGGGGGGGCACGGTAGCACAGTGGTTGGGCGGCACGGTAGCACAGTGGTTGGGCGGCACGGTAGCACAGTGGTTGGGCGGCACGGTAGCACAGTGGTTGGGCAGCACGGTAGCACAGTGGGGGCGGCACGGTAGCACAGTGGGGGGGGCACGGTAGCACAGTGGTTGGGCGGCACGGTAGCACAGTGGTTGGGCGGCACGGTAGCACAGTGGTTGGGCGGCACGGTAGCACAGTGGTTGGGCAGCACGGTAGCACAGTGGGGGCGGCACGGTAGCACAGTGGGGGCGGCACGGTAGCACAGTGGGGGGGGCACGGTAGCACAGTGGTTGGGCGGCACGGTAGCACAGTGGTTGGGCGGCACGGTAGCACAGTGGTTGGGCAGCACGGTAGCACAGTGGTTGGGCGGCACGGTAGCACAGTGGTTGGGCAGCACGGTAGCACAGTGGTTGGGCGGCACGGTAGCACAGTGGTTGGGCGGCACGGTAGCACAGTGGGGAGCGGCACGGTAGCACAGTGGTTGGGCGGCACGGTAGCACAGTGGGGGCGGCACGGTAGCACAGTGGGGGCGGCACGGTAGCACAGTGGGGGCGGCACGGTAGCACAGTGATTGGGCGGCACGGTAGCACAGTGGTTGGGCGGCACGGTAGCACAGTGGTTGGGCAGCACGGTAGCACAGTGGGGGCGGCACGGTAGCACAGTGGTTGGGCGGCACGGTAGCACAGTGGGGGCGGCACGGTAGCACAGTGGTTGGGCGGCACGGTAGCACAGTGGTTGGGCGGCACGGTAGCACAGTGGGGGCGGCACGGTAGCACAGTGGTTGGGCGGCACGGTAGCACAGTGGTTGGGCGGCACGGTAGCACAGTGGGGGCGGCACGGTAGCACAGTGGTTGGGCGGCACGGTAGCACAGTGGTTGGGCGGCACGGTAGCACAGTGGGGGCGGCACGGTAGCACAGTGGTTGGGCGGCACGGTAGCACAGTGGGGGCGGCACGGTAGCACAGTGGTTGGGCGGCACGGTAGCACAGTGGGGGCGGCACGGTAGCACAGTGGGGACGGCACGGTAGCACAGTGGGGGCGGCACGGTAGCACAGTGGGGGCGGCACGGTAGCACAGTGGTTGGGCGGCACGGTAGCACAGTGGTTGGGCAGCACGGTAGCACAGTGGTTGGGCGGCACGGTAGCACAGTGGTTGGGCGGCACGGTAGCACAGTGGGGAGCGGCACGGTAGCACAGTGGTTGGGCGGCACGGTAGCACAGTGGGGGCGGCACGGTAGCACAGTGTGGGCGGCACGGTAGCACAGTGGGGGCGGCACGGTAGCACAGTGATTGGGCGGCACGGTAGCACAGTGGTTGGGCGGCACGGTAGCACAGTGGTTGGGCAGCACGGTAGCACAGTGGGGGCGGCACGGTAGCACAGTGGTTGGGCGGCACGGTAGCACAGTGGGGGGCAGCACGGTAGCACAGTGGGGGCGGCACGGTAGCACAGTGGGGGGGGCACGGTAGCACAGTGGTTGGGCGGCACGGTAGCACAGTGGTTGGGCGGCACGGTAGCACAGTGGTTGGGCGGCACGGTAGCACAGTGGTTGGGCAGCACGGTAGCACAGTGGGGGCAGCACGGTAGCACAGTGGTTGGGCGGCACGGTAGCACAGTGGGGGCGGCACGGTAGCACAGTGGTTGGGCGGCACGGTAGCACAGTGGGGGGCAGCACGGTAGCACAGTGGGGGCGGCACGGTAGCACAGTGGGGGGGGCACGGTAGCACAGTGGTTGGGCGGCACGGTAGCACAGTGGTTGGGCGGCACGGTAGCACAGTGGTTGGGCGGCACGGTAGCACAGTGGTTGGGCAGCACGGTAGCACAGTGGGGGCAGCACGGTAGCACGGTAGCACAGTGGTTGGGCGGCACGGTAGCACAGTGATTGGGCGGCACGGTAGCACAGTGGGGGCAGCACGGTAGCACAGTGGGGGCGGCACGGTAGCACAGTGGTTGGGCGGCACGGTAGCACAGTGGGGGCGGCACGGTAGCACAGTGGGGGCGGCACGGTAGCACAGTGGTTGGGCGGCACGGTAGCACAGTGGTTGGGCGGCACGGTAGCACAGTGGGGGCGGCACGGTAGCACAGTGGTTGGGCGGCACGGTAGCACAGTGGTTGGGCGGCACGGTAGCACAGTGGGGGCGGCACGGTAGCACAGTGGTTGGGCGGCACGGTAGCACAGTGGTTGGGCGGCACGGTAGCACAGTGGGGGCGGCACGGTAGCACAGTGGTTGGGCGGCACGGTAGCACAGTGGGGGCGGCACGGTAGCACAGTGGTTGGGCGGCACGGTAGCACAGTGGGGGCGGCACGGTAGCACAGTGGGGACGGCACGGTAGCACAGTGGGGGCGGCACGGTAGCACAGTGGGGGCGGCACGGTAGCACAGTGGGGGCAGCACGGTAGCACAGTGGGGGCGGCACGGTAGCACAGTGGGGAGCGGCACGGTTGCACAGTGGGGGGGGCACGGTAGCACAGTGGTTGGGCGGCACGGTAGCACAGTGGGGGCGGCACGGTAGCACAGTGATTGGGCGGCACGGTAGCACAGTGGGGAGCGGCACGGTAGCACAGTGGGGGCGGCACGGTAGCACAGTGGGGGCGGCACGGTAGCACAGTGGGGGCGGCACGGTAGCACAGTGGTTGGGCGGCACGGTAGCACAGTGGGGGCGGCACGGTAGCACAGTGGGGGCGGCACGGTAGCACAGTGGGGAGAGGCACGGTAGCACAGTGGGGGCGGCACGGTAGCACAGTGGTTGGGCGGCACGGTATCACAGTGATTGGGCGGCACGGTAGCACAGTGGGGGCGGCACGGTAGCACAGTGGGGGCGGCACGGTAGCACAGTGGGGGCGGCACGGTAGCACAGTGATTGGGCGGCACGGTAGCACAGTGGGGAGCGGCACGGTAGCACAGTGGGGAGAGGCACGGTAGCACAGTGGGGGCGGCACGGTAGCACAGTGGTTGGGCGGCACGGTATCACAGTGATTGGGCGGCACGGTAGCACAGTGGGGAGCGGCACGGTAGCACAGTGGGGGCGGCACGGTAGCACAGTGGTTGGGCGGCACGGTAGCACAGTGGGGAGCGGCACGGTAGCACAGTGGGGGCGGCACGGTAGCACAGTGGGGGCGGCACGGTAGCACAGTGGTTGGGCGGCACGGTAGCACAGTGGTTGGGCAGCACGGTAGCACAGTGGGGAGCGGCACGGTAGCACAGTGGGGGCGGCACGGTAGCACAGTGGGGGCGGCACGGTAGCACAGTGGTTCGGCGGCACGGTAGCACAGTGGGGGCGGCACGGTAGCACAGTGGGGGCGGCACGGTAGCACAGTGGGGGCGGCACGGTAGCACAGTGGTTGGGCGGCACGGTAGCACAGTGGGGGCAGCACGGTAGCACAGTGGGGACGGCACGGTAGCACAGTGGGGGCGGCACGGTAGCACAGTGGGGGCAGCACGGTAGCACAGTGGGGGCAGCACGGTAGCACAGTGGGGGCACGGTAGCACAGTGGGGAGCGGCACGGTAGCAGAGTGGGGGCGGCACGGTAGCACAGTGGGGGCAGCACGGTAGCACAGTGGTTGGGCGGCACGGTAGCACAGTGGGGAGCGGCACGGTAGCACAGTGGGGGCGGCACGGTAGCACAGTGGGGGCGGCACGGTAGCACAGTGGTTGGGCGGCACGGTAGCACAGTGGGGAGCGGCACGGTAGCACAGTGGGGAGCGGCACGGTAGCACAGTGGGGGCGGCACGGTAGCACAGTGGGGGCGGCACGGTAGCACAGTGGGGGCGGCACGGTAGCACAGTGGGGGCGGCACGGTAGCACAGTGGTTGGGCGGCACGGTAGCACAGTGGGGGCGGCACGGTAGCACAGTGGTTGGGCGGCACGGTAGCACAGTGGTTGGGCGGCACGGTAGCACAGTGGGGGCAGCACGGTAGCACAGTGGTTGGGTGGCACGGTAGCACAGTGGGGGCGGCACGGTAGCACAGTGGTTGGGCGGCACGGTAGCACAGTGGGGGCGGCACGGTAGCACAGTGGTTGGGCGGCACGGTAGCACAGTGGGGGCGGCACGGTAGCACAGTGGGGGCGGCACGGTAGCACAGTGGTGGGGCGGCACGGTAGCACAGTGGTTGGGCGGCACGGTAGCACAGTGGGGGCGGCACGGTAGCACAGTGGTTGGGCGGCACGGTAGCACAGTGGGGGCGGCACGGTAGCACAGTGGGGGCGGCACGGTAGCACAGTGGGGGCGGCACGGTAGCACAGTGGGGGCGGCACGGTAGCACAGTGGTTGGGCGGCACGGTAGCACAGTGGGGGCGGCACGGTAGCACAGTGGGGACGGCACGGTAGCACAGTGGGGGCGGCACGGTAGCACAGTGGGGACGGCACGGTAGCACAGTGGGGGCAGCACGGTAGCACAGTGGGGGCGGCACGGTAGCACAGTGGGGAGCGGCACGGTTGCACAGTGGGGGGGGCACGGTAGCACAGTGGTTGGGCGGCACGGTAGCACAGTGGGGGCGGCACGGTAGCACAGTGGGGGCGGCACGGTAGCACAGTGATTGGGCGGCACGGTAGCACAGTGGGGAGCGGCACGGTAGCACAGTGGTTGGGCGGCACGGTAGCACAGTGGTTGGGCGGCACGGTAGCACAGTGGTTGGGCAGCACGGTAGCACAGTGGGGGCGGCACGGTAGCACAGTGGGGGGGGCACGGTAGCACAGTGGTTGGGCGGCACGGTAGCACAGTGGTTGGGCGGCACGGTAGCACAGTGGTTGGGCGGCACGGTAGCACAGTGGTTGGGCAGCACGGTAGCACAGTGGGGGCGGCACGGTAGCACAGTGGGGGCGGCACGGTAGCACAGTGGGGGGGGCACGGTAGCACAGTGGTTGGGCGGCACGGTAGCACAGTGGTTGGGCGGCACGGTAGCACAGTGGTTGGGCAGCACGGTAGCACAGTGGTTGGGCGGCACGGTAGCACAGTGGTTGGGCAGCACGGTAGCACAGTGGTTGGGCGGCACGGTAGCACAGTGGTTGGGCGGCACGGTAGCACAGTGGGGAGCGGCACGGTAGCACAGTGGTTGGGCGGCACGGTAGCACAGTGGGGGCGGCACGGTAGCACAGTGGGGGCGGCACGGTAGCACAGTGGGGGCGGCACGGTAGCACAGTGATTGGGCGGCACGGTAGCACAGTGGTTGGGCGGCACGGTAGCACAGTGGTTGGGCAGCACGGTAGCACAGTGGGGGCGGCACGGTAGCACAGTGGTTGGGCGGCACGGTAGCACAGTGGGGGCGGCACGGTAGCACAGTGGTTGGGCGGCACGGTAGCACAGTGGTTGGGCGGCACGGTAGCACAGTGGGGGCGGCACGGTAGCACAGTGGTTGGGCGGCACGGTAGCACAGTGGTTGGGCGGCACGGTAGCACAGTGGGGGCGGCACGGTAGCACAGTGGTTGGGCGGCACGGTAGCACAGTGGTTGGGCGGCACGGTAGCACAGTGGGGGCGGCACGGTAGCACAGTGGTTGGGCGGCACGGTAGCACAGTGGGGGCGGCACGGTAGCACAGTGGTTGGGCGGCACGGTAGCACAGTGGGGGCGGCACGGTAGCACAGTGGGGACGGCACGGTAGCACAGTGGGGGCGGCACGGTAGCACAGTGGGGGCGGCACGGTAGCACAGTGGTTGGGCGGCACGGTAGCACAGTGGTTGGGCAGCACGGTAGCACAGTGGTTGGGCGGCACGGTAGCACAGTGGTTGGGCGGCACGGTAGCACAGTGGGGAGCGGCACGGTAGCACAGTGGTTGGGCGGCACGGTAGCACAGTGGGGGCGGCACGGTAGCACAGTGGGGGCGGCACGGTAGCACAGTGGGGGCGGCACGGTAGCACAGTGATTGGGCGGCACGGTAGCACAGTGGTTGGGCGGCACGGTAGCACAGTGGTTGGGCAGCACGGTAGCACAGTGGGGGCGGCACGGTAGCACAGTGGTTGGGCGGCACGGTAGCACAGTGGGGGGCAGCACGGTAGCACAGTGGGGGCGGCACGGTAGCACAGTGGGGGGGGCACGGTAGCACAGTGGTTGGGCGGCACGGTAGCACAGTGGTTGGGCGGCACGGTAGCACAGTGGTTGGGCGGCACGGTAGCACAGTGGTTGGGCAGCACGGTAGCACAGTGGGGGCAGCACGGTAGCACAGTGGTTGGGCGGCACGGTAGCACAGTGGGGGCGGCACGGTAGCACAGTGGTTGGGCGGCACGGTAGCACAGTGGGGGGCAGCACGGTAGCACAGTGGGGGCGGCACGGTAGCACAGTGGGGGGGGCACGGTAGCACAGTGGTTGGGCGGCACGGTAGCACAGTGGTTGGGCGGCACGGTAGCACAGTGGTTGGGCGGCACGGTAGCACAGTGGTTGGGCAGCACGGTAGCACAGTGGGGGCAGCACGGTAGCACGGTAGCACAGTGGTTGGGCGGCACGGTAGCACAGTGATTGGGCGGCACGGTAGCACAGTGGGGGCAGCACGGTAGCACAGTGGGGGCGGCACGGTAGCACAGTGGTTGGGCGGCACGGTAGCACAGTGGGGGCGGCACGGTAGCACAGTGGGGGCGGCACGGTAGCACAGTGGTTGGGCGGCACGGTAGCACAGTGGTTGGGCGGCACGGTAGCACAGTGGGGGCGGCACGGTAGCACAGTGGTTGGGCGGCACGGTAGCACAGTGGTTGGGCGGCACGGTAGCACAGTGGGGGCGGCACGGTAGCACAGTGGTTGGGCGGCACGGTAGCACAGTGGTTGGGCGGCACGGTAGCACAGTGGGGGCGGCACGGTAGCACAGTGGTTGGGCGGCACGGTAGCACAGTGGGGGCGGCACGGTAGCACAGTGGTTGGGCGGCACGGTAGCACAGTGGGGGCGGCACGGTAGCACAGTGGGGACGGCACGGTAGCACAGTGGGGGCGGCACGGTAGCACAGTGGGGGCGGCACGGTAGCACAGTGGGGGCAGCACGGTAGCACAGTGGGGGCGGCACGGTAGCACAGTGGGGAGCGGCACGGTTGCACAGTGGGGGGGGCACGGTAGCACAGTGGTTGGGCGGCACGGTAGCACAGTGGGGGCGGCACGGTAGCACAGTGATTGGGCGGCACGGTAGCACAGTGGGGAGCGGCACGGTAGCACAGTGGGGGCGGCACGGTAGCACAGTGGGGGCGGCACGGTAGCACAGTGGGGGCGGCACGGTAGCACAGTGGTTGGGCGGCACGGTAGCACAGTGGGGGCGGCACGGTAGCACAGTGGGGGCGGCACGGTAGCACAGTGGGGAGAGGCACGGTAGCACAGTGGGGGCGGCACGGTAGCACAGTGGTTGGGCGGCACGGTATCACAGTGATTGGGCGGCACGGTAGCACAGTGGGGGCGGCACGGTAGCACAGTGGGGGCGGCACGGTAGCACAGTGGGGGCGGCACGGTAGCACAGTGATTGGGCGGCACGGTAGCACAGTGGGGAGCGGCACGGTAGCACAGTGGGGAGAGGCACGGTAGCACAGTGGGGGCGGCACGGTAGCACAGTGGTTGGGCGGCACGGTATCACAGTGATTGGGCGGCACGGTAGCACAGTGGGGAGCGGCACGGTAGCACAGTGGGGGCGGCACGGTAGCACAGTGGTTGGGCGGCACGGTAGCACAGTGGGGAGCGGCACGGTAGCACAGTGGGGGCGGCACGGTAGCACAGTGGGGGCGGCACGGTAGCACAGTGGTTGGGCGGCACGGTAGCACAGTGGTTGGGCAGCACGGTAGCACAGTGGGGAGCGGCACGGTAGCACAGTGGGGGCGGCACGGTAGCACAGTGGGGGCGGCACGGTAGCACAGTGGTTCGGCGGCACGGTAGCACAGTGGGGGCGGCACGGTAGCACAGTGGGGGCGGCACGGTAGCACAGTGGGGGCGGCACGGTAGCACAGTGGTTGGGCGGCACGGTAGCACAGTGGGGGCAGCACGGTAGCACAGTGGGGACGGCACGGTAGCACAGTGGGGGCGGCACGGTAGCACAGTGGGGGCAGCACGGTAGCACAGTGGGGGCAGCACGGTAGCACAGTGGGGGCACGGTAGCACAGTGGGGAGCGGCACGGTAGCAGAGTGGGGGCGGCACGGTAGCACAGTGGGGGCAGCACGGTAGCACAGTGGTTGGGCGGCACGGTAGCACAGTGGGGAGCGGCACGGTAGCACAGTGGGGGCGGCACGGTAGCACAGTGGGGGCGGCACGGTAGCACAGTGGTTGGGCGGCACGGTAGCACAGTGGGGAGCGGCACGGTAGCACAGTGGGGAGCGGCACGGTAGCACAGTGGGGGCGGCACGGTAGCACAGTGGGGGCGGCACGGTAGCACAGTGGGGGCGGCACGGTAGCACAGTGGGGGCGGCACGGTAGCACAGTGGTTGGGCGGCACGGTAGCACAGTGGGGGCGGCACGGTAGCACAGTGGTTGGGCGGCACGGTAGCACAGTGGTTGGGCGGCACGGTAGCACAGTGGGGGCAGCACGGTAGCACAGTGGTTGGGTGGCACGGTAGCACAGTGGGGGCGGCACGGTAGCACAGTGGTTGGGCGGCACGGTAGCACAGTGGGGGCGGCACGGTAGCACAGTGGTTGGGCGGCACGGTAGCACAGTGGGGGCGGCACGGTAGCACAGTGGGGGCGGCACGGTAGCACAGTGGTGGGGCGGCACGGTAGCACAGTGGTTGGGCGGCACGGTAGCACAGTGGGGGCGGCACGGTAGCACAGTGGTTGGGCGGCACGGTAGCACAGTGGGGGCGGCACGGTAGCACAGTGGGGGCGGCACGGTAGCACAGTGGGGGCGGCACGGTAGCACAGTGGGGGCGGCACGGTAGCACAGTGGTTGGGCGGCACGGTAGCACAGTGGGGGCGGCACGGTAGCACAGTGGGGACGGCACGGTAGCACAGTGGGGGCGGCACGGTAGCACAGTGGGGACGGCACGGTAGCACAGTGGGGGCAGCACGGTAGCACAGTGGGGGCGGCACGGTAGCACAGTGGGGAGCGGCACGGTTGCACAGTGGGGGGGGCACGGTAGCACAGTGGTTGGGCGGCACGGTAGCACAGTGGGGGCGGCACGGTAGCACAGTGGGGGCGGCACGGTAGCACAGTGATTGGGCGGCACGGTAGCACAGTGGGGAGCGGCACGGTAGCACAGTGGGGGCGGCACGGTAGCACAGTGGGGGCGGCACGGTAGCACAGTGGTTGGGCGGCACGGTAGCACAGTGGTTGGGCGGCACGGTAGCACAGTGGGGGCGGCACGGTAGCACAGTGGGGGCGGCACGGTAGCACAGTGATTGGGCGGCACGGTAGCACAGTGGGGAGAGGCACGGTAGCACAGTGGGGGCGGCACGGTAGCACAGTGGTTGGGCGGCACGGTATCACAGTGATTGGGCGGCACGGTAGCACAGTGGGGAGCGGCACGTTAGCACAGTGGGGGCGGCACGGTAGCACAGTGGGGAGCGGCACGGTAGCACAGTGGGGGCGGCACGGTAGCACAGTGGGGGCGGCACGGTAGCACAGTGGGGGCGGCACGGTAGCACAGTGGGGGCGGCACGGTAGCACAGTGGTTGGGCGGCACGGTAGCACAGTGGGGGCGGCACGGTAGCACAGTGGGGGCGGCACGGTAGCACAGTGGTTCGGCGGCACGGTAGCACAGTGGGGGCGGCACGGTAGCACAGTGGGGGCGGCACGGTAGCACAGTGGGGGCGGCACGGTAGCACAGTGGGGGCAGCACGGTAGCACAGTGGTTGGGCGGCACGGTAGCACAGTGGGGAGCGGCACGGTAGCACAGTGGGGGCGGCACGGTAGCACAGTGGGGGCGGCACGGTAGCACAGTGGTTGGGCGGCACGGTAGCACAGTGGGGGCGGCACGGTAGCACAGTGGGGGCGGCACGGTAGCACAGTGGGGGCGGCACGGTAGCACAGTGGTTCGGCGGCACGGTAGCACAGTGGGGGCGGCACGGTAGCACAGTGGTTCGGCGGCACGGTAGCACAGTGGGGGCGGCACGGTAGCACAGTGGGGGCGGTACGGTAGCACAGTGGTTGGGCGGCACGGTAGCACAGTGGGGGCGGCACGGTAGCACAGTGGGGGCGGCACGGTAGCACAGTGGTTGGGCGGCACGGTAGCACAGTGGGGGCGGCACGGTAGCACAGTGGTTGGGCGGCACGGTAGCACAGTGGTTGGGCGGCACGGTTGCACAGTGGGGGCGGTACGGTAGCACAGTGGTTGGGCGGCACGGTAGCACAGTGGGGGCGGCACGGTAGCACAGTGGGGGCGGCACGGTAGCACAGTGGGGGCGGCACGGTAGCACAGTGGTTGGGCGGCACGGTAGCACAGTGGGGGCGGCACGGTAGCACAGTGGTTGGGCGGCACGGTAGCACAGTGGGGGCGGCACGGTAGCACAGTGGGGGCGGCACGGTAGCACAGTGGTTGGGCGGCACGGTAGCACAGTGGGGGCGGCACGGTAGCACAGTGGTTGGGCGGCACGGTAGCACAGTGGGGGCGGCACGGTAGCACAGTGGGGGCGGCACGGTAGCACAGTGGGGGGGGCACGGTAGCACAGTGGTTGGGCGGCACGGTAGCACAGTGGGGGCGGCACGGTAGCACAGTGGGGGCGGCACGGTAGCACAGTGGGGGCGGCACGGTAGCACAGTGGTTGGGCGGCACGGTAGCACAGTGGGGGCGGTATGGTAGCACAGTGGTTGGGCGGCACGGTAGCACAGTGGGGGCGGCACGGTAGCACAGTGGTTGGGCGGCACGGTAGCACAGTGGGGGCGGCACGGTAGCACAGTGGTTGGGCGGCACGGTAGCACAGTGGGGGCGGCACGGTAGCACAGTGGGGGCGGCACGGTAGCACAGTGGGGGGGGCACGGTAGCACAGTGGGGGCGGCACGGTAGCACAGTGGGGGCGGCACGGTAGCACAGTGGGGGCGGCACGGTAGCACAGTGGTTGGGCAGCACGGTAGCACAGTGGGGGCGGCACGGTAGCACAGTGGTTGGGCAGCACGGTTGCACAGTGGGGGCGGCACGGTAGCACAGTGGGGGCGGCACGGTAGCACAGTGGGGAGCGGCACGGTAGCACAGTGGGGAGCGGCACGGTAGCACAGTGGGGGCGGCACGGTAGCACAGTGGGGGCGGCACGGTAGCACAGTGGGGGCGGCACGGTAGCACAGTGGGGAGCGGCACGGTAGCACAGTGGGGGCGGCACGGTAGCACAGTGGGGGCGGCACGGTAGCACAGTGGGGGCGGCACGGTAGCACAGTGGGGGCGGCACGGTAGCACAGTGGGGGCGGCACGGTAGCACAGTGGGGAGCGGCACGGTAGCACAGTGGGGGCGGCACGGTAGCACAGTGGGGAGCGGCACGGTAGCACAGTGGGGGCGGCACGGTAGCACAGTGGGGGCGGCACGGTAGCACAGTGGGGAGCGGCACGGTAGCACAGTGGGGGCGACACGGTAGCACAGTGGGGAGCGACACGGTAGCACAGTGGGGAGCGGCACGGTAGCACAGTGGGGAGCGGCACGGTAGCACAGTGGGGACGGCACGGTAGCACAGTGGGGAGCGGCACGGTAGCACAGTGGGGACGGCACGGTAGCACAGTGGGGGCGGCACGGTAGCACAGTGGGGGCGGCACGGTAGCACAGTGGTTGGGCGGCACGGTAGCACAGTGGGGGCAGCACGGTAGCACAGTGGGGGCGGCACGGTAGCACAGTGGGGGCGGCACGGTAGCACAGTGGGGGGGGCACGGTAGCACAGTGGTTGGGCGGCACGGTAGCACAGTGGGGGCGGCACGGTAGCACAGTGGTTGGGCGGCACGGTAGCACAGTGGGGGCGGCACGGTAGCACAGTGGGGGCGGCACGGTAGCACAGTGGTTGGGCGGCACGGTAGCACAGTGGGGGCGGCACGGTAGCACAGTGGTTGGGCGGCACGGTAGCACAGTGGGGGCGGCACGGTAGCACAGTGGGGGGGGCACGGTAGCACAGTGGTTGGGCGGCACGGTAGCACAGTGGGGGCGGCACGGTAGCACAGTGGTTGGGCGGCACGGTTGCACAGTGGGGAGCGACACGGTAGCACAGTGGGGGCGGCACGGTAGCACAGTGGGGGCGGCACGGTAGCACAGTGGGGAGCGGCACGGTAGCACAGTGGGGACGGCACGGTAGCACAGTGGGGGCGGCACGGTAGCACAGTGGGGAGCGGCACGGTAGCACAGTGGGGACGGCACGGTAGCACAGTGGGGGCGGCACGGTAGCACAGTGGGGGCGGCACGGTAGCACAGTGGTTGGGCGGCACGGTAGCACAGTGGGGGCAGCACGGTAGCACAGTGGGGGCGGCACGGTAGCACAGTGGGGGCGGCACGGTAGCACAGTGGGGGCGGCACGGTAGCACAGTGGGGGCGGCACGGTAGCACAGTGGGGGCGGCACGGTAGCACAGTGGTTGGGCGGCACGGTAGCACAGTGGGGAGAGGCACGGTAGCACAGTGGGGGGGGCACGGTAGCACAGTGGTTGGGCGGCACGGTAGCACAGTGGGGGCGGCACGGTAGCACAGTGGGGGCGGCACGGTAGCACAGTGGGGGCGGCACGGTAGCACAGTGGTTGGGCGGCACGGTAGCACAGTGGTTGGGCGGCACGGTAGCACAGTGGGGAGCGGCACGGTAGCACAGTGGTTGGGCGGCACGGTAGCACAGTGGGGGCGGCACGGTAGCACAGTGGGGGCGGCACGGTAGCACAGTGGTTGGGCGGCACGGTAGCACAGTGGGGGCGGCACGGTAGCACAGTGGGGGCGGCACGGTAGCACAGTGGTTGGGCGGCACGGTAGCACAGTGGGGAGCGGCACGGTAGCACAGTGGGGGCGGCACGGTAGCACAGTGGTTGGGCGGCACGGTAGCACAGTGGTTGGGCGGCACGGTAGCACAGTGGTTGGGCGGCACGGTAGCACAGTGGGGGCAGCACGGTAGCACAGTGGGGGGGGCACGGTAGCACAGTGGGGGCGGCACGGTAGCACAGTGGTTGGGCGGCACGGTAGCACAGTGGGGAGCGGCACGGTAGCACAGTGGGGAGCGGCACGGTAGCACAGTGATTGGGCGGCACGGTAGCACAGTGGTTGGGCGGCACGGTAGCACAGTGGTTGGGCGGCACGGTAGCACAGTGGGGGCAGCACGGTAGCACAGTGGGGGCGGCACGGTAGCACAGTGGTTGGGCGGCACGGTAGCACAGTGGGGGCGGCACGGTAGCACAGTGGTTGGGCGGCACGGTAGCACAGTGGGGAGCGGCACGGTAGCACAGTGGGGGCGGCACGGTAGCACAGTGGGGGCGGCACGGTAGCACAGTGGTTGGGCGGCACGGTAGCACAGTGGGGGCGGCACGGTAGCACAGTGGGGGCAGCACGGTAGCACAGTGGGGGCGGCACGGTAGCACAGTGGTTGGGCGGCACGGTAGCACAGTGGGGGCGGCACGGTAGCACAGTGGGGGCAGCACGGTAGCACAGTGGTTGGGCGGCACGGTAGCACAGTGGTTGGGCGGCACGGTAGCACAGTGGGGGCGGCACGGTAGCACAGTGGGGGCGGCACGGTAGCACAGTGGTTGGGCGGCACGGTAGCACAGTGGGGGCGGCACGGTAGCACAGTGGTTGGGCGGCACGGTAGCACAGTGGGGGCGGCACGGTAGCACAGTGGGGGCGGCACGGTAGCACAGTGGGGGCGGCACGGTAGCACAGTGGGGGCGGCACGGTAGCACAGTGGGGGCGGCACGGTTGCACAGTGGGGAGCGGCACGGTAGCACAGTGGGGAGCGGCACGGTAGCACAGTGGTTGGGCGGCACGGTAGCACAGTGGGGGGGGCACGGTAGCACAGTGGTTGGGCGGCACGGTAGCACAGTGGGGAGCGGCACGGTAGCACAGTGGGGGCGGCACGGTAGCACAGTGGGGGCGGCACGGTAGCACAGTGGGGGCGGCACGGTAGCACAGTGGGGAGCGGCACGGTAGCACAGTGGTTGGGCGGCACGGTAGCACAGTGGGGAGCGGCACGGTAGCACAGTGGGGGCGGCACGGTAGCACAGTGGGGAGCGGCACGGTAGCACAGTGGTTGGGCGGCACGGTAGCACAGTGGGGAGCGGCACGGTAGCACAGTGGGGAGCGGCACGGTAGCACAGTGGTTGGGCGGCACGGTAGCACAGTGGTTGGGCGGCACGGTAGCACAGTGGGGGCGGCACGGTAGCACAGTGGGGAGCGGCACGGTAGCACAGTGGGGAGCGGCACGGTAGCACAGTGGGGAGCGGCACGGTAGCACAGTGGGGGCGGCACGGTAGCACAGTGGTTGGGCGGCACGGTAGCACAGTGGTTGGGCGGCACGGTAGCACAGTGGTTGGGCGGCACGGTAGCACAGTGGGGGCGGCACGGTAGCACAGTGGGGGCGGCACGGTAGCACAGTGGGGGCGGCACGGTAGCACAGTGGGGGCGGCACGGTAGCACAGTGGTTGGGCGGCACGGTAGCACAGTGGGGGCGGCACGGTAGCACAGTGGTTGGGCGGCACGGTAGCACAGTGGGGGCGGCACGGTAGCACAGTGGGGGCGGCACGGTAGCACAGTGGGGGCGGCACGGTAGCACAGTGGGGGCGGCACGGTAGCACAGTGGGGGCGGCACGGTTGCACAGTGGGGAGCGGCACGGTAGCACAGTGGGGAGCGGCACGGTAGCACAGTGGTTGGGCGGCACGGTAGCACAGTGGGGGGGGCACGGTAGCACAGTGGTTGGGCGGCACGGTAGCACAGTGGGGAGCGGCACGGTAGCACAGTGGGGGCGGCACGGTAGCACAGTGGGGGCGGCACGGTAGCACAGTGGGGGCGGCACGGTAGCACAGTGGGGAGCGGCACGGTAGCACAGTGGTTGGGCGGCACGGTAGCACAGTGGGGAGCGGCACGGTAGCACAGTGGGGGCGGCACGGTAGCACAGTGGGGAGCGGCACGGTAGCACAGTGGTTGGGCGGCACGGTAGCACAGTGGGGAGCGGCACGGTAGCACAGTGGGGAGCGGCACGGTAGCACAGTGGGGAGCGGCACGGTAGCACAGTGGTTGGGCGGCACGGTAGCACAGTGGTTGGGCGGCACGGTAGCACAGTGGGGGCGGCACGGTAGCACAGTGGGGAGCGGCACGGTAGCACAGTGGGGAGCGGCACGGTAGCACAGTGGGGAGCGGCACGGTAGCACAGTGGGGGCGGCACGGTAGCACAGTGGTTGGGCGGCACGGTAGCACAGTGGTTGGGCGGCACGGTAGCACAGTGGTTGGGCGGCACGGTAGCACAGTGGGGGCGGCACGGTAGCACAGTGGGGGCGGCACGGTAGCACAGTGGGGGCGGCACGGTAGCACAGTGGGGGCGGCACGGTAGCACAGTGGGGGGGGCACGGTAGCACAGTGGGGGCGGCACGGTAGCACAGTGGGGGCGGCACGGTAGCACAGTGGGGGCGGCACGGTAGCACAGTGGGGGCGGCACGGTAGCACAGTGGGGGCGGCACGGTAGCACAGTGGTTGGGCGGCACGGTAGCACAGTGGTTGGGCGGCACGGTAGCACAGTGGGGGCGGCACGGTAGCACAGTGGGGGCGGCACGGTAGCACAGTGGGGGCGGCACGGTAGCACAGTGGGGGGGGCACGGTAGCACAGTGGGGGGGCACGGTAGCACAGTGGGGAGCGGCACGGTAGCACAGTGGGGGGGGCACGGTAGCACAGTGGTTGGGCGGCACGGTAGCACAGTGGTTGGGCGGCACGGTAGCACAGTGGTTGGGCGGCACGGTAGCACAGTGGGGGCGGCACGGTAGCACAGTGGGGAGAGGCACGGTAGCACAGTGGGGGCGGCACGGTAGCACAGTGGGGGCGGCACGGTAGCACAGTGGGGAGCGGCACGGTAGCACAGTGGGGGCGGCACGGTAGCACAGTGGGGGCGGCACGGTAGCACAGTGGGGGCGGCACGGTAGCACAGTGGGGAGCGGCACGGTAGCACAGTGGGGGCGGCACGGTAGCACAGTGGGGGCGGCACGGTAGCACAGTGGGGGCGGCACGGTAGCACAGTGGGGAGCGGCACGGTAGCACAGTGGGGGCGGCACGGTAGCACAGTGGGGAGAGGCACGGTAGCACAGTGGGGAGCGGCACGGTAGCACAGTGGGGAGCGGCACGGTAGCACAGTGGTTGGGCGGCACGGTAGCACAGTGGTTGGGCGGCACGGTAGCACAGTGGGGGCGGCACGGTAGCACAGTGGTTGGGCGGCACGGTAGCACAGTGGGGGCGGCACGGTAGCACAGTGGTGGGGCGGCACGGTAGCACAGTGGGGGCGGCACGGTAGCACAGTGGTTGGGCAGCACGGTAGCACAGTGGTTGGGCAGCACGGTAGCACAGTGGGGAGCGGCACGGTAGCACAGTGGGGAGCGGCACGGTAGCACAGTGGGGGCGGCACGGTAGCACAGTGGTTGGGCGGCACGGTAGCACAGTGGGGGCGGCACGGTAGCACAGTGGGGGCGGCACGGTAGCACAGTGGTTGGGCGGCACGGTAGCACAGTGGGGGCGGCACGGTAGCACAGTGGGGGCGGCACGGTAGCACAGTGGTTGGGCGGCACGGTAGCACAGTGGGGGCGGCACGGTAGCACAGTGGGGGCGGCACGGTAGCACAGTGGTTGGGCAGCACGGTAGCACAGTGGGGAGCGGCACGGTAGCACAGTGGGGGCGGCACGGTAGCACAGTGGGGGCGGCACGGTAGCACAGTGGTTGGGCGGCACGGTAGCACAGTGAGGGCAGCACGGTAGCACAGTGGGGGCGGCACGGTAGCACAGTGGGGAGAGGCACGGTAGCACAGTGGTTGGGCAGCACGGTAGCACAGTGGGGAGCGGCACGGTAGCACAGTGGGGGCGGCACGGTAGCACAGTGGGGGCGGCACGGTAGCACAGTGGTTGGGCAGCACGGTAGCACAGTGGGGAGCGGCACGGTAGCACAGTGGGGGCGGCACGGTAGCACAGTGGGGAGCGGCACGGTAGCACAGTGGGGGCGGCACGGTAGCACAGTGGGGAGAGGCACGGTAGCACAGTGGGGAGAGGCACGGTAGCACAGTGGGGAGAGGCACGGTAGCACAGTGGGGGCGGCACGGTAGCACAGTGGGGGCGGCACGGTAGCACAGTGGTTGGGCAGCACGGTAGCACAGTGGTTGGGCGGCACGGTAGCACAGTGGGGAGCGGCACGGTAGCACAGTGGGGGCGGCACGGTAGCACAGTGGGGGGGGCACGGTAGCACAGTGGGGGCGGCACGGTAGCACAGTGGGGGCGGCACGGTAGCACAGTGGGGGCGGCACGGTAGCACAGTGGGGGCGGCACGGTAGCACAGTGGTTGGGCAGCACGGTAGCACAGTGGGGGCAGCACGGTAGCACAGTGGGGGCGGCACGGTAGCACAGTGGTTGGGCAGCACGGTAGCACAGTGGTTGGGCGGCACGGTAGCACAGTGGGGAGCGGCACGGTAGCACAGTGGGGGCGGCACGGTAGCACAGTGGGGGGGGCACGGTAGCACAGTGGGGGCGGCACGGTAGCACAGTGGGGGCGGCACGGTAGCACAGTGGGGGCGGCACGGTAGCACAGTGGGGGCGGCACGGTAGCACAGTGGGGGCGGCACGGTAGCACAGTGGGGGCGGCACGGTAGCACAGTGGTTGGGCGGCACGGTAGCACAGTGGGGAGCGGCACGGTAGCACAGTGGGGGCGGCACGGTAGCACAGTGGGGGCGGCACGGTAGCACAGTGGTTGGGCGGCACGGTAGCACAGTGGGGGCGGCACGGTAGCACAGTGGGGGCGGCACGGTAGCACAGTGGGGGCGGCACGGTAGCACAGTGGTTCGGCGGCACGGTAGCACAGTGGGGGCGGCACGGTAGCACAGTGGTTCGGCGGCACGGTAGCACAGTGGGGGCGGCACGGTAGCACAGTGGGGGCGGTACGGTAGCACAGTGGTTGGGCGGCACGGTAGCACAGTGGGGGCGGCACGGTAGCACAGTGGGGGCAGCACGGTAGCACAGTGGGGGCGGCACGGTAGCACAGTGGGGGCAGCACGGTAGCACAGTGGGGGCGGCACGGTAGCACAGTGGGGGCGGCACGGTAGCACAGTGGTTGGGCGGCACGGTAGCACAGTGGGGGCGGCACGGTAGCAGAGTGGTTGGGCGGCACGGTAGCACAGTGGGGGCGGCACGGTAGCACAGTGGTTGGGCGGCACGGTAGCACAGTGGGGGCGGCACGGTAGCACAGTGGTTGGGCGGCACGGTAGCACAGTGATTGGGCGGCACGGTAGCACAGTGGGGGCAGCACGGTAGCACAGTGGTTGGGCGGCACGGTAGCACAGTGGGGGCGGCACGGTAGCACAGTGGTTGGGCGGCACGGTAGCACAGTGGGGGCGGCACGGTAGCACAGTGGGGGCGGCACGGTAGCACAGTGGTTGGGCGGCACGGTAGCACAGTGGTTGGGCGGCACGGTAGCACAGTGGGGGCGGCACGGTAGCACAGTGGTTGGGCGGCACGGTAGCACAGTGGTTGGGCGGCACGGTAGCACAGTGGGGGCGGCACGGTAGCACAGTGGGGGCGGCACGGTAGCACAGTGGGGGCGGCACGGTAGCACAGTGGGGGCGGCACGGTAGCACAGTGGTTGGGCGGCACGGTAGCACAGTGGGGGCGGCACGGTAGCACAGTGGGGACGGCACGGTAGCACAGTGGGGGCGGCACGGTAGCACAGTGGGGGCGGCACGGTAGCACAGTGGGGGCGGCACGGTAGCACAGTGGGGAGCGGCACGGTTGCACAGTCGGGGGGGCACGGTAGCACAGTGGGGGCAGCACGGTAGCACAGTGGGGAGCGGCACGGTTGCACAGTGGGGGGGGCACGGTAGCACAGTGGTTGGGCGGCACGGTAGCACAGTGGGGGCGGCACGGTAGCACAGTGGGGGCGGCACGGTAGCACAGTGATTGGGCGGCACGGTAGCACAGTGGGGAGCGGCACGGTAGCACAGTGGGGGCGGCACGGTAGCACAGTGGGGGCGGCACGGTAGCACAGTGGTTGGGCGGCACGGTAGCACAGTGGTTGGGCGGCACGGTAGCACAGTGGGGGCGGCACGGTAGCACAGTGGGGGCGGCACGGTAGCACAGTGGGGGCGGCACGGTAGCACAGTGGGGAGAGGCACGGTAGCACAGTGGGGGCGGCACGGTAGCACAGTGGTTGGGCGGCACGGTATCACAGTGATTGGGCGGCACGGTAGCACAGTGGGGGCGGCACGGTAGCACAGTGGGGGCGGCACGGTAGCACAGTGGGGGCGGCACGGTAGCACAGTGGGGGCGGCACGGTAGCACAGTGGGGGGGGCACGGTAGCACAGTGGGGGCGGCACGGTAGCACAGTGGGGAGAGGCACGGTAGCACAGTGGGGGCGGCACGGTAGCACAGTGGGGGGGGCACGGTAGCACAGTGATTGGGCGGCACGGTAGCACAGTGGGGAGCGGCACGGTAGCACAGTGGGGAGAGGCACGGTAGCACAGTGGGGGCGGCACGGTAGCACAGTGGTTGGGCGGCACGGTATCACAGTGATTGGGCGGCACAGTAGCACAGTGGGGAGCGGCACGGTAGCACAGTGGGGGCGGCACGGTAGCACAGTGGGGAGCGGCACGGTAGCACAGTGGGGGCGGCACGGTAGCACAGTGGGGAGCGGCACGGTAGCACAGTGGGGGCGGCACGGTAGCACAGTGGGGAGCGGCACGGTAGCACAGTGGGGGGGGCACGGTAGCACAGTGGGGGCGGCACGGTAGCACAGTGGGGAGCGGCACGGTATCACAGTGATTGGGCGGCACGGTAGCACAGTGGGGAGCGGCACGGTAGCACAGTGGGGAGCGGCACGGTAGCACAGTGGGGGCGGCACGGTAGCACAGTGGGGGCGGCACGGTAGCACAGTGGGGGCGGCACGGTAGCACAGTGGGGGCGGCACGGTAGCACAGTGGTTGGGCGGCACGGTAGCACAGTGGGGGCGGCACGGTAGCACAGTGGGGGCGGCACGGTAGCACAGTGGTTCGGCGGCACGGTAGCACAGTGGGGGCGGCACGGTAGCACAGTGGGGGCGGCACGGTAGCACAGTGGGGGCGGCACGGTAGCACAGTGGGGGCGGCACGGTAGCACAGTGGGGGCGGCACGGTAGCACAGTGGGGGCGGCACGGTAGCACAGTGGGGGCGGCACGGTAGCACAGTGGGGGCAGCACGGTAGCACAGTGGTTGGGCGGCACGGTAGCACAGTGGGGAGCGGCACGGTAGCACAGTGGGGGGGGCACGGTAGCACAGTGGGGGCGGCACGGTAGCACAGTGGTTGGGCGGCACGGTAGCACAGTGGGGGCGGCACGGTAGCACAGTGGGGGCGGCACGGTAGCACAGTGGGGGCGGCACGGTAGCACAGTGGGGGCGGCACGGTAGCACAGTGGTTCGGCGGCACGGTAGCACAGTGGGGGCGGCACGGTAGCACAGTGGGGGCGGTACGGTAGCACAGTGGTTGGGCGGCACGGTAGCACAGTGGGGGCGGCACGGTAGCACAGTGGGGGCGGCACGGTAGCACAGTGGTTGGGCGGCACGGTAGCACAGTGGGGGCGGCACGGTAGCACAGTGGGGGCGGCACGGTAGCACAGTGGTTGGGCGGCACGGTAGCACAGTGGTTGGGCGGCACGGTAGCACAGTGGTTGGGCGGCACGGTAGCACAGTGGTTGGGCGGCACGGTAGCACAGTGGGGGCGGCACGGTAGCACAGTGGTTGGGCGGCACGGTAGCACAGTGGTTGGGCGGCACGGTAGCACAGTGGGGGCGGTACGGTAGCACAGTGGTTGGGCGGCACGGTAGCACAGTGGGGGCGGCACGGTAGCACAGTGGTTGGGCGGCACGGTAGCACAGTGGGGGCGGCACGGTAGCACAGTGGGGGCGGCACGGTAGCACAGTGGTTGGGCGGCACGGTAGCACAGTGGGGGCGGCACGGTAGCACAGTGGTTGGGCGGCACGGTAGCACAGTGGTTGGGCGGCACGGTAGCACAGTGGGGGGGGCACGGTAGCACAGTGGTTGGGCGGCACGGTAGCACAGTGGGGGCGGCACGGTAGCACAGTGGGGGCGGCACGGTAGCACAGTGGGGGCGGCACGGTAGCACAGTGGTTGGGCGGCACGGTAGCACAGTGGGGGCGGCACGGTAGCACAGTGGGGGCGGCACGGTAGCACAGTGGTTCGGCGGCACGGTAGCACAGTGGGGGCAGCACGGTAGCACAGTGGTTGGGCGGCACGGTAGCACAGTGGGGGCGGTATGGTAGCACAGTGGTTGGGCGGCACGGTAGCACAGTGGGGGCGGCACGGTAGCACAGTGGTTGGGCGGCACGGTAGCACAGTGGGGGCGGTACGGTAGCACAGTGGTTGGGCGGCACGGTAGCACAGTGGGGGCGGCACGGTAGCACAGTGGTTGGGCGGCACGGTAGCACAGTGGGGGCGGCACGGTAGCACAGTGGTTGGGCGGCACGGTAGCACAGTGGGGAGAGGCACGGTAGCACAGTGGTTGGGCGGCACGGTAGCACAGTGGGGGCGGCACGGTAGCACAGTGGGGGCGGCACGGTAGCACAGTGGGGGCGGCACGGTAGCACAGTGGGGGCGGCACGGTAGCACAGTGGGGGCGGCACGGTAGCACAGTGGGGGCGGCACGGTAGCACAGTGGGGGCGGCACGGTAGCACAGTGGGGGCGGCACGGTAGCACAGTGGGGAGAGGCACGGTAGCACAGTGGTTGGGCAGCACGGTAGCACAGTGGGGAGCGGCACGGTAGCACAGTGGGGGCGGCACGGTAGCACAGTGGGGGCGGCACGGTAGCACAGTGGGGGCGGCACGGTAGCACAGTGGTTGGGCAGCACGGTAGCACAGTGGGGAGCGGCACGGTAGCACAGTGGGGGCGGCACGGTAGCACAGTGGGGAGCGGCACGGTAGCACAGTGGGGGCGGCACGGTAGCACAGTGGGGAGAGGCACGGTAGCACAGTGGGGAGAGGCACGGTAGCACAGTGGGGAGAGGCACGGTAGCACAGTGGGGGCGGCACGGTAGCACAGTGGGGGCGGCACGGTAGCACAGTGGGGGCGGCACGGTAGCACAGTGGTTGGGCAGCACGGTAGCACAGTGGTTGGGCGGCACGGTAGCACAGTGGGGAGCGGCACGGTAGCACAGTGGGGGCGGCACGGTAGCACAGTGGGGGGGGCACGGTAGCACAGTGGGGGCGGCACGGTAGCACAGTGGGGGCGGCACGGTAGCACAGTGGGGGCGGCACGGTAGCACAGTGGGGGCGGCACGGTAGCACAGTGGGGGCAGCACGGTAGCACAGTGGTTGGGCGGCACGGTAGCACAGTGGGGAGCGGCACGGTAGCACAGTGGGGGCGGCACGGTAGCACAGTGGGGGCGGCACGGTAGCACAGTGGTTGGGCGGCACGGTAGCACAGTGGGGGCGGCACGGTAGCACAGTGGGGGCGGCACGGTAGCACAGTGGGGGCGGCACGGTAGCACAGTGGTTCGGCGGCACGGTAGCACAGTGGGGGCGGCACGGTAGCACAGTGGTTCGGCGGCACGGTAGCACAGTGGGGGCGGCACGGTAGCACAGTGGGGGCGGCACGGTAGCACAGTGGGGGCGGCACGGTAGCACAGTGGGGGCGGCACGGTAGCACAGTGGTTGGGCGGCACGGTAGCACAGTGGTTGGGCGGCACGGTAGCACAGTGGGGGCGGCACGGTAGCACAGTGGGGGCAGCACGGTAGCACAGTGGGGGCGGCACGGTAGCACAGTGGGGGCAGCACGGTAGCACAGTGGGGGCGGCACGGTAGCACAGTGGGGGCGGCACGGTAGCACAGTGGTTGGGCGGCACGGTAGCACAGTGGGGGCAGCACGGTAGCACAGTGGTTGGGCGGCACGGTAGCACAGTGGGGGCGGCACGGTAGCACAGTGGGGGCGGCACGGTAGCACAGTGATTGGGCGGCACGGTAGCACAGTGGGGGCAGCACGGTAGCACAGTGGTTGGGCGGCACGGTAGCACAGTGGGGGCGGCACGGTAGCACAGTGGTTGGGCGGCACGGTAGCACAGTGGGGGCGGCACGGTAGCACAGTGGGGGCGGCACGGTAGCACAGTGGTTGGGCGGCACGGTAGCACAGTGGTTGGGCGGCACGGTAGCACAGTGGGGGCGGCACGGTAGCACAGTGGTTGGGCGGCACGGTAGCACAGTGGTTGGGCGGCACGGTAGCACAGTGGGGGCGGCACGGTAGCACAGTGGGGGCGGCACGGTAGCACAGTGGGGGCGGCACGGTAGCACAGTGGGGGCGGCACGGTAGCACAGTGGTTGGGCGGCACGGTAGCACAGTGGGGGCGGCACGGTAGCACAGTGGGGACGGCACGGTAGCACAGTGGGGGCGGCACGGTAGCACAGTGGGGGCGGCACGGTAGCACAGTGGGGAGCGGCACGGTTGCACAGTGGGGGGGGCACGGTAGCACAGTGGGGGCAGCACGGTAGCACAGTGGGGAGCGGCACGGTTGCACAGTGGGGGGGGCACGGTAGCACAGTGGTTGGGCGGCACGGTAGCACAGTGGGGGCGGCACGGTAGCACAGTGGGGGCGGCACGGTAGCACAGTGATTGGGCGGCACGGTAGCACAGTGGGGAGCGGCACGGTAGCACAGTGGGGGCGGCACGGTAGCACAGTGGGGGCGGCACGGTAGCACAGTGGTTGGGCGGCACGGTAGCACAGTGGTTGGGCGGCACGGTAGCACAGTGGGGGCGGCACGGTAGCACAGTGGGGAGAGGCACGGTAGCACAGTGGGGGCGGCACGGTAGCACAGTGGGGGGGGCACGGTAGCACAGTGATTGGGCGGCACGGTAGCACAGTGGGGAGCGGCACGGTAGCACAGTGGGGAGAGGCACGGTAGCACAGTGGGGGCGGCACGGTAGCACAGTGGTTGGGCGGCACGGTATCACAGTGATTGGGCGGCACAGTAGCACAGTGGGGAGCGGCACGGTAGCACAGTGGGGGCGGCACGGTAGCACAGTGGGGAGCGGCACGGTAGCACAGTGGGGGCGGCACGGTAGCACAGTGGGGAGCGGCACGGTAGCACAGTGGGGGCGGCACGGTAGCACAGTGGGGAGCGGCACGGTAGCACAGTGGGGGGGGCACGGTAGCACAGTGGGGGCGGCACGGTAGCACAGTGGGGAGCGGCACGGTATCACAGTGATTGGGCGGCACGGTAGCACAGTGGGGAGCGGCACGGTAGCACAGTGGGGAGCGGCACGGTAGCACAGTGGGGGCGGCACGGTAGCACAGTGGGGGCGGCACGGTAGCACAGTGGGGGCGGCACGGTAGCACAGTGGGGGCGGCACGGTAGCACAGTGGTTGGGCGGCACGGTAGCACAGTGGGGGCGGCACGGTAGCACAGTGGGGGCGGCACGGTAGCACAGTGGTTCGGCGGCACGGTAGCACAGTGGGGGCGGCACGGTAGCACAGTGGGGGCGGCACGGTAGCACAGTGGGGGCGGCACGGTAGCACAGTGGGGGCGGCACGGTAGCACAGTGGGGGCGGCACGGTAGCACAGTGGGGGCGGCACGGTAGCACAGTGGGGGCGGCACGGTAGCACAGTGGGGGCAGCACGGTAGCACAGTGGTTGGGCGGCACGGTAGCACAGTGGGGAGCGGCACGGTAGCACAGTGGGGGGGGCACGGTAGCACAGTGGGGGCGGCACGGTAGCACAGTGGTTGGGCGGCACGGTAGCACAGTGGGGGCGGCACGGTAGCACAGTGGGGGCGGCACGGTAGCACAGTGGGGGCGGCACGGTAGCACAGTGGTTCGGCGGCACGGTAGCACAGTGGGGGCGGCACGGTAGCACAGTGGGGGCGGTACGGTAGCACAGTGGTTGGGCGGCACGGTAGCACAGTGGGGGCGGCACGGTAGCACAGTGGGGGCGGCACGGTAGCACAGTGGTTGGGCGGCACGGTAGCACAGTGGGGGCGGCACGGTAGCACAGTGGGGGCGGCACGGTAGCACAGTGGTTGGGCGGCACGGTAGCACAGTGGTTGGGCGGCACGGTAGCACAGTGGTTGGGCGGCACGGTAGCACAGTGGTTGGGCGGCACGGTAGCACAGTGGGGGCGGCACGGTAGCACAGTGGTTGGGCGGCACGGTAGCACAGTGGTTGGGCGGCACGGTAGCACAGTGGGGGCGGTACGGTAGCACAGTGGTTGGGCGGCACGGTAGCACAGTGGGGGCGGCACGGTAGCACAGTGGTTGGGCGGCACGGTAGCACAGTGGTTGGGCGGCACGGTAGCACAGTGGGGGCGGCACGGTAGCACAGTGGGGGCGGCACGGTAGCACAGTGGGGGGGGCACGGTAGCACAGTGGTTGGGCGGCACGGTAGCACAGTGGGGGCGGCACGGTAGCACAGTGGGGGCGGCACGGTAGCACAGTGGGGGCGGCACGGTAGCACAGTGGTTGGGCGGCACGGTAGCACAGTGGGGGCGGCACGGTAGCACAGTGGGGGCGGCACGGTAGCACAGTGGTTCGGCGGCACGGTAGCACAGTGGGGGCAGCACGGTAGCACAGTGGTTGGGCGGCACGGTAGCACAGTGGGGGCGGTATGGTAGCACAGTGGTTGGGCGGCACGGTAGCACAGTGGGGGCGGTACGGTAGCACAGTGGTTGGGCGGCACGGTAGCACAGTGGGGGCGGCACGGTAGCACAGTGGTTGGGCGGCACGGTAGCACAGTGGGGGCGGCACGGTAGCACAGTGGTTGGGCGGCACGGTAGCACAGTGGGGAGAGGCACGGTAGCACAGTGGTTGGGCGGCACGGTAGCACAGTGGGGGCGGCACGGTAGCACAGTGGGGGCGGCACGGTAGCACAGTGGGGGCGGCACGGTAGCACAGTGGGGGCGGCACGGTAGCACAGTGGGGGCGGCACGGTAGCACAGTGGGGGCGGCACGGTAGCACAGTGGGGGCGGCACGGTAGCACAGTGGGGGCGGCACGGTAGCACAGTGGGGGCGGCACGGTAGCACAGTGGGGGCGGCACGGTAGCACAGTGGGGGCGGCACGGTAGCACAGTGGTTGGGCGGCACGGTAGCACAGTGGGGGCGGCACGGTAGCACAGTGGGGGCGGCACGGTAGCACAGTGGTTGGGCGGCACGGTAGCACAGTGGGGGCGGCACGGTAGCACAGTGGGGGCGGCACGGTAGCACAGTGGGGGCGGCACGGTAGCACAGTGGGGGCGGCACGGTAGCACAGTGGTTGGGCAGCACGGTAGCACAGTGGGGGCGGTACGGTAGCACAGTGGTTGGGCAGCACGGTTGCACAGTGGGGGCGGCACGGTAGCACAGTGGGGGCGGCACGGTAGCACAGTGGGGGCGGCACGGTAGCACAGTGGGGGCGGCACGGTAGCACAGTGGTTGGGCAGCACGGTTGCACAGTGGGGGCGGCACGGTAGCACAGTGGGGGCGGCACGGTAGCACAGTGGGGAGCGGCACGGTAGCACAGTGGGGGCGGCACGGTAGCACAGTGGGGGCGGCACGGTAGCACAGTGGGGAGCGGCACGGTAGCACAGTGGGGGCGGCACGGTAGCACAGTGGGGAGCGGCACGGTAGCACAGTGGGGGCGGCACGGTAGCACAGTGGGGGCGGCACGGTAGCACAGTGGGGAGCGGCACGGTAGCACAGTGGGGGCGGCACGGTAGCACAGTGGGGAGCGACACGGTAGCACAGTGGGGGCGGCACGGTAGCACAGTGGGGAGCGGCACGGTAGCACAGTGGGGACGGCACGGTAGCACAGTGGGGGCGGCACGGTAGCACAGTGGGGGCGGCACGGTAGCACAGTGGTTGGGCGGCACGGTAGCACAGTGGTTGGGCGGCACGGTAGCACAGTGGGGGCGGCACGGTAGCACAGTGGGGGCGGCACGGTAGCACAGTGGGGGCGGCACGGTAGCACAGTGGGGAGAGGCACGGTAGCACAGTGGGGGGGGCACGGTAGCACAGTGGTTGGGCGGCACGGTAGCACAGTGGGGGCGGCACGGTAGCACAGTGGGGGCGGCACGGTAGCACAGTGGGGGCGGCACGGTAGCACAGTGGGGGCGGCACGGTAGCACAGTGGTTGGGCGGCACGGTAGCACAGTGGTTGGGCGGCACGGTAGCACAGTGGGGAGCGGCACGGTAGCACAGTGGTTGGGCGGCACGGTAGCACAGTGGGGGCGGCACGGTAGCACAGTGGGGGCGGCACGGTAGCACAGTGGGGGCGGCACGGTAGCACAGTGGTTGGGCGGCACGGTAGCACAGTGGGGGCGGCACGGTAGCACAGTGGGGGCGGCACGGTAGCACAGTGGTTGGGCGGCACGGTAGCACAGTGGGGAGCGGCACGGTAGCACAGTGGGGGCGGCACGGTAGCACAGTGGTTGGGCGGCACGGTAGCACAGTGGTTGGGCGGCACGGTAGCACAGTGGTTGGGCGGCACGGTAGCACAGTGGGGGCAGCACGGTAGCACAGTGGGGGCAGCACGGTAGCACAGTGGTTGGGCGGCACGGTAGCACAGTGGGGGCGGCACGGTAGCACAGTGGGGGCGGCACGGTAGCACAGTGGGGGCGGCACGGTAGCACAGTGGGGGCGGCACGGTAGCACAGTGGTTGGGCGGCACGGTAGCACAGTGGGGGCGGCACGGTAGCACAGTGGGGGCGGCACGGTAGCACAGTGATTGGGCGGCACGGTAGCACAGTGGGGGCAGCACGGTAGCACAGTGGTTGGGCGGCACGGTAGCACAGTGGTTGGGCGGCACGGTAGCACAGTGGGGGCGGCACGGTAGCACAGTGGGGGCGGCACGGTAGCACAGTGGGGGCGGCACGGTAGCACAGTGGGGGCGGCACGGTAGCACAGTGGTTGGGCGGCACGGTAGCACAGTGGGGGCGGCACGGTAGCACAGTGGTTGGGCGGCACGGTAGCACAGTGGGGGCAGCACGGTAGCACAGTGGGGGGCGGCACGGTAGCACAGTGGGGGCGGCACGGTAGCACAGTGGTTGGGCGGCACGGTAGCACAGTGGGGGCGGCACGGTAGCACAGTGGGGGCGGCACGGTAGCACAGTGGGGGCGGCACGGTAGCACAGTGGTTGGGCGGCACGGTAGCACAGTGATTGGGCGGCACGGTAGCACAGTGGGGAGCGGCACGGTAGCACAGTGGGGGCGGCACGGTAGCACAGTGGGGGCAGCACGGTAGCACAGTGGTTGGGCGGCACGGTAGCACAGTGGGGGCAGCACGGTAGCACAGTGGGGGCGGCACGGTAGCACAGTGGTTGGGCGGCACGGTAGCACAGTGGTTGGGCGGCACGGTAGCACAGTGGGGGCGGCACGGTAGCACAGTGGGGGCGGCACGGTAGCACAGTGGGGGCGGCACGGTAGCACAGTGGTTGGGCGGCACGGTAGCACAGTGATTGGGCGGCACGGTAGCACAGTGGGGAGCGGCACGGTAGCACAGTGGGGGCGGCACGGTAGCACAGTGGGGGCGGCACGGTAGCACAGTGGGGGGGGCACGGTAGCACAGTGGGGGCGGCACGGTAGCACAGTGGGGGCGGCACGGTAGCACAGTGGGGGCAGCACGGTAGCACAGTGGTTGGGCGGCACGGTAGCACAGTGGGGGCAGCACGGTAGCACAGTGGGGGCGGCACGGTAGCACAGTGGGGGCGGCACGGTAGCACAGTGGGGGCGGCACGGTAGCACAGTGGGAGCGGCACGGTAGCACAGTGGTTGGGCGGCACGGTAGCACAGTGGGGGCGGCACGGTAGCACAGTGGGGGCGGCACGGTAGCACAGTGGGGGCGGCACGGTAGCACAGTGGGGGCGGCACGGTAGCACAGTGGGGAGCGGCACGGTAGCACAGTGGGGAGCGGCACGGTAGCACAGTGGTTGGGCGGCACGGTAGCACAGTGGGGGGGGCACGGTAGCACAGTGGTTGGGCGGCACGGTAGCACAGTGGGGAGCGGCACGGTAGCACAGTGAGGGCAGCACGGTAGCACAGTGGGGGCGGCACGGTAGCACAGTGGGGGCGGCACGGTAGCACAGTGGGGAGCGGCACGGTAGCACAGTGGTTGGGCGGCACGGTAGCACAGTGGGGAGCGGCACGGTAGCACAGTGGGGGCGGCACGGTAGCACAGTGGGGGCGGCACGGTAGCACAGTGGGGAGCGGCACGGTAGCACAGTGGTTGGGCGGCACGGTAGCACAGTGGGGAGCGGCACGGTAGCACAGTGGGGAGCGGCACGGTAGCACAGTGGTTGGGCGGCACGGTAGCACAGTGGTTGGGCGGCACGGTAGCACAGTGGGGGCGGCACGGTAGCACAGTGGGGAGCGGCACGGTAGCACAGTGGGGAGCGGCACGGTAGCACAGTGGGGAGCGGCACGGTAGCACAGTGGGGGCGGCACGGTAGCACAGTGGGGGCGGCACGGTAGCACAGTGGGGAGCGGCACGGTAGCACAGTGGGGGCGGCACGGTAGCACAGTGGTTGGGCGGCACGGTAGCACAGTGGTTGGGCGGCACGGTAGCACAGTGGTTGGGCGGCACGGTAGCACAGTGGGGGCGGCACGGTAGCACAGTGGGGAGCGGCACGGTAGCACAGTGGGGGCGGCACGGTAGCACAGTGGGGGGGGCACGGTAGCACAGTGGGGGCGGCACGGTAGCACAGTGGGGGGGGCACGGTAGCACAGTGGGGGCGGCACGGTAGCACAGTGGGGGCGGCACGGTAGCACAGTGGTTGGGCGGCACGGTAGCACAGTGGGGGCGGCACGGTAGCACAGTGGTTGGGCGGCACGGTAGCACAGTGGGGGCGGCACGGTAGCACAGTGGGGGCGGCACGGTAGCACAGTGGGGGCGGCACGGTAGCACAGTGGGGGCGGCACGGTAGCACAGTGGGGGCGGCACGGTAGCACAGTGGGGGCGGCACGGTAGCACAGTGGTTGGGCGGCACGGTAGCACAGTGGTTGGGCGGCACGGTAGCACAGTGGGGGCGGCACGGTAGCACAGTGGGGGCGGCACGGTAGCACAGTGAGGGCGGCACGGTAGCACAGTGGGGAGAGGCACGGTAGCACAGTGGGGAGAGGCACGGTAGCACAGTGGGGGGGGCACGGTAGCACAGTGGTTGGGCGGCACGGTAGCACAGTGGGGGCGGCACGGTAGCACAGTGGGGGCGGCACGGTAGCACAGTGGGGGCGGCACGGTAGCACAGTGGGGGGGGCACGGTAGCACAGTGGGGGGGCACGGTAGCACAGTGGGGAGCGGCACGGTAGCACAGTGGGGGGGGCACGGTAGCACAGTGGTTGGGCGGCACGGTAGCACAGTGGTTGGGCGGCACGGTAGCACAGTGGTTGGGCGGCACGGTAGCACAGTGGGGGCGGCACGGTAGCACAGTGGGGGCGGCACGGTAGCACAGTGGGGGGGGCACGGTAGCACAGTGGTTGGGCGGCACGGTAGCACAGTGGGGGCGGCACGGTAGCACAGTGGGGAGCGGCACGGTAGCACAGTGGGGGCGGCACGGTAGCACAGTGGGGGCGGCACGGTAGCACAGTGGGGGCGGCACGGTAGCACAGTGGGGGCGGCACGGTAGCACAGTGGGGAGAGGCACGGTAGCACAGTGGGGAGCGGCACGGTAGCACAGTGGTTGGGCGGCACGGTAGCACAGTGGGGAGAGGCACGGTAGCACAGTGGGGGCGGCACGGTAGCACAGTGGTTGGGCGGCACGGTAGCACAGTGGGGGCGGCACGGTAGCACAGTGGGGGCGGCACGGTAGCACAGTGGGGGCGGCACGGTAGCACAGTGGGGGCGGCACGGTAGCACAGTGGGGGCGGCACGGTAGCACAGTGGTTGGGCGGCACGGTAGCACAGTGGTTGGGCGGCACGGTAGCACAGTGGGGGCGGCACGGTAGCACAGTGGTTGGGCGGCACGGTAGCACAGTGGGGGCGGCACGGTAGCACAGTGGGGGCGGCACGGTAGCACAGTGGGGGCGGCACGGTAGCACAGTGGGGGCGGCACGGTAGCACAGTGGTTGGGCGGCACGGTAGCACAGTGGGGGCGGCACGGTAGCACAGTGGGGGCGGCACGGTAGCACAGTGGTTGGGCGGCACGGTAGCACAGTGGGGGCGGCACGGTAGCACAGTGGTTGGGCGGCACGGTAGCACAGTGAGGGCAGCACGGTAGCACAGTGGGGGCGGCACGGTAGCACAGTGGGGAGAGGCACGGTAGCACAGTGGTTGGGCAGCACGGTAGCACAGTGGGGAGCGGCACGGTAGCACAGTGGGGGCGGCACGGTAGCACAGTGGTTGGGCAGCACGGTAGCACAGTGGTTGGGCAGCACGGTAGCACAGTGGGGAGCGGCACGGTAGCACAGTGGGGAGCGGCACGGTAGCACAGTGGGGGCGGCACGGTAGCACAGTGGGGGCGGCACGGTAGCACAGTGGTTGGGCGGCACGGTAGCACAGTGGGGGCGGCACGGTAGCACAGTGGGGGCGGCACGGTAGCACAGTGGGACCGGCACGGTAGCACAGTGGTTGGGCGGCACGGTAGCACAGTGGGGGCGGCACGGTAGCACAGTGGTTGGGCGGCACGGTAGCACAGTGAGGGCAGCACGGTAGCACAGTGAGGGCAGCACGGTAGCACAGTGGGGGCAGCACGGTAGCACAGTGGGGGCGGCACGGTAGCACAGTGGGGAGAGGCACGGTAGCACAGTGGGGGCGGCACGGTAGCACAGTGGGGGCGGCACGGTAGCACAGTGGGGGCGGCACGGTAGCACAGTGGGGAGAGGCACGGTAGCACAGTGGTTGGGCAGCACGGTAGCACAGTGGGGAGCGGCACGGTAGCACAGTGGGGGCGGCACGGTAGCACAGTGGGGGCGGCACGGTAGCACAGTGGTTGGGCAGCACGGTAGCACAGTGGTTGGGCAGCACGGTAGCACAGTGGGGAGCGGCACGGTAGCACAGTGGGGGCGGCACGGTAGCACAGTGGGGAGCGGCACGGTAGCACAGTGGTTGGGCGGCACGGTAGCACAGTGGGGGCGGCACGGTAGCACAGTGGTTGGGCGGCACGGTAGCACAGTGGGGGCGGCACGGTAGCACAGTGGGGGCGGCACGGTAGCACAGTGGGGGCGGCACGGTAGCACAGTGGTTGGGCGGCACGGTAGCACAGTGGGGGCGGCACGGTAGCACAGTGGGGGCGGCACGGTAGCACAGTGGGGGCGGCACGGTAGCACAGTGGGGAGAGGCACGGTAGCACAGTGGGGAGAGGCACGGTAGCACAGTGGGGAGAGGCACGGTAGCACAGTGGTTGGGCAGCACGGTAGCACAGTGGGGAGCGGCACGGTAGCACAGTGGGGGCGGCACGGTAGCACAGTGGGGAGCGGCACGGTAGCACAGTGGGGGCGGCACGGTAGCACAGTGGGGGGGGCACGGTAGCACAGTGATTGGGCGGCACGGTAGCACAGTGGTTGGGCAGCACGGTAGCACAGTGGGGGGGGCACGGTAGCACAGTGATTGGGCGGCACGGTAGCACAGTGGGGGCGGCACGGTAGCACAGTGGGGGCGGCACGGTAGCACAGTGATTGGGCGGCACGGTAGCACAGTGGTTGGGCGGCACGGTAGCACAGTGGGGAGCGGCACGGTAGCACAGTGGGGGCGGCACGGTAGCACAGTGGGGAGCGGCACGGTAGCACAGTGGGGGCGGCACGGTAGCACAGTGGGGAGCGGCACGGTAGCACAGTGGGGGCAGCACGGTAGCACAGTGGGGGCGGCACGGTAGCACAGTGGGGGCGGCACGGTAGCACAGTGGTTGGGCAGCACGGTTGCACAGTGGGGGCGGCACGGTAGCACAGTGGGGGCGGCACGGTAGCACAGTGGGGAGCGGCACGGTAGCACAGTGGGGGCGGCACGGTAGCACAGTGGGGAGCGGCACGGTAGCACAGTGGGGGCGGCACGGTAGCACAGTGGGGAGCGGCACGGTAGCACAGTGGGGGCGGCACGGTAGCACAGTGGGGGCGGCACGGTAGCACAGTGGGGGCGGCACGGTAGCACAGTGGTTGGGCAGCACGGTAGCACAGTGGGGGCAGCACGGTAGCACAGTGGGGAGCGGCACGGTAGCACAGTGGTTGGGCGGCACGGTAGCACAGTGGGGGCGGCACGGTAGCACAGTGGGGAGCGGCACGGTAGCACAGTGGTTGGGCGGCACAGTAGCACAGTGGGGAGCGGCACGGTATCACAGTGATTGGGCGGCACGGTAGCACAGTGGGGAGCGGCACGGTAGCACAGTGGGGGCGGCACGGTAGCACAGTGGGGAGCGGCACGGTAGCACAGTGGGGGCGGCACGGTAGCACAGTGGTTGGGCGGCACGGTAGCACAGTGGGGGCGGCACGGTAGCACAGTGGGGGCGGCACGGTAGCACAGTGGGGGCGGCACGGTAGCACAGTGGTTGGGCGGCACGGTAGCACAGTGGGGGCGGCACGGTAGCACAGTGGTTGGGCGGCACGGTAGCACAGTGAGGGCAGCACGGTAGCACAGTGAGGGCAGCACGGTAGCACAGTGGGGGCAGCACGGTAGCACAGTGGGGGCGGCACGGTAGCACAGTGGGGAGAGGCACGGTAGCACAGTGGGGGCGGCACGGTAGCACAGTGGGGGCGGCACGGTAGCACAGTGGGGGCGGCACGGTAGCACAGTGGGGAGAGGCACGGTAGCACAGTGGTTGGGCAGCACGGTAGCACAGTGGGGAGCGGCACGGTAGCACAGTGGGGGCGGCACGGTAGCACAGTGGGGGCGGCACGGTAGCACAGTGGTTGGGTAGCACAGTGGTTGGGCAGCACGGTAGCACAGTGGGGAGCGGCACGGTAGCACAGTGGGGGCGGCACGGTAGCACAGTGGGGAGCGGCACGGTAGCACAGTGGTTGGGCGGCACGGTAGCACAGTGGGGGCGGCACGGTAGCACAGTGGTTGGGCGGCACGGTAGCACAGTGGGGGCGGCACGGTAGCACAGTGGGGGCGGCACGGTAGCACAGTGGGGGCGGCACGGTAGCACAGTGGTTGGGCGGCACGGTAGCACAGTGGGGGCGGCACGGTAGCACAGTGGGGGCGGCACGGTAGCACAGTGGGGGCGGCACGGTAGCACAGTGGGGGCGGCACGGTAGCACAGTGGGGGCGGCACGGTAGCACAGTGGGGAGAGGCACGGTAGCACAGTGGGGAGAGGCACGGTAGCACAGTGGGGAGAGGCACGGTAGCACAGTGGTTGGGCAGCACGGTAGCACAGTGGGGAGCGGCACGGTAGCACAGTGGGGGCGGCACGGTAGCACAGTGGTTGGGCAGCACGGTAGCACAGTGGGGAGCGGCACGGTACCACAGTGGGGGCGGCACGGTAGCACAGTGGTTGGGCAGCACGGTAGCACAGTGGGGGGGGCACGGTAGCACAGTGATTGGGCGGCACGGTAGCACAGTGGGGGCGGCACGGTAGCACAGTGGGGGCGGCACGGTAGCACAGTGATTGGGCGGCACGGTAGCACAGTGGTTGGGCGGCACGGTAGCACAGTGGGGGCGGCACGGTAGCACAGTGGGGGCGGCACGGTAGCACAGTGGGGAGCGGCACGGTAGCACAGTGGGGAGCGGCACGGTAGCACAGTGGGGGCGGCACGGTAGCACAGTGGGGAGCGGCACGGTAGCACAGTGGGGGCGGCACGGTAGCACAGTGGGGAGCGGCACGGTAGCACAGTGGGGGCAGCACGGTAGCACAGTGGTTGGGCAGCACGGTAGCACAGTGGTTGGGCGGCACGGTAGCACAGTGGGGGCGGCACGGTAGCACAGTGGGGAGCGGCACGGTAGCACAGTGGGGGCGGCACGGTAGCACAGTGGGGAGCGGCACGGTAGCACAGTGGGGGCGGCACGGTAGCACAGTGGGGAGCGGCACGGTAGCACAGTGGGGGCGGCACGGTAGCACAGTGGGGGCGGCACGGTAGCACAGTGGGGGCGGCACGGTAGCACAGTGGGGGCGGCACGGTAGCACAGTGGGGGCGGCACGGTAGCACAGTGGTTGGGCGGCACGGTAGCACAGTGGGGGCGGCACGGTAGCACAGTGGGGGCAGCACGGTAGCACAGTGGGGGCGGCACGGTAGCACAGTGGGGGCGGCACGGTAGCACAGTGGGGGCAGCACGGTAGCACAGTGGGGAGCGGCACGGTAGCACAGTGGGGGCAGCACGGTAGCACAGTGGGGGCGGCACGGTAGCACAGTGGGGGCGGCACGGTAGCACAGTGGGGGCGGCACGGTAGCACAGTGGGGGGGGCACGGTAGCACAGTGGGGGCGGCACGGTAGCACAGTGGGGGCGGCACGGTAGCACAGTGCTTGGGCGGCACGGTAGCACAGTGGGGGCGGCACGGTAGCACAGTGGGGAGAGGCACGGTAGCACAGTGGTTGGGCGGCACGGTAGCACAGTGGGGGCGGCACGGTAGCACAGTGGGGGCGGCACGGTAGCACAGTGGGGGCGGCACGGTAGCACAGTGGTTGGGCGGCACGGTAGCACAGTGGGGGCGGCACGGTAGCACAGTGGGGGCGGCACGGTAGCACAGTGGTTGGGCGGCACGGTAGCACAGTGGGGGCGGCACGGTAGCACAGTGGGGGGGGCACGGTAGCACAGTGATTGGGCGGCACGGTAGCACAGTGGGGAGCGGCACGGTAGCACAGTGGTTGGGCGGCACGGTAGCACAGTGGGGGCGGCACGGTAGCACAGTGGTTGGGCGGCACGGTAGCACAGTGGGGGCGGCACGGTAGCACAGTGGGGGTAGCACGGTAGCACAGTGGGGGATTAAACTCCATCTACCATCTCTCCGCCCGAGCCTCCAACCGATCTATATCCTGCTGTATCCTCTGATGGTCCTCTTCGCTATCCGCAAATCCACCAACCTTTGTGTCATCCGCAAACTTACTAATCAAACCAGTTACATTTTCCTCCAAATCCTTTATATATATATATATATATATATTACAAACAGCAAAGGTCCCAGCACTGATCCCTGAGGAACGCCACTTGTCACAGCCCTCCATTCAGAAACACACCCTTCCACTGCTACCCTTTGTCTTCTATGACCGAGCCAGTTTTGTATCCACCTTGCCAGCTCACCTCTGATCCCATGCGACTTCACCTTCTGCACCAGTCTGCCATGAGGGACCTTGTCAAAGGCCTTACTGAAGTCCCCCTTTCTAAAAAAAAAACAAAGGACCCCTTGGGGTTCTTTGTGATGTTAGTGAGGTTTTAAGCTCCTTATCCTACATGGTCTGTTTTAATGGGCCTTCCTCTTGACTAATCTTACTTCAAAATCTCTCTTTTAGATTAACTAAGGAAGGAAGATAGGCATTTAGCCCAGGAACAATGGTCATGCTAAAAAAAATTAATCCCTACTCCCTCTACACCTGGCGTATCAGGAACATGAATCAATCCACCCCCATAATACTACTGAAAGATAGGTCTTTAATCCCACTCACGGCTGGCTATAGGGTTACCACCTCCCCTGTTTAAACTAGTTCTGTCGTTGTTTCGTTGCATTAAATGAAATGCCTGGATTACTTTAAATCACTTAGCAAATAAAAGGTTTGATCTCAGGGCAACTGTAGCTACCTCTTATCGAGGACTGTCTGGGTGCCATTCTGTTAAACACCTTCCAAGCATTCCAGTTTAATGAGACAAACAAGGACAATTAAATTAGTACCAACTCAAACATAAACAGTTGCAACTCATTAACTCTTTACTGAACTTTAACGATTTAACTCTTAAACTGAACATCAATTTTAATTATTTAACTGAAAATAGATACTACCGAGTTTAGGGAAGCCTTGGCCAAGCAATATCCTCAATATAGAATCTACCTTCTTCTCTCTGAAGTGTCCTTCAGGGTACAAGCTTCTTGCGATGGTTGTTCTCTTTGAGTTATCTCTGCCAAACAAAGAACTCACATGTCTTTTAGCCACAATTCTCTACTTGCTTCCGTAAGATTCTCTGTCATCGAGCCAACTGTGTCACTAGAAACCGATCACATGGCTCGAACATCCAGTGAAATTACTTTTGGACGAAACCATTACACTTAGTTCAAACTGCATACTCCATACATCGCAGCCATAAATCGGAGCCATGGTGTCTCAGTTAATGTAAACAACTTCCCTGATCTGACCAACACAGGAACCTTCAGGTCACAGCTCCCAGACCAGAGCCTCTTTATGACCTGCATCTGGTTTTAATCTATAAATTAACCAAAATTCCCAGCATGCTTCACTCTCAGTCAGAACAGCCATTTTAGAGCCACTATTGCCATTATCGTTGTTAAATCATTGTTGTAGCCATTCTTTCTCCGTCCACAACCCGAACAGGCACTGGAGTGTGATGACTAGAGGATTTTCACAATAATTTCATTACAGTGTTAATGTAAGCTTACTTGTGACATTAATAAATAAACTTTAAAAAGCTTTAGTGTCCTTATTGAACCAGCTTCACAAGTATTTAGGCAAAACTCCTGAAAAATCAGCTTTGATGGACTGGCCACTGAAAAGTGTCTCTCCCGCACCAATTGCAACTCAACAGAGTGAGTAGCTGAAAGTTTGGTGACTGAGGGAATCTTGAAATTTCATCTCTTCATAAAGAATCTCGTTTTGTTTGCATTTAGAAGTTAACAAAAATTTAATTTTTAAGTTTCTTCCAGTCTTAAGCAGGAATAAGCAAGCTCTATCATAGAATCCCTACAATACATAAGGAGGGCCATCAAGTCTGCACCGACAACAGTCCCACTCAGGCCCTATCCCCGTAACCCCATGTATTTATCCTGCTAATCCCCCTGACACTAAGAGGCAATTTAAGCATGGCCAATCATCCTAATCCGCACATCTTTTGGAGCGTGGGAGGAAACTGGAGCGCCCAGAGGAAACCCATGCAGACATGCAAGCTCAACACAGACAGTGGCCTGAGGCTGGAATTGAACCCAGGTCCCTAGCACTGTAAGACGGCAATGATAACCACTATGCCACCACCATGCCTCCCTGGAGAACAGTTGTAATGAGCTAATTAGGTGGCTGGTTTAATCCAGTTTCTGTAGCTGCAGCAGAGCTGACTCTCGTCTGAGTCTCAGGTAGTATAATTACAAAAGTGAGAGTTCAAGTTGCACAGTGTGTGTCCTGGACAGAGTGAGCAGCTGGGAGTTTGGTGAAGAGGGGAATGTGGTGCTTCTTTTCTTCCCTGTCCTTTTCAGCCTCCACTCTTTGGCTCTTCAGTTTAGAGGGAGAAACCGACTGGTGAGTAACTTGTATGCTAATTCACTTATTCTCCTATTAATAAATAGATTGTACAGTAAAGCTATGGCGGGGCAGCTCAGACCTCAAAAGTTGTAATCTCAGGATTGGTCCAAGTACCACGTGCTGGTGAGTGTCAGAGTAGGAGGATTGAATACATGGCTAGAGATCTGGTGTAGGAAGAAAAGCATTAGATTTTTCAGGCACTGAAACTGGTTCTGTGTGTAATGACTCACAAAGGCCGACTAGAAAGGAACATAGTTTATTACAAAATGCAAAGTAAAACCACAACCACTGTCAGTCTTTTTGGCAAATCAATTAAACTAAATCAATCAAACTGAGGACAAAGTAAAAGGGGCAGCCTCTTAAAGAGGAGAGACTGCCCAAAACACAAAACAAAGCGTTTATACCCCAGTCCCTGTGGGGCCCAATGGCCATGAAAAGCCTCAAACGGTGCCCATGGTCACCATGTGCTCCCTCTCCAGAGGACACCCAGCCACAAATGTAGCTGCTGTAGAGGGGCAGACAGTCAGGTCGGACAGCCCCCTCGGTCGCCTGCTGCCTGGATCTGTTTATGGAAGCTTGGCCAGGCCCAGGAGCAGGTTCATGAGGAGGTCCTTCGCCCGCCCCTCTCCATACCAGGTACCAAAAATCAGGAATGTGGGACTGAAGTGCAAACAAAACATTAATAAAAGGTTTTTTCACATAATGACAAAGGTAGTGCAGTACAAGACAATATAGAGATGGTCCACAGACTCCACAAGACCACAAAGGGCACGTTTCTTGGGAGCCCATCATCTGGCGCAACCTGCGGTTATATGGGACTGCCATACACGAGCCTCCACCCCAGGTCCTCAGTGTAGTGGGGGAGGATTTCTCCGTAAAGAGACCTTCGTTGGTCAGCACCAAGACATGTCCGGGCGAGGACACTGTAGTGGCAGGTGTGCAGGAGCAGCCAATACAGGAAATCCCTCCGTGCAGTGGCAAAGGGCACAGAGGGCTATTCCATGAGGTGGCTCAAACTGTGGGGCTGGACTTGTGAAATTATGTCCAAGAAGGAGCACGCTCAGTCAGGATTCCGCCGCATAGTTGTGCCTCTGAATCTACATGTGATGTTGGCTCTGAATACAAACATTTTGAGATCACAGATGGCATCGGTCACGAGCTGAAGGCCTACTGCCATGCATTGAACCAACTCTTGGGGTGCCATCCAGCCCACTCCTCCATCACCCAGCATGTCCCCGACCCTGGTCACCCCAACAGCCACAGCCTGCCTCTCCACCAGCCACTGGAAATGGAGTTGGTGGAGGAGTGGATTCCTGAGAACCAGCTCCCAGTCGACAGCCACTACTCTGGGAGAGAGCTTCGGTACAAATCAACCATGTCCCAGACTTTAAAGAGGTCCTAGTAACAGATGGGCAATGCCTACAAGGAGTTCTGAAGACCCCTCAGGTCTATGAACAGTATCTGTACGTCATAGTTCGCGCCATGCACCTGGCAGAAGAAATATGTCGCCAGGGCACACCATGGAGGAAGGGGCTCAACGTAAAGGGATCACTGCAGAGGCTGAAGGCAGAAGCTCACCACCTGGGTGCGAAGGCACACCAATGCCTGACCGCTCTCCCTAAGCGGGAGATTCAAAACCTCAGTAGCGACCCAGTGTAGTATTTTGTTCCAGAAGAACTGCATGGGAATTCTCTGAATGTTTGTGACAAAGTGAAGGGAGGGGTTAAAGTGACCATCCGGTACCACAGCATGGAAACAATCAGCTGGTTTAACACGAGAACTTGAGCCCTGTAAGACAGCACTCGGACCAGTCCTGTCCAGCGACTCAGGCGAGCGGTGACTTTTTCCTCCAGCTCTTGCCAGTTCGCTGGCCAGAATTCCTCAGCCAGGCAAAGATGGACTCCCAAGTAGAGGAGGCTGGTCCTGCTCTCGGTGAAAGGCCTGAGCTCCTCCAGGAGGGGGTCCATCTGCCACAGACCAACCAGGAGTCCAGAGCTTTTGGCCCAGTTGATCCCGGCAGAGGATGCAGCAGAGTACACAGCCTGGCACTTGTGCATCCTCTGCAGGTCACCTGGGTCCGTGAACATGAGGAGCACGTCATCAGCATAAGCCAACAAGAGTACTCCTATGCCCAGCCCACACAGAGTCAAACCCAACAACCTTCCCCACAAGAGGCGCAGGAATGGCTCCACACAAATAGAATACAGTTGGCCAGACAAAGGGCAGCCCTGCTGCACTCCTCTCCCAAAGCGAAGGGCTGCTGTCAGAGACCCATTAACCTTAATGGGACACATTGCAACAGTGTACAGTAATCGGATCCAGGCGACAAAGTCCATCCCAAACCCAAATGCCCGCAGAGTTCAGAGCAGATACTCATGATCCTCCCTGTCGAATGCCTTTTCCTGATCAGGACAGACCAGCCCTCTGAGAACGATGGATTAGGCCCCGGACCAGATGGAGATTATTGTGGATGGTTCGGCCCAGGACCGTGTAGGACTGGTCAGCATGGATCATGTGGTCCAGCACGGTGCCAAGGTTTAAATGACATTGCCCTGTTGCTGCGAAGTTGGGTAGAGTAAGTGTAGATTGGTGTTTGTAAAATTGTAAAATACTAGGGAGAAAGCATGTAGCCTGGTCCCTTTTTAAAAAATGATGCTTTTTCTTAAAGCTTAGAGAGTTAAAAAAAATGCAAGTACATAGGGAGCCCCAAACTGAAGTATTTGTATCGAAAGGCCAAGTAGCAGTTTTTTACCAAGACAACAGACTTTTGCTTTTTTGAATTTAGTCAATCAATTTGAATCAGGCACTTAGATACCAAGAACCTATTAAATTTAAATCTGATGCTTTTTTTAACAATCTCGGACCAATCCTATTGTGGGAAATATTGATATGTCATCACAGGTGTAAACGAAGGCGGATAGTGGGACAAGAGAGAGAGCAACTACCACCTGCCAGAAGTAACAGTTCACAGCTCTAGCGAGAGAGAATCACTGGCTCGCACCGTTTCATCTATGTCTTAGAGAAAGCATCTAGATAGCAAAGGTACCAAATACGAAAGAAGTTCCAGGCAGAAGAATCAACAGAAGGCCCAGAATATTCCAGAAGACACAAAACCTGGTTGTAGTTTAGAGAGTGATTAAATTCTATTTTTGTTAGTAAGTGGGAATTGTATTTATTGGAACAGCATACAATTAGAATCTGGTTTTATTCAGGAATAGTTAATAGAAGGGATTTATTCAGTTTAATTAAATTGCTCACTGTTAGATAAAAAAATTGTTACATGTTGATTTTAGAGTGAGTGTCAAGGATTTATTTTGTATTTAACCACTAAAAGTTGCTCAAGTGCAGGCCACACCACTTCACACTTTTACAGATTATAATGCGAGGTATTTCTCTTTGGGTGTTTCGGTGTTAGTTCTCAGAAGGGTGGGATCAACCTCCACTTTATAACACGATCAAAGACTTTATAATCTGTGCTGAGGAGGGAGACCAGGCACCAGTTTTTCAGGTGGTGGAGATCCCCCTTCTTGAGCAGCATGGCAATCACCATCCAGCGCCATGAAAGGGGCATCTCCCTGGGAGCAATACTGTCCCCCAGGACGCTGCATAGTTGTTCTGCAGGGCATCCCTGAACGGTCTGTCAGCCTGTCCAGCCCCGGGGCCTTTCCTCAAAAGAGGCTGTCAAGGGTGCTGGCCAGCTCCTCCAGGCTGACAGGGACGTCAAGCTTTCCGGTGCCCTCTGGGCCATCCTGCGGCAGCTCCTTCCAAAAAACTCCACCAGCCCAAGTTCATCTAGCCCAGCCCTCTCTCCCTCCAAGTAGCAGCTCAGTTCAGTTCAGCTCTGCTCCTCTCAACTCAGGAGTCCCTGGCAATGCTCCTCCAGCCGCAGTCAATTGGCAGCTGGTGTCCACAATTTCCTATTCCACTCATCCCTGCTTCAGACTGCAGTTCAGCAGGCCCAGTCCTGGGCCTGCCTTATAAAACCCTCAGGTAATGAGCTTCAGCTGGGCAGGCCACTGTCCCTTACCACGGGAACATACTCAATGGGATGGGAAGATCAATCAATGACTCTCCATGGACCTCATGGGGTTTATCACACTGCGGCAGGTGGGACCCATACAAGATGAATGAGTTGCACCTTCTGAGGATTGGGACTAATATCTTCGCAGAGAGATTTGCCAGTGCTGTTGGGGAGAGTTCTAACTAGATTAGTAGTTTGTTTGTTTCAATGCAAGAAGTGTTACAGGTAAGGCAGATGAACTTAGAACTTGAATTAGTACTTGGAACTATGATGGTGTTGCCATTACAAAAACTTAGTTAAGGGAAGGACAGGATTGGCAGCTTAACGTTCCAGGATGCAGATGTTTCAGGCGGGATAGAGGGGGATGTAAAAGGGGTGGGGGAGTTGAACTACTGGTTAAGGAGAATATCACAGCTGTACTGTGGGAGGACACCTCGGAGGGCTCATACAGCGAGGCAATATGGATAGAGCTCAGGAATAGGAAGGGACTGGTCACAATGTTGGGGGTTTACTATAGGCCTCCCAACAGTCGGCTGCAGATAGGGGAACAGATGTATCGGCAGATTCTGGCAAGATGTAAAATTAACAGGGGTTGTTGTGGTGGGAGATTTTAACTTCCCCTATATTGACTGGGACTCACTTAGTGCTCGGAGCATGGATGGGGCAGAATTCGTAAGGAGCATCCAGGAGGGCTTCTTGAAACAGTATGTAAATAGTCCAACTAGGGAGGGGGCCGTACTGGACCTGGTATTGGGGAATGAGCCCGGCCAGGTGGTCAATGCTTCAGTAGGGGAGCAGTTCGAGAACAGTGACCACAATTCAGTAAGCTTTAAGGTACTGATAGATAAAGATAAGTGTAGTCCTCAAGTGAAGGTGCTAAATTGGGGGAAGGCTAATTACAACAATATTAGGCAGGAACTGAAGAATGTAGATTGGGAGCAGATGTTTGATGGCAAATCAACATCTGGCATGTGGGAGGCTTTCAAGTGTAATTTGATAGGAATTCAGGACCGGCACATTCCTGTAAGGATGAAGGATAATATGGCAAGTTTCAGGAACCTTGGATAATGGAAGATATTGTGAGCCTAGTAAAGAGAAAAAGGAAGCATTTGTCAAGGGTAGGGGGCTGGCTGTGGAATACAAGTGAAGTAGAAAGAAACCTAAGTAAGGAGGGCTAAAAGGGGTCACACAAAGTAATTGGCCACCAGGATTAAGGAAAATCCCAATGCTTTTTATACATATATAAAGAGCAAGAGGGTAGCCAGGGAGAGGATAGGGGAGGGAATCTATTCATGGAGCCAAAGGAAATGGGTGAGGTATTAAATGAGTACTCTGCGTCAGTCTTCACCAAAGAGTAGAATTGGTGGATGATGAATCTGAGGAAGGGTGTGTAGATAGTTTGGATCATATTGAGAACAAAAAGGAGGAGGTATTGGGATTCTTGAGAAACATTAAGGTAGACAAGTCCCAAGCGCCTGATGGAATACACCCCAGAAAACTGAAAGAAGCAAGGGAGGAAATTGCAGGGGCTTTGAGAGAAATCTTTGTATCCTCACTGGCTACAGGGAAGATCCCAGAGGATTGGAGAATAGCCAATGTTGTTCCTTTGTTTAAGAAGGGTAGCAAGAATAATCCAGGTAATTACAGGCCGGTGAGCCTTACATCAATGGTAGGGAAATTATTGGAGAGGATTCTTTGAGACAGGATTTACTCCCACTTGGAAATAAGTGGACGTATTAGTGAGAGGCAACATGGTTCTGTGAAGAGGAGGTTGTGTCTCACTAACTTGGTTGAATTTTTTGAGGAAGTGTTGAAGATGATTGGTGAAGGTAGGGCAGTGGATGTTGTATACATGGTCTTCAGTAAGGCCTTTGACAAGGTACTTCATGGCAGACCGGCACATAAGGTGAAGTCGCACGGGATCAGAGGTGAGCTGGCAAGATGGATACAGAACTGGCTCGGTCATAGAAGTAGTCTGTGTTATAGGTTGACCTGAGTGGGTTCGTGATCTGTAGTCCTTTCGGTATCTTGTCTGCTTTCTTGCATCTTTGTAGAAACTTGATGTCTGTGTCGATATGCGCGATCTTCTTGGCGATCCTCTCCACTTGGAGCCGGCAGTTTGCGGTGTCAATGGTAGTCATGATGTGGAGATGCCGGCGTTGGACTGGGGTAAACACAGTAAGAAGTTTAACAACACCAGGTTAAAGTCCAACAGGTTTATTTGGTAGCAAAAGCCACACAAGCTTTTGAGGCTCTAAGCCCCTTCTTCAGGTGAGTGGGAATTCTGTTCACAAACAGAATTTATAAAGACACAGACTCAATTTACATGAATAATGGTTGGAATGCGAATACTTACAACTAATCCAGTCTTTAAGAAACAAAACAATGGGAGTGGAGAGAGCATCAAGACAGGCTAAAAAGATGTGTATTGTCTCCAGACAAGACAGCCAGTGAAACTCTGCAGGTCCACGCAACTGTGGGAGTTACAAATATTGTGACATGAACCCAATATCCCGGTTGAGGCTGTCCTTGTGTGTGCGGAACTTGGCTATCAGTTTCTGCTCAGCGACTCTGCGCTGTCGTGTGTCGCGAAGGCCGCCTTGGAGAACGCTTACCCGAATATCAGAGGCCGAATGCCCGTGACCGCTGAAGTGCTCCCCAACAGGAAGAGAACAGTCTTGCCTGGTGATTGTCGAGCGGTGTTCATTCATCCGTTGTCGCAGCGTCTGCATAGTTTCCCCAATGTACCATGCCTCGGGACATCCTTTCTTGCAGCGTATCAGGTAGACAACGTTGGCCGAGTTGCAAGAGTATGTACCGTGTACCTGGTGGATGGTGTTCTCACGTGAGATGATGGCATCTGTGTCGATGATCCGGCACGTCTTGCAGAGGTTGCTGTGGCAGGGTTGTGTGGTGTCTTGGTCACTGTTCTCCTGAAGGCTGGGTAGTTTGCTGCGGACAATGGTCTGTTTGAGGTTGTGCGGTTGTTTGAAGGCAAGAAGTGGGGGTGTGGGGATGGCCTTGGCGAGATGTTCGTCTTCATCAATGACATGTTGAAGGCTCTGGAGGAGATGCCGTAGCTTCTCCGCTCCGGGGAAGTACTGGACGACGAAGGGTACTCTGTCCACTGTGTCCCGTGTTTGTCTTCTGAGGAGGTCGGTGCGGTTTTTCGCTGTGGCGCGTTGGAACTGTCGATCGATGAGTCGAGCGCCATATCCTGTTCTTATGAGGGCATCTTTCAGCGTCTGGAGGTGTCTGTTGCGATCCTCCTCATCCGAGCAGATCCTGTGTATACGGAGGGCTTGTCCGTAGGGAATGGCTTCTTTAACGTGTTTAGGGTGGAAGCTGGAGTAGTGGAGCATCGTGAGGTTATCCGTGGGCTTGCGGTACAGTGAGGTGCTGAGGTGACCGTCCTTAATGGAGATGCGCGTGTCCAAGAATGCAACCGATTCCGGAGAGTAGTCTATGGTGAGCCTGATGGTGGGATGGAACTTGTTGATGTCATCATAGAGTTGTTTCAGTGATTGTTCACCATGAGTCCAAAGGAAGAAAATGTCATCGATGTATCTAGTGTATAGCATCGGTTGAAGGTCCCGTGCGGTGAAGAAGTCTTGTTCGAACCTGTGCATGAAGATGTTGGCATATTGAGGTGCAAATTTGGTCCCCATGGCTGTTCCGTGTGTCTGGATGAAGAACTGGTTGTTGAAGGTGAAGATATTGTGGATGCATGCTTGCATCTCGCCAAGGCCATCCCCACACCCCCACTTCTTGCCTTCAAACAACCGCACAACCTCAAACAGACCATTGTCCGCAGCAAACTACCCAGCCTTCAGGAGAACAGTGACCAAGACACCACACAACCCTGCCACAGCAACCTCTGCAAGACGTGCCGGATCATCGACACAGATGCCATCATCTCACGTGAGAACACCATCCACCAGGTACACGGTACATACTCTTGCAACTCGGCCAACGTTGTCTACCTGATACGCTGCAAGAAAGGATGTCCCGAGGCATGGTACATTGGGGAAACTATGCAGACGCTGCGACAACGGATGAATGAACATCGCTCGACAATCACCAGGCAAGACTGTTCTCTTCCTGTTGGGGAGCACTTCAGCGGTCACGGGCATTCGGCCTCTGATATTCGGGTAAGCGTTCTCCAAGGCGGCCTTCGCGACACACGACAGTGCAGAGTCGCTGAGCAGAAACTGATAGCCAAGTTCCGCACACACAAGGACGGCCTCAACCGGGATATTGGGTTCATGTCACAATATTTGTAACTCCCACAGTTGCGTGGACCTGCAGAGTTTCACTGGCTGTCTTGTCTGGAGACAATACACATCTTTTTAGCCTGTCTTGATGCTCTCTCCACTCCCATTGTTTTGTTTCTTAAAGACTGGATTAGTTGTAAGTATTCGCATTCCAACCATTATTCATGTAAATTGAGTCTGTGTCTTTATAAATTCTGTTTGTGAACAGAATTCCCACTCACCTGAAGAAGGGGCTTAGAGCCTCAAAAGCTTGTGTGGCTTTTGCTACCAAATAAACCTGTTGGACTTTAACCTGGTGTTGTTAAACTTCTTACTCGGTCATAGAAGACAGAGGGTAGCAGTGGAAGGGTGCATTTCTGAATGGAGGGCTGTGACAAGTGGCGTTCCTCAGGGATCAGTGCTGGAACCTTTTGCTGTTTGTAATATATATAAATGATTTGGAGGAAAATGTAACTGGTTTGATTAGTAAGTTTGCGGATGACATAAAGGTAGGTGGAACTGCGGATAACGATGAGGACCGTCAGAGGATACAGCAGGATATAGATCGGTTGGAGGCTTGGGCGGAGAGATGGCAGATGGAGTTTAATCCGGACAAATGTGAGTTAATGCATTTTGAAAGGCCTAATGCAGATTGGAAGTATACAGTAAATGGCAGAAGGCATGCTTGCCTTCATCGGCCGGGACATTGAGTTTAAAAATTGGTAAGTCATGCTTGCAGCTTTATAGAACCTTAGTTAGGCCGCACTTGGAATATAGTGTTCAATTCTGGTTGCCACACTACAAGGATGTGTAGGCTTTGGAGAGGGTACAGAAAAGATTTACCAGGATGTTACCTGGTATGGAGGGCATTAGTTATGAGGTGAGGTTGGAGAAACTTTGTTTGTTCTCACTGGAATGACAGAGGTTGATGGGCGACCTGATAGAAGTCTACAAGATTATGAGGGGCATGGACAGAGTGGATAGTCAGAAGCTTTTTCCCAGGGTGGAAGAGTCAATTACTAGGGGGCATAGGTTTAAGGTATAAGGGGCAAGGTTTAAAGGAGATGTACGAAGCAATTTTTCTGCACAGACAGTGGTGGGTGCCTGGAACTCACGACTGGGGGAGGTCGTGGAAGCAAATACGATAGTGACTTTTAAGTGGCATCTTAACAAATACGTGAATAGGATGGGAATGGAGGGATATGGTCCCCGGAAGGGCAGGGGGTTTCCGTTCTGTCGAGCAGCTTGGTCAGTGCCGGCTTGGAGGACCGAAGGGCCTGTTCCTGTGCTGGAAATTTTTGATCTTAGTGCTACCCTGATCTCAGGGTTGGGAACCTGAATGGGGACTCAGATTGGAGGGAAGCAAAACTGGTAACAGGAAATAGAAAAGTTGGAAGCAAATTTAGAAGGCAGAAGAAGTGAAGGTAAGCATCAAATAGGATCAGAATGCAGAATAATGTTAAAAAGATAAATGAAGGAAGCTCTATCTGAATCACATTTGTAACAAAGATTATTATAAAATAGAGCTAAATGTATGATTCAATTGCCATTATGGATAATTATAGGATGACCAAGACTGGGAACTGAAATTCGGGGATATTCGTCATTTAGGATGGATAGGCAAAAAGCTAGAGGAGGTGGGGTAGCACTTTTTAATAAGGGATAAGAAGTACAATAGTGACAAAGGATCTTAGATTGAAGAAGCATGGCATGCAATCAGTTTGGGTGCAGCTAGGAAACAGCCACCAAACTATAGGGGTAATGTTGGGCATGGTATAAATCAGGAAATTAGAGTTGCATGTCACATGGATAATATAGTAATAATGGATGATTCAATTTACATATGAAGAACAAAGAACAGTACAGCACAGGAACAGGCCCTTCGGCCCTCCAAGCCTGCGCTGATCATGATGTCTGCTAAACTAAAACTGTATGCACTTATGGAGCCCGTATCCTTCCATTCCCATCCAATTCGTGCATTCGCCTAGATGCCCCTTAAATGCCACTATCATACCTGCTCCCACCACCTCCCCGGGCAGTGCGTTCCAGACATTCACCACCCTTTGTGTAAAAAGACTTGTCTCGTGTATCTCCTTGAAACTTTTCCCCACACATCTTAAACCTATGTTCCCCAGCACTTGACTTTTCTGCCCTAGGAAAGAACATCTGACTATCCACTCTGTCCATGCCACTCATAATCTTGTAAACCTCTATCAGGTCGCCCCTCAACCTCCGTCGTTCCAGTGAGAACAAACCACGTTTATCCAACCTCTTCTCAGAGCTAATACTCTCCAGACCAGGCAACATCCTGGTAAACCTCTTCTGTACTCTCGCCAAAGCATCCACATCCTTCTGGTGGTGACCAGAATTGTACACACTATTCTAAATGAGGCCTAACTAAGGTTCTGTACAGCTGCAGCATGACCTGCCAACTTTTACACTCAATGCCCCGACTGATGAAGGCAAGCATGCTGTATTCCTTCTTGACCACCTTATCCACCTGCATTGCCACTTTCAGTGATCTTAGCCACCTGCATTGCCACTTTCCGTATGCCCAAATCTCTCTGCCTGTCAATACTCCCTAGGGTTCTACCATTTACTATATAATTCCAACATGTATTGGACCCTCCAAGATGCATTATCTCACGAAATAAAATAGGGCGGCATGGTGGCACAGTGGTTAGCACTGCTGCATCACAGCGGTGGGGACCTGGGTTCAATTCCAGCCTTGGATGACTGTGTGGAGTTTTCACATTCTCCCCGTGTCTGCATGGGTTTCCTCCGAGTGCTTCTGTTTCCTCCCACAATCCAAAGATATGCAGGTTAGGTTGATTGGCCATAGTTAATTGCCCCTTAGTGTCAGGGGCACTAGCAGGGTAAATAGATGGAGTTATGGGGATAGGCTCTGGGTGGGATTGTGGTCAGTGCAGACTCGATGGGCCAAATGGCCTCCTCCTGTACTGTAGGATTCTATGGATTTGTCCAGATTAAACTCCATCTGCCATTTCTCCGCCCAAGTCTCCAACCGGTCTATACCTTGAACAAAGAAGAAAGAAAATTACAGCACAGGAACAAGCCCTTCGGCCCTCCACGCCTGCACCGTCCATGCTGCCCGATTTAACTAAAACCCCCTACCCTTCCGGGGACCATTTCCCTCTATTCCCATCCTATTCATGTACTTGTCAAGATGCCCCTTAAAAGTCACTACCGTATCCGCTTCCATTACCTGCCCCGGCAACGGATTCCAGGCACCCACTACTCTTTGTGTAAAAAATCTGCTTCGTACATTTCCTTTAAACCTTGCCCCTCGCACCTTAAACCTATGCCCCCTAGTAATTGACTCTTCCACCCTGGGAAAAAGTTTCTGACTATCCACTCTGTCCATGCCTCTCATAATCTTGTCAACTTCTATCAGGTCACCCCTCAACCTCCGTCATTCCAGTGAGAACAAACCACGTTTCTCCAACTCTCCTCATAGCTAATGTCCTCCATACCAGGCAACGTCTTGGTAAATCTTTTCTGTACCCTCTCCAAAGCCTCCACATCCTTCTGGTAGTGTGGCGACCAGAATTGAACATGATATTCCAATTGCGGCCTAACTAACATTCTATAAAGCTGCAACATGACTTGCCAATTTTTAAATTCAATACCCTGGCCGATGAAGGCAAGCATGCCGTATACCTTCTTGACTACCTTCTCCACTTGCGTTGCCACTTTCAGTGACCTGTGTACCTGTACACCCAGATTCCTTTGCCTATCAATACTCTTAAAGGTTCTTGCTGTGTCCTCTGGCAATCCTCTTCACTATCCACAACTCCACCAATTTTTGTGTCATCTGCAAACTTACTAATCAGACCAGCTACATTTTCCTCCAAATCATTTATATATACTATGAACAACAAAGGTCCCAGAACGGATCCCTGTGGAACATCGCTAGTCACAGCCTTCCATTCAGAAAAGCACCCCTCTACTGCTATCCTCTGTCTTCTATGCCCAAGATGTGGAGATGCCGGCGTTGGGCTGGGGTAAACACAGTAAGACTTCTCACAACATCAGGTTAAAGTCCAACAGGTTTATTTGGTAGCAAAAGCCATGAGCTTTCGGAGAACTGCCCCTTCGTCAGGTAAGTGGGAGTTCTGTTCACAAACAGAGCATATAAAGACACAAACTCAATTTATAAAATAATGGTTGGAATGCAAGTCTTTACAGGTAATCAAGTCTTAAAGGTACAGACAATGTGAGTGGAGAGAGCGTTAAGCACAGGTTAAAGAGATGTGTATTGTCTCCAGACAGGACAGTTAGTGAGATTTTGCAAGCCCAGGCAAGTCGTGGGGGTGACAGATAGTGAGAATTTATAATGGGGAATGGGAAATGGTGGAGAAACTTTGCAATTGCTTTGGATGGATTTTCCCCGCTATGTGTTTCATGCTCGTAGATGCAGCCAACCATTGGCTGATCCTGCTGCTGTCAATGGAGTTTTCTGTTCTATGTATGCTCTACCATGGGGAAACCTGCAGCGGGGCCGGAAAAATCCCACCGGTGAGAACAGACAAAATATTCTGGCCTTTGTGTCATGGAGGAAGATACTGAAAACCTCCTGGAAATAATAGGGAACCAAGGGACTTGTGAAAATGAGGAACTAAAGCAAATGAGTATTAGTAAGAGGTACTTTTGAGTACTAAGAGGTAGTGCTCAAAAATTAATTATCGAGGCATTCAAAATTCTATAGATTCTGGAATCATTCCTCCGGTCTGGCAAATGTAACCTCACAGTTAAGAGAGAAAAACAGAACTACAGACCTGTTAATTTGACATCAAAAATAGGGAAGATGTTAGAATTTGTTGTAAAGAATGTGTTAACTGGATAGTTGGAAAATAATAATAGAGCAGAGTCAATATGGATTGATGAATGGGAAATCATGTTTGACAAATATTGTTTTTTGAGGATATTACCTGTAGCATAGATAAGCAGAACCAGTAGATGTCGGAGGCAATTCTCCCAAAAACATTCAGTGTCGAAATCGCATAAAAACTGGAGTATATCATGCTGGTTTTTTCAGTGGGAGTTTAAAAAAGGATCTCCCACACTCTGTGCACTGCTGAGTGCACTAGTGTGAATCCCGTTGAAAAATCAGTGGATGGGGCCTATTACCGCTGAAGAGGCTGGCAGCATAAGCTGAGCAGGCTACTGCGCATGCGCCGATCTGTCAGTACCGGGATCGGAGCGTACGCAGTGGCCCCATTCTGCAGGCCACCTGATTGCTGGCCAACTCCGTGACCCACGCATCACTGGCCCTCCGCTACCCCCGCCCGATCGCTGCCCCCCCCTGTCTTGGTCACTCTCCCCCTACCCAGCAGTCTGGACCCCCACATCCCTCACCCACGGTACCCGACCCTCCGGGGGGTTTCAGTTCCCTGCACCCGCCACCCCCCCCCCCCTTCACTCCAGCGGGTCAGGCCAACAGCTCTCCGTAAATGTGGAGCTACTGTAAACTCCGCTGGAGTGAAATACTCCTGGCAGGTGGGAGAGGCTAGCGGGTCTGGAGACTGCAGTCGTATAATGCTGCTCCATGTTGGGATGGTGCCGGAAATCTGGCGCTGGGAGACGTGTTTGAGTCCGGAAGCCCAGCGCGGGCCATGCTAATCCAGCGCCACTTAAATCTCCTGGCCCGCTGCACTAAAAAATCAGCACAGCTGGATGGGAGAATTTTCCCTGTGGTGTATTTGGATTTTCAGAAGGCTTTTGATAAGATCCCACACACGTTAGTAAATAAAGTTAGAGCACATAGGATTATGGGTCATGTATAGGTATGGATCGAGAATTGGTTAAGAACATAGAACAGTACAGCACAGAACAGGCCCTTCGACCCACGATGTTGTGCCGAGCTTTATCTGAAACCATTAATTAACCGACAGAGAATAAGAATAAATGGGTCATTCTCAGGATGGGAAGCTGTGACTAGTGGAGTTTTCTAAACTGGAGGCAACACAAAACAATGTTGCAAACTGTTCAACTACTGTAAAACATGGAGCCTTCAGCCCAGCAGCAACAAAACAGTCTTGAGTATATTCTACTTCCACAATACTAGCTCCAAGAGGGAACTCAATGTCTCCTTGAATGGCAAAGGACCAGGAACAACCTCCTCTTGACCGAATATTGACACACAAAAAACATCTGAGCAAGACAGCATGGTGCAACTCATCCCACACCAGTCTTGTAGATACCCAGCTCAACACCATCATCTTGGGTACACTCTGATCAACTCAACTCCCCTGGCTCCCAGTCCTGAGCAACATCCCACCCCCTCACATCAGGAGGAAAATTGCAACAAGAAAGCTCTTGGGGAAGGTTTATGAACTCAAGCCTGCTGCTACACAAGGATCTTACCAATCATCCTACTGCTTGCCTCTCAATCACGCCAGCCTGTATGGCTCAGACCACCATGCCAAGGAATAATAGCAGAAGCCTATGGCAGCAGGAATGGAACCAACATGCCACCATTAACAACCACTTATTCATCACAAACCCCACAGCCCATCCACCCAGCTTCAACCTGCCACGCCAACATTGGGCACTGAGCTGTTTACGCCAAGGCCTTTGTGCAGAAAATCAGCACAAGTGGGGCCTTGCACGGAATCCGGACTGCAGCTGCGATGCGCCCAAATTAACGACTCACATCATTGAAGACTGCCCCCTGCTCCGACACAATCAGCGGAGGACTCCAAGAGCTCCATTTAACCACTGCGAAAACTATTACCCTGGCCCAGTGATTACTGCACATGCTAAAAAAAAACTACTGGGGTCCAGAAGGATCAGTGCTGGACCACTGCTGTTCACAATCTATGCAAATGATTTAATGTGGGGACCAAATGTAATATTTCTAAATTTGCTGATGACGCAAAACTAAGTAGGAATATGAGTTGTGAGAAGGATGCAAGGAGGTTGCAAGAGGATTTGGACAGGCTGAGTGAATGGGTAACAACATAGCAGATGGAATGTAATGTGAATAAGTATAAAATTACCCATTTTGGTAGAAAAACAAAATTGCAGAGAATTTTTTTAAATGGAGAGAGGTTGGGAAATGTTGATGCCCAAAGGGAGCTGGGTGTTCTTGTTCATGAGTCATTAAGAGCTAACATGCAGGTGTCGCAAGCAATTCGGAAGGTAAATGGTTTGTCGGCCTTTATCACAAAAGAATGTACAGGGTAAATATGTTTCATGACAACTGAATAGAGCCTTAGTGAGACCGCACCTGAAGTATTGTGCACAGCTTTGGTCTCCTAACCTAAGCAAGGATATATCTGCAATAATGGGGCTCCAGACTAATCCCTGGGATGGTGGGATTGTCTTAGGAGAAGAGATTGAGGAAACTGGGCCTCTATTCGAAGAATACTGAGTGTATATTGCCTGACTATTTCCAGAACTTTATCTTTTTTTTTGATTTCCAGCATCTGAACATTTTGTTTTTGTGACTGGGCGTCTGATGCCATAAGCTTAGGCATAATCCCTGTGCTTAACCCAAAGACCAATTAAAGCTTTAGAAATGCCTCTCCCGCCCTCTCCAAGGCGCTCCAAGTTCTCATCAATTTCCTCCAAGATTTCAGACCACTCAGATTGATCCGGTTCCTCCAGTTTAGGTTTTTTTTTTAAAAAAGGGCAGCATGGACAAGTTGGGCCGAAGGGCCTGTTTCCATGCTGTAGACCTCTATGACTCAAGTGCTCAAATCCCTGGGGAAACATCATCAAATCCCTCAGCGATCTCATTAAGCACCTCAAATCTCAACAGGCTCCCTCACAATCTCTCCACACCTCTATGAAGTTCATTAAAATTCTCTAAGTTCTCATTAAACACCTGGAATTTCATCCTCCAACCCCTCCATAATTTCATCAAACCTCTGTGACTTCATCAAACTCCTCTATAATCTCACCAAAAGCCTCCAAGATCTCTTCAAACTGCTCCCATGTTCCTTCAAAGTTCCTAGCAAATTACTCTTGGGATCTCAAGTTCTCTCAAGCTCTCACCCCACTCATCCGAAATCTCAAGTGTCCAAGATTTCAATAAATTTTCTCAAGCCTTCATCAAACTCCTGAGGTCACAAGTATGTTTTTCTCTCTTCCTCGACAATCCTCCTCTTTATTTTTGTTATTTCGCACTCTGGCTCTCCCATTCTCCGTAACTACCTGTCTCACTCTGTTATCTCTCCATCTTTCTCTCTCCCTTTTCCCATTTATCGATCGGTTAATCTATCTGATTTTGATGTGTGAAACATTGGGTTGCCTCACTGTGTTTCCAGCCTTTTCAGTTTATTTTTCTCCATCCTCTCAAATTAAATCTTTTTCATCCTCTCTTTCTATAGTATTCATTATCTAAAGTTAAAGTTTATTTATTAGTCACAAGTAGGCTTACATTAACACTGCAATTAAGTTACTGTGAAAATCTTCTAGTCGCCGCACTCTGTTGCCTGTTCAGGTACATTGAGGGAGAATTTGGCATGGCCAATACATCTAATTAGCACGTCTTTAGGACTGTGGGAGGAAACGGAGCACCCAGAGGAAACCCACACAGACACAGGGAGAAAGTGCAGACTCCGCACAGACAGTGACCCAAGCTGGGAATCAAACCCGACTCCCTGACGCTGTGAGGCAGCAGTGCTATCCACAGTGCCACCATGCCATCCCTGTCTATCTGTCACTCTATATTTCTTCCTTTGCTTCTTCTGACCGCTGTCATTCTTGTTCTCTGCTTTCTCTCTCTTTACCTCTCTTTCCTTCTCGATTCTGGACTCTCACTCTGTGCATCCTGACTGGGAGTGAGCCATATTTCAGCATCTGACTGCTGAGACTACAATACAGGTTGCACAAATAACCTACCTCATGGGGAGATGAAGGGGGAATAAAGAACAATGTCCAGTTGTAATGTCTTTCTGAGTTGATGTCTGTCTGATTATTTAGTTGAACTGAATGACGAACACCCGGTGCACTCGGGAAGCAGTGTGGATCTTCAACCCTCTTCTGACAACACCAGGAGAAGTCCATCTGAGGTATTATTAGTGTGTTGGCGTTCATTAACAGGGGGTTTGAGTTTAAGAGCCGTGGGGTTATGCTGCAACTGTACAAGACCTTGGTGAGACCACATTTGGAATATTGTGTGCAGTTCTGGTCACCTCACTATAAGAAGGATGTGGAGACACTGGAAAGAATGCAAAGGAGATTTACCAGAATGCTGCCTGGTTTGGAGGGTAGGTCTTATGAGGAAAGGTTGAGGGAACTTGGGCTTTTCTCTTTGGAGCGGAGGAGGTTGAGAGGAGACTTGATAGAGGTTTATAAGATGATGAGGGGGATAGATAGAGTGAATGATCAAAGACCATTTCCTCGGGTGAATGGAGTGGTAACTAGGGGGCATAACTATAGGGTTCATGGTGGGAGATATCGGAAGGATGTCCAAGGTAGGTTTTTTACTCAGAGAGTGGTTGGGGTGTGGAATGGACTGGAGTCAGAAACTTTAGAAACATTTAAGAAGCTATTGGATAGGCACATGGAGTACTTCGGGATGATAGGGAGGAAATAGCTTGATCTGGGTTTCAGACAAAGCTCGGCACACCAACGTGGGCCGAAGGGCCTGTTCTGTGCTGTACTGTTCTATGTTCTATTATTAACAGATCAAATGTCAGCCTGCCCTTTTACACTGACATTGGCTGGCCTGACTGCATTGAAATTTCAGATACTTCTCCTCCCTTTGTTTTTACCCACAGCAGGTTTGGAACAAGCTCCATCTGCCCAAGTTAGTAACAGAGGTGAATCTGCACCTTCATAATACAGCAGTAATTGGGCAGACCGTCAGAAAACCACAGGACAGTTTAATTTACAATTAAACCCTTCCTGAAGGTGCAGACTCTCTGTTCAAAGCCTGCATCCATTAGTATGAAAGGGAATTGGCATACTCTCAATGGATTTAGTGCCAGGCAACAGCTGTATCCAGCTACACTCCCCACCCCTTGATACACTCAGCCTGATCAGGGGTGTGTGTCATATCTGTACAAGTTGGAGGGAGGATTTACACACCAGGTCAGTGTAGAGGGAGCTTTACTCTGTATCTAACCCCATGCTGTACCTGTCCTGGGAGTGTTTGATGGGGACAGTGCAGAGGGAGCTTTACTCTGTATCTAACCCAAAGCTGTATCTGTCCTGGGAATGTTTGATGGGTAAGAGTTTTAACAACACCAGGTTAAAGTCCAACAGGTTTATTTGGTAGCAAATACCATGAGCTTTCGGAGCGCTGCTCCTTCGTCAGATGGAGTGGAAATGTGGAATGGCACATTTCCACTCCATCTGACGAAGGAGTAGCTTATGATGAAGGAGCGGCTTATGATGAAAGTGAGGAGGTGTGGGATAGAGGGAAAGTTGGCCGATTGGATAGGTAACTGGCTGTCTGATCGAAGACAGAGGGTGGTGGTGGATGGAAAATTTTCGGATTGGAGGCAGGTTGCTAGCGGAGTGCCGCAGGGATCAGTGCTTGGTCCTCTGCTCTTTGTGATTTTTATTAATGACTTAGAGGATGGGGCTGAAGGGTGGATCAGTAAATTTGCTGATGACACCAAGATTGGTGGAGTAGTGGATGAGGTGGAGGGCTGTTGTAGGCTGCAAAGAGACATAGATAGGATGCAAAGCTGGGCTGAAAAATGGCAAATGGAGTTTAACCCTGATAAATGTGAGGTGATTCATTTTGGTAGGACTAATTTAAATGTGGATTACAGGGTCAAAGGTAGGGTTCTGAAGACTGTGGAGGAACAGAGAGATCTTGGGGTCCATATCCACAGATCTCTAAAGGTTGCCACTCAAGTGGATAGAGCTGTGAAGAAGGCCTATAGTGTGTTAGCTTTTATTAACAGGGGGTTGGAGTTTAAGAGCCGTGGGGTTATGCTGCAACTGTACAGGACCTTGGTGAGACCACATTTGGAATATTGTATGCAGTTCTGGTCACCTCACTATAAGAAGGATGTGGAAGCGCTGGAAAGAGTGCAGAGGAGATTTACCAGGATGCTGCCTGGTTTGGAGGGTAGGTCTTATGAGGAAAGGTTGAGGGAGCTAGGGCGAGGCTGGAGCGGAGGAGGCTGAGGGGAGACTCAATAGAGGTTTATCAAATGATGAAGGGGATAGATAGAGTGAACGTTCAAAGACTATTTCCTCGGGTGGATGGAGCTATTACAAGGGGGCATAACTATAGGGTTCGTAGTGGGAGATACAGGAAGGATATCAGAGGTAGGTTCTTTACGCAGAGAGTGGTTGGGGTGTGGAATGGACTGCCTGCGGTGATAGTGGAGTCAGACACTTTAGGAACATTTAAGCGGTTATTGGATAGGCACATGGAGCACACCAGGATGATAGGGAGTGGGATAGCTTGATCTTGGTTTCAGATAAAGCTCGGCACAACATCGTGGGCCGAAGGGCCTGTTCTGTGCTGTACTGTTCTATGTCTATGTTCTATCTAACCCCGTGCTGTACCTGTCCTGGGAGTGTTTGATGGGGACGGTGTAGAGGAAGCTTTACTCTGTATCCTGTGTCTATGATTTCATAGTTGCTCTGCTCTCTGTGATTAAAATGTTTGTTTTCTTCACCCCTTTAGCAAGAAGGTGCACTCCTTTCTCTTGGAGTTTCCTTTGCAAAGCCAATTGACTCTGAAAAGAGAACAGCACCATCACAGGAAGTACCCAGCCCCCTGTGTGACCATCCTCCAGTGAGATTGCAGCCTCAGTCCTACCCAGAAACTCCATCACCCTGTTCCGCAGTCCAGTCCGAGCCTGCTGGTACTCCGCCTGCCCAGAGTCCCAGCATTGCCCCAGCAGCTATCTGCTGCCAACCTCTGACCTGTCCTGAAGCAGCCAGTCCCATCTCAGCTCAGTCCCCAGTGAAATCACAGCCTATATCCACCATCCTGACATCCACTCCAATTGTCAAAGCAAGCGAGGAGCAGCATGAGAACACAACCACACGTATGGCGGGAGAGAAACCTTTCCGCAAGGATCCTGTCGATGAGTTCTGGCTGAGAAGCATGGAGCTCCGCAAAAGTCTTGGGATCAGTCCTATGGATCGAACCAGTGGGTCAGAAACCAGCTTCACATTGTCCACCACAGGCTCAGCATCCCCTCAGTCATTCACACCAGAAGAGATGTTTGAGGAACAGAGCTGTTGCACACAAAGTCCTCAGCCACCCTCCACACCTCCCAGTGTTGCACCTATTGAGGAGCTGGCATTGCCAGCTCTAAGCTCAAGCCAATCCATCGGACCAGGTGCCAAGAGTTCAGATGGTGGTCAGAGGGATTTGACCAGTACCTCTGGGCTGGGCCTGAATGGAAGTTTGAGCAATACAAGGACAGCCGCCAGTGTCAGTCTGAATAACTCTGACAGCATGTTAACACCACCCTCCAGCCCTCCTCCGCCACCCCCTGTTGATGAAGAGCCTGCAACCCTACGCCGGAGGAAGTATCAGGACAGGAAGCGGAGTGTTGCTGAGAGTACAGCACAGCTCAGCACACAGCAACCTGTCTCAGATCAGCAGACCTCAGACAGGCAAGCAATCAATGTCAGGAAATCACTAGCAGAGAGCATCGACGAGATTCCCTTTGCAGACGATGTGGAGGATACATATGATGATCGAACACCCGATACCAGTGTCCAGGAAAGATTTTATACCCCACCAAGCAGCAAACCCAAACAGGAGAAACCCTCTCCCTTAAGATTAGCCCAGGTTCCAAAGACTGCAGAGTCCAAAGTAACACCTGCAAAACAGCGGCTGCTCACACAGATCTCTCCAGAGGCTAAAGAGATAGCTGAGGAGAGAATGCGGGCTCGAGAAAAGTCTGTCAAGAGCCAGCTTCTCCGCGATGCAATGGAGAAACAACTGAAGAAGATGAAAGAGATGGAAATGAGTGAGGTGTCACCCGGACAATCCAGGAGTGTTCGGAGACAAGGATCAGCCCAGGAGCAGAGTTGGCAGGACAGCACCTTACCATCAGACATGAAGCTAACCAATGGCCACAAACTGCAGCAGGAGACAGTGCTGGACAGGCCTGGGAGCCCAGCTCCAGCTGCAGATCATATCTGGGAAGGTTCTGGAGCCTCCTCTGAGGATTCTGCCGGGAAAAACAAGAAGAGGACTTCCCTATTCTCACCACGAAAGAGCAAAAAGGAGAAGAAGTCTAAGGGTGATAGCAGACACAAAGTGGGCAGCTCAACTGATGAACTGACAAAACCCAAGTCACTTTGGAAATCTGTCTTTTCCAGTTACAGAAAGGAGAGAAAGAAAAAGGAGAGGGCGTGTCCCAGTACGCCATCCAGCAGCAATACCGTCTATTCCAACAGCAAACTCACCAGAGACATCCTCCATACAGCGGCAGGTAAGAACACGCCGACCAACCTCCACCCCCCCACCCCACACAAGACACACTGACCACCTGTCCACCCCCACACACACATCTATCCCTAAGGACACACTAATTCCTCGGGAAAATGGCAAAAAACATTTGTGTGATGTGGTATACAGACCACCAAACTATAGCGGTAACAGTATTAGACTGGTATTGGGGATCTCTGTGATAAAGGAACATCTGTGATTATGGGTGACTTTAATCAGAATATAGATTAGGAAATTAGTCACAGTGCAATAGGGGAGGAATTTCTGGAGTGTACATGGGATGGTTTGTGGATCAATACATTTTGGAACCAAGGGAACAGGCCATCTTGCACTGGGTATTGTGCAATCACAGAAAATAGAACCCCTGCAGTTCAAAAGAAGGCCATTCAAGTCTGCATTGATTCTCTGACAGAAGACCTTAGCCAGGTCCTCTCCTCTGCTCTATCCCCGTAGCCCCACACAATACCATGGCTATCTCTCTGGACACCTTGGGACACAAAAGACAATTTAGTATGGCCAATTCACCTAACCTGCACATCTCTGGAGTGTGGGAGGAAACCCAGAGGGAACTCAGGCAGACATAAGGGGAATATGCAAATCCGACACTCGAATCACATCTATGTGCCTGCCGTTGTAAGGCAGCAGTGCTAACCATTGTGCCACCCTTAATGAGAAAGGATTGCTTGGCAATCCATTGTGAGAGAACACTTGGGAATGAGTGACCATAATATGATAGAATTCTTTGTCAAGGTGAATAGTAAGGTCATTGATTCTGAGGCCAGGGTCCTGAATCTCAATAATGGTAACTAGGATGGTATGAGGCATGGCTGTGATAGACTTGGACCCTGATCCCACCTTTCCCCCCCACCACCACCACCCTCACGTTCCTTGATCCCTTCTGCCCCAAGAGCTATATCTAATTTCTTCTTGAAATCACACAACATTTGGCTTCAATTACTTCTTGTGGTAGTGATTTCCACAGATTCACCACTCTCTGGATGAAGAAAGTAATCCTCACTTCAGTTCCTTATCCTCAAACTATGACCCCCTAGTCCTGGACTCCTCCACCATCCAGAACATTCTTTCTGAATCTACCCAGTCTAATCCTGGTAGAATGTTATAAGTTTCTATGAGATCCCCTCTCACTCTTGTAAACTCCAGTGAATATAATTCGAACCGACTTAGTCTCTCCTCAAATGGCACTCCTGCCATCCCGGGAATCAGTCTGGTAAACCTTCGCTGTATACTCCATTTATAGCAAGACATCCTTCCTCAGATAAAGACCAAAACTGCACACAATACTCCAGGTGTGGCCTCACCAATGCCCTGTAGAATTGCAGTAAAACATCCTTATTCTTATACGCAAATCGTCTCACTTGAAGGTGTTACATAGAACCACAGAAGATAGGAGCAGGAGGAGGCCATGTGACCCTTCGAGCCTGCTCCACCATTCATTAAGATCATGGCTGATCATCCAACTCAATAGCCGAATCCTGCTTTTTCCCCATAACTTTTGATCCCATTTGCCCCAAGTGCTATATCCAGCCACCTCTTGAATGCATTCAATGTTTTGGCATCAACTACTTCCTGTGGTAATGAATTCCACAGGCTCACCACTCTTTGGGTGAATAAATGTCTCCTCACCTCCGTCCTAAATGGCCTACCCTGAATCCTTGGACTGTGACCCCTGGTTCTGGACTCCCCCACTATCGGAAACATCCTCCCTGCATCTATCCTGTCTAGACCTGTTAGAATTTTTATGTCTCTATGAGATCCCCCTCATTCATTTGAGGTCCAGCGAAAACAATCCTGACCTAGTCAATCTCTCCTCATACATCAGTCCCGCCATCCCCAGAATCAGGCTGGATTCACTGCACTTCCTCGAGAGCAAGAACATCCTTCCTCAGAAAAGGAGACCAAAACTGCACACAATACACTCGGTGTGGCCTCACCAAGGCCCTGTATAGTTGCAACAACACATTCCTACTCCTGTACTCAACCTCTTGCAATGAAGACCAACATGCCATTTACCTTTACTGCCTGCTGCACCAGCATGCTTACCTTCAGTGACTGGTGCACAAGGACACCCGCTGCACACTCGCCATGCCTCAAGGACACCCGCTGCACACTCGCCATGCCTCAAGGACACCCGCTGCACACTCGCCATGCCTCAAGGACACCCGCTGCACACTCGCCATGCCTCAAGGACACCCGCTGCACACTCGCCATGCCTCAAGGACACCCGCTGCACACTCGCCATGCCTCAAGGACACCCGCTGCACACTCGCCATGCCTCAAGGACACCCGCTGCACACTCTCCTCTCCCAATTTACAGCCATTCAGGTAGTAATCTGCCGCCTTGTTTTTGCTTCCAAAGTAAATAACCTCACACTTATCCAACTTATACTGCCTCTGCCATTGATTTGCCCACTCACCCAACCTGTCCATATCATGCTGAAGGATCTCTGCATCCTCATCACAGTTCACCCTCCCACCCAACTTGATATCATCTGCAAACTTTGAGATGTTACATTTTGTTCCCTCATCCAATATTATTATTAATATATATTATTAATATATATTGTGAATAGCTGGGGTCCCAGCACCAATCACTATGGCATCCCACTAGTTACTGCCTGTACTGAAGAGAAGCAGGTGCAAGCAGTCCACAGACTGAAACAGTGTATCAGAGACAAAAACAGCAGGATTGCCTTGTCCAAAAACATGTTTTTGAGTTTTAACCAATCAATTTGAAATAGATATTTGAATAGCAGCAACCTATCAGATTTGAATTTGATATTTTGATAACCTGTAAACCAATCCTATTGTGTGGATTTTCATAGAAACCATAGAAATCCTACAGTACAGAAAGAGGCCATTCGGCCCATCGAGTCTGCACCGACCACAATCCCACCCAGGCCCTACCCCCATATCCCTACATATTTTACCCACTAATCTCTCTAATCTACGCATCCCAGGACACTAAAGGCAATTTTTTATCATGGCCAATCAACCTAACCCACACATCTTTGGACTGTGGGAGGAAACCGGAGCACCCGGAGGAAACCCACGCAGACACAAGGAGAATGTGCAAACTCCACACAGACAGTGACCCAAGCCGGGAATCAAACCCAGGTACCTGGAGCTGTGAAGCAGCAGTGCGAACCACTGTGCTACCATGCCGCCCTTTTGGGTATGTCATTAGGGGTATGAAAGACGGGATCAGTCTCCAGGCCTGTACTCTTCATCCCAGCGTGCTTACTGGCAAGTGGCTCGAGAAATAGTAATTCCATTGGTGGTCATTTTCCAAAATTGTTTGAACCCTGGAATGGTTGCTCAGATTGGAGGATAGCTAATGTAAGCCTGCTATTCAAAAAGGGAATAAGAGAGAAAGCAGGTAACTAAAGACCAGTGAGCCTAATGTCAGTCATAGGGGAGTTGCTAGAGTTCATTATCAGTGATTTCACAGCACAGCATTTGGAAAGCAGACAAAGGCATGGATTTACAAAAGGGAAATCATGCTTGACAAATCTCCTAGAATTCTTTGAGGATGGCTCAATAGAAGAAGCCAGAGAGTGGTTCTGAAGGATTGCTTCTCTGAGTGGAGGCCTGTGACTAGTGGTGTGCCGCAGGGATCGGTGTTGGGTCCATTGTTGTTTGTCATCTATATCAATGATCTGGATGATAATGTGGTAAATTGGATCAGCAAATTTGCTGATGATACAAAGATTGGAGGTGTAGTGGACAGTGAGGAAGATTTTCAAAGCTTGCAGAGGGATTTGGACCAACTAGAAAAATGGGCTGAAAAATTTAACGCAGACAAGTGAGAGATATTGCACTTCGGAAGGACAAACCAAAGTAGAACGTACAGGGTAAATGGTAGGACTCTGAAGAGTGCAGTTGAACAGAGGGATCTGGGAATACAGGTTCCTAAAAGTGACGTCACAGGTGGATAGGGTCATAAAGAGTGCCTTTGGTACATTGGCCTTTATAAATCAGAGTATCGAGTATAAAAGTTGGAGTGTTATGGTAAGGTTATATAAGGCATTGGTGAGACCGAATTTGGAGTATTGTGTACAGTTTTGGTCACCTAGTTACAGGAAGGATGTAAATAAGATTGAAAGAGTGCAGAGAAGGTTCACAAGGATGTTGCCGGGACTTGAGAAGCTGAGTTACAGAGAGAGATTGAATAGGTTGGGACTTTATTCCCTGGAGCGTAGAAGATTGAGGGAGATTTGATAGAGCTGTATAAGATTTTGATGGGTATAGATAGAGTGAATGCAAGCAGGCTTTTTCCACTGAGGCTAGGGGATAAAAAAACCAGAGGGCGTGGGTTAAGGGGAAAAGTTTAAAGGGAATATTAGGGGGGGCTTCTTCACGCAGAGAGTGGTGGGAGTGTGGAATGAGCTGCTGGATAAAGTGGTAAATACGGGGTCACTTTTAACATTTAAGAAAAACTTGGACGGGTTCATGGATGAGAGGGGTGTGGAGGGATATGGTCCAAGTGCAGGTCAGTGGGACTAGGCAAAAAATGGTTCGGCACAGACAAGAAGGGCCAAAAGGCCTGTTTCTGAGCTGTAATTTTCTGTGGTTCTATGGTTCAATGTCACTAGTAGAATTCACCAGGGAGAATATTGGATGCAGTTTATTTAGCTTTCAGAAGGCTTTTGACAAGGTCTCACATAGCAAATTACTATGTAAAGTTAAAGCGAATGGGATTGCAGATAGTGTCTTGAGATGAATAGAAAGCTGGTTAGCAGATAGGAAGCAAAGAGTTGGAAGCATTGACCTTTTTTCCAATTGGCAGGCGGCGACCAGTGGGGTGCTGCAGGGATCTGCACTAGGACCCCAACTATTCAAATAATTAATATATAATGTGGACGAGGGAACTAAATGTATTATTTCCAAATTTGCAGATGATGCAAAGTTGAGTGAGAGGATGAGCTGTGAAGAGCATGCAGAGATGCTTCAGCATGATTTGGACAGGCTGAGTGAGTGGCCATATGCATGGCAGATGCAGCATAATGTGATTAAATGTGAAGTTATCCACTTCGGTAGCAAAAATAGACAAATTATTATTTGAATGGGTGTAAATTGAGAGAGGTAGATATTCAGCGAGACCTTTGTGTCCTTGTGCATCAGTTGCTGAAAGTAAGCATGCAGGTACAGCAGGCAGTAACAAAGGTAATTGGTATGTTAGCCTTTGTTACGAAGGGGAGGATTGATCTCCTCTCTGAAAACTAACACTCAACCACTCAAAGAGAAGTACCTCCTATCGTAATCTGTTAGTGTGTGAGAGAAGGGATAACATATGCACTTCAGCAACTTCTAGTGGTCAAATCAAATAACTATCTGAGAATCCCTCTGAAAAAAGCAACAAGTAATACTTTATTCATCTAACTTAACAATGAACAGCTTAACTAAATTATTAACACACCGAATAAATCACTATTCTAATGGAATGCTACTTAGATAAATGCATTACTCATTCATTCATCAAAAATATATAATAGAATTTTGTCACTCCCAAAAAATTTATAACCAGATTTTTGTGGCTTTCAGAATCTTTTGACTTCTTTGGTGTCTGGAATCTCTGTCTCCTTCTGCTATCTTCAGTTGGTACCTTTGCGATTGAGATCAGGCTTTCTTTTCAGCCACTCAAGTGGATAGAGCTGTGAAGAAGGCATATAGTGTGTTAGCTTTTATTAACAGGGGGTTGGAGTTTAAGAGCCGTGGGGTTATGCTGCAACTGTACAGGACCTTGGTGAGACCGCATTTGGAATATTGCGTGCAGTTCTGGTCACCTCACTATAAGAAGGATGTGGAAGCGCTGGAAAGAGTGCAGAGGAGATTTACCAGGATGCTGCCTGGTTTGGAGGGTAGGTCTTATGAGGAAAGGTTGAGGGAGCTGGGGCTGTTCTCTCTGGAGCGGAGGAGATTGAGGGGAGACTTAATAGAGGTTTATAAAATGATGAAGGGGATAGATAGAGTGAACGTTCAAAGACTATTTCCTCGGGTGGATGGAGCTATTACAAGGGGGCATAACTATAGGGTTCATGGTGGGAGATATAGGAAGGATATCAGAGGTAGGTTCTTCACGCAGAGAGTGGTTGGGGTGTGGAATGGGCTGCCTGCAGTGATAGTGGAGTCAGACACTTTAGGAACATTTAAGCGGTTATTGGATAGGCACATGGAGCACACCAGGATGGTAGGGAGTGGATAGCTTGATCTTGGTTTCAGATGAAGGTCGGCACAACATCGTGGGCCGAAGGGCCTGTTCTGTGCTGTACTGTTCTATGTTCTATGTTCTATAACTGCAGCTATGAGCGATTCAGCAAGTCTCTCTCTCTCTGAGCTGCTGTTCCTCAGCAGGTGGCAGGCAGTCTTCTACCATTTGTGCCCCTGCTCCCGTCCTTTACGCTCCTAATGACATACCAAAAATACCCACACCTGGAGTATTGTGTATTAGATATAGCTCTTGGGGCTGAAGGGATCAAGGGATATGGGGGGAAGGTGGGATCAGGGTGTTGAATTTGATGATCAGCCATGATGAAAATGAATGGTGGAACAGGCTCAAAGGGCCAAATGGCTTGCTCCTGTTTCTATTTTATTTGTATGTTTCTATGTATGTATGACATCCTGACCCCCCCCCCCCCCCACCCCCCCTCAGGACCCCCTGACCCTTCCCCCTTGGGAAGCCTGACACCCCCACCGCCCCCTTGGGAAACCCTGACACTACCATCCCCAGGACAGCCTAACCCCCCTCGCGACACCCTAACCCCTCTCAGGACTCGCACACCATCTCACTGTGCCATTTGTTTCTTGTTCCAGGACTCCAGCTTGGTCAGCACCTGAGCTTCTCAGAGGATTCTGATTTGTCGAGTGATGATGTTCTGGAGAGGAGCTCCCAGCGCTCAAGAAGAGAGGTACTCAGACCCGACACCGCCCCTCACTCCGCCCTTCACTCCACCCCCCACTCCCCCCCCCCCCCCAACAACCCCCACCCCACCAGGGAGGTGCACAGGGGCTAATATGGGTAATTGTGGTCCAAGACAGCACAGCAGTTGGAAAGAGAGTTTCCCTTAAGTAAGGAGGGCTAAAAGGGGTCACGAAAAGTCATTGGCCAGCAGAATTAAGGAAATCCTATGGCTTTTTATACATATATAAGGAACAAGAGGGTAGCCAGGGAGAGGGTTGGCCCACTCAAGGACAGGGGAGGGAATCTATGCATGGAGCCAGGGATGGATGCATGGGGGGATGAAATGGGTGAAGTATTAAATGAGTACTTTGCATCAGTATTCATCAACAAGAAGTACTTGGTGGATGCTGAGTCTGGGGAAGGGTGTGTAGATAGTTTAAGTCATGTTGAGATCAAAAAGGAGGAGATATTGAGGGTCTTGAGAAACATTAAGGTAGCCAAGTCCCCAGGACCTGATGGGATATACCCCAGAATACTGAGAGAGGCAAGGAAGGAAATTGCTAAGGCCTTGAGAGAAATCTTTGTATCCTCACTGGCTACAGGGGAGGTCCCAGAAGATTGGAGAAGAGCCAATGTTATTCTTTTGTTGAAGAATGGTAGCAAGGATAATCCAGGTAATTACAGGCCAGTGAGCCTTACGTCAGTGGTAGGGAAATTATTTGAGAGGATTCTTCGAGACAGGATTTACTCCCACTTGGAAATAAATGGATGTATTAGCAAGAGGCAACATGGTTTTGTGAAGGGGAGGTCGTGTCTCACTAACTTGATCGAGTTTTTCGAGGAAGTGACGAAGATGATTGATGAGGGTCGGACAGTGGATGTGGACTTCAGTATGGCCTTTGACAAGGTCCCTCATGGCAGACTGGTACAGAATGTGAAGTCGCACGGGATCACCTATATATATGGTGGAGAGATAGCAGATGGAGTTTAATCCGGACAAATGCATTTTGGAAGGTCTAATGCAGATAGGAAATATACAGTAAATGGCAGAACCCTCAAGAGTATTAATAGGCAGAGGGATCAGGGTGTACAGGTACACAGGTCACTGAAAGTAGCAACGCAGGTGTAGAAGGTAGTCAAGAAGGCATACGGCATGCTTGCCTTCATCGACTGGGGTACTGAGTTTAAAAATTGGCAAGTCATGTTGCAGCTTTATAGAACCTTAGGCCGCACTTGGAATATAGTGTTCAATTCTGCTCACCACACTACCAGAAGGATGTGGAGGCTTTGGAGAGGGTGCAGAAAAGATTTACCAGGATGGTGCCTGGTGCATTGGCTATGAGGAGAGGTTGGAGAAACTTGATTTGTCCTCACTGGAACGACAGAGATTGAGGGGTGACTTGATAGAAGTCTACAAGATTATGAGGGCATGGACAGAATGGATAGTCAGAGCTTTTTCCCAGGGTGAAAGAGTCAATGACTAGGGAGCACAGGTTTAAGGTGTGAGGGGCAAGGTTTAAAGGAGTTGTACGTGCAAGTTTTTTTTACACAGAGGGTGGTGGGTGCTTGGAACTTGCTGCCGGGGGAGGAAACAGAAACAATAGTGACTTTTATGGGGCATCCGGATAAATACATGAATAGGATGGGAATGGAGGGATATGGTCCGTGGAAGGGTTGGGGGGTTTAATTCAGTTGGGCAGCATGGTGGGTGCAGGCTTGGAGGGCTAAAGGGCCAGCTCCTGTACAGTAATTTCCTTTGTTCTTTGTTGTTCTGGTCTGTGCTGCACCAGGCTGGGAAGATCATGTTGTGCAGGATCCAGTCAATTGGGAATCAGGATGGGGAGGGTCAGTAGAAATCATTCTCAATGTTGGCTGAACATTGGAATGAACTTGTCCTCAGGCCTGGGGGTCAGGTTTCGGATTGGGTTCGGGCATTGTGATTGGTTTTAATCCTTCAGCCTTTTTGCCAGAAAGCTCATGTCAGAGTTCAGAGGTCAGTAGGTCAATACAGCTGGTGTCCCGGAGCATCGGGCATGGGGGTTTTGGGTACAGGGGGATACGAGGAGTTGCAGTTCTCTCCCCCTGTGTATCTTGACAGAATACTGGAAATGTTTGGACAGGGTGAGTGGGTCAGGAATGTCAGTGAACTCTGCCTCGCACACACAAATGTCCAGCTCCAACAATCACCTTTGTTCAAACATCTGATCAGATCTTTTCTCTGTGCTCTTCTCCAGCTGCCTGCTGATGTGTTTGATCGTGTGTCTGAGTTACATTGGAGGAAGGAGCAGGTATCAAGAGGACAAACTTTAGGGATCGTAGGGACTGGGCACAGTTTTAATCACTTAAAAGTAAAATACTGCAGATGCTGGAATCTGAAACTAAAGCAGAAAATACTGAAAAAATACTCAGGAAGTTTGGCAGTATCTGTTGAGAGAGAAACAGAGTTAACGTTTCAAGTCCATCCATACGAATCATTAACTCTATTTTTCTCTCCACAGATGCTACCGGACCCGTTCCATCATTTACAGTTTTTTCAGCTCTGCCTTTACATACAACCTGCCATTCTCTGAGCACCTGCAGATGCTGTTTGTAGTGTTCAGCATTTAGGAATAAGAGTCTCATTACTAATACTGCCCTGACAAGACTGATTGTGATCTGGCCTTGCCTAGTCACACAATCTGGAAAAGGAGTTCCAAGACACTACAAGCATAGGCATCCCACCTTTTAAATGCTTTACCCATAGCCTTCGATCAGCAGTGTTGTCCAGGCTATCATTCAATTAAAAAAAGGGGATATATTGATAGAGGGAGAAGTTGGGCAATATGATTTGAATGGCCTGTGTCTATGTTGTGGCTTCTATTAGTTTCTGTAGACTATTGCAAGTACACAGAGGAATTGCAGCAATAGACAAGCCAGCCAACACTCTGAAAGGACAACATTTGAGAACAAGCCTCCCAGAAGAGAGGGGGAGGGGCTTGCAGAGAGAGAGAGTCAGACAGACGAGGAGAGTCTGAAACATCAATCAGACAATAACTCTGGATAAAGTACAGTTGATTGAGGAGGTTGTTAAGGAGTGGAACTGGTAATACAGATTGGGAATATCCAATTGCAATTGATGACGTGATAGAGAATTAAAGATCAAATACTGTGCCTAGTCCCTTTTCTTCTAGTAATAGAAGCACATGTAATAAGAGTTGTGTGGTTAGTATACAACTTGTTTGTTGTAAGGGTAGGCAATGTGATAACTTGTGAGGGTTACGAAGTCACTGACAGTTGTTTAGTTATTATAAAGACTGTTTTCAGGTTAGTTAGTGGGATCACTTGTGTGATTACAAAGTATGTAGTGACTATAGAATGATCTGTGAGTATACTGACTGGAGGTGAGTGAGTGCAATGATTGTTTAGTTCAATGGCTAATCGCATTTGTTAGTTACTGAGTGTGGTGTGGTTGCTGACTGTGCTGGTACAATGTTTTTAGTTAGTGTGGTCACAAAACCAGAACTATGTCAGTCCAATTTTTCTTGTCTTCATTCGCTTTGGCTATTGACCTTTACCTGAGCCCATCACTTCACTTTTTTCCTTTTTTTCTCCAAACCCCTCCTAGACCCTCTCTCTTCTCACTATTTCTCCTTCCATTATCTACCTTTTTGGATACTTTGCCTTATTCTTGAACTTCTACCCCAGCCGTTCGGTACTCCTGCACTTTTCTACTCTGCTGCCACTGGCTCAGGCTTGACTCCCTCTTTGCAAAGTCTTCAGCCTCTCTTAACAACCTCTGAAAAACCCATCTGACCGCTGCCTCCTCATGAGCATCCCCAATTGCCCCGCCCTATTCTCTCATTGCCCTTCCCACCAGCTGGGAGCTAAATTAAATAGTGGGGCAGATGGGACAAATGAGGGAAGATTTACAAATTACCTGTGTGACAGGAGGGGACAAAGCGTACAAATATAACACTGCACCAACAAATAGGGTAAGAAGTCTCACAACACCAGGTTAAAGTACAACAGGTTTATTTGGTAGCAAATATCATAAGCTTTCGGAGCGCTGCCCCTTCGTCAGATGGAGTAGTTATCTGTTCTCCAACAGGGCACAGAGACACAACATCAAGTTACAGAATACTAATTAGAATGCAAATCTCTGCAGCCAGCCAGGTCTTAAAGGTACAGACAATGTGGGTGGAGGGAACATTAAACACAGGTTAAAGAGATGTGTATTGTCTCCAGACAGAACAGCTAGTAAGATTCTGCAAGATCAGGAGGCAAGCTGTGGGGGTTGTAAAGGAGCTGGAGGGGGAGGTAGAGGAACTCCGCATAATTCGGGAGGCGGAGGTGGAAGTTGATAGGAGTTATAGAGAAATAGTAACTCCTAGAAATGAGGCTTGGGTCAATGCCAGGAGGAGGGGTAAGAAGCAATCGGGAAGACAATCCCCTGGGGCGGTTCCCCTCCATAATAGGTTTTCGGTGCTGGAGGCTACAGTTGAGGAGGAATCAACTGAGCATAGAGAGCAGATCTCTGGGGGTGAGCCGAGTGAGAAAGCTCAGGTGGTTAGGGGCTGGAAAAGACTGGGCCTTGTGATTGGGGACTCCACAATTAAGGGGACAGATAGGAGGGTCGGAACTAAAGGTAGGGACTCAGGGTTGGTGTGTTGCCTACCAGGGGCTGGGGTCCGGGATGTGTCTGACAGGGTATTCAGGACTCTTAGGGGGGAGGGAGATAAACCACAAGTTATTGTACATGTGGGGACACACGACATAGGGAGGATAGGGGAAGGGGATATTAGGCAGGGATTTATGGAGTTGGGGTGGAAACTAAAGGCCAAGACTGACAGAGTGGTTATCTCTGGACTCTTGCCTGTACCACGGGATAGTTTAGAGAGGAATAGGGAGAGGGAAGGTTTGAATTCATGGCTGAGGGGATGGTGCAGGAGGGAGGGGTTCAGGTACTTAAGCAATTGGGGCTCGTACTGGGGAAGGTGTGACCTCTATGAGAAGGATGGTCTACACCTTAATCAGAAGGGGACCAATATCCTGGGGGGTAAATTTGCTAAGGCCATGCAGGGAGGTTTAAACTGATTCGGGGGGGGGGGGGAGGGATCCTGAGTAGTGGGGCTGAAAGTGAGGGATGCATGGATGGGGACTGCAATGCACGGCATTGCAGAGGTGGGGTGGAGCAGGGTTTGAAATGTGTATACTTCAATGCCAGGAGTATTCGCAATAAAGTGGGTGAACTTGCAGCGTGGATCAGTACCTGGGACTTCGATGTTGTGGCTATTTCAGAGACATGGATAGAGCAGGGGCAGGAATGGATGCTGCAGGTCCCGGGGTTCAAATGTTTTAGTCGAAGTAGGGAAGGAGGTAGAAGAGGGGGAGGGGTAGCATTATTGGTCAGAGATTGTATCACAGTGTCAGAGAGGAGGTTTGATGAGGACTTATCTGTTGAGGTAGTATGGGCGGAGATTAGAAATAGGAGAGGAGAGGTCACCCTGTTGGGAGTCTTTTATAGACCTCCTAAAAGTTCTAGAGAGGTTGAGGAAAGGATTGCGGAGTCAATCCTGCTTAGGAGTGAAAGTAATAGGGCAATTGTTATGGGGGATTTTAACTTGACTAATATTGACTGGAATTGTTATAGCTCTAGCTCGTTAGAGGGGTCAGTTTTTGTTCAAAGCGTGCAGGAAGGTTTTTTGACTCAGTATGTAGACAGGCCAACTAGAGGTGAGGCTATATTGGATCTGGTGCTGGGAAATGAGCCAGACCAGGTGCTAGACTTGGAAGTTGGTGTGCATTTTGGTGATAGTGACCACAATTCGGTTACGTTCACCTTAGTGATGGAAAGGGATAGGCATGAACCTCGGGCCAGTGGTTTTAGCTGGGGGAAGGGTAATTATGAGGCTATTAGGAGAGAATTAGGAAACATAGGTTGGACTAGGAGATTACAGGGACTGGGAACGTCCGACATGTGGAGTTTTTTCAAGGAGCAGCTACTGCGAGTCTGTGATAGGTATGTCCCTGTCAGGCAAGGAGGAATTGGTAGGGCTAGGGAACCGTGGTGCACCAAAAAAGTTTCTTTGTTGGTTAAAAAGAAAAAGGAGGCTTATGTTCGGATGAGACGTGAGCACTCGGGTAGTGCACTAGAAAGCTTTAGATTGGCTAAGAGGGAGTTGAAGAGCGAGCTTAGAAGGGCTAAAAGGGGACATGAGAAGACTTTGGCGGATAGGGTTAAAGAGAATCCTAAGGCGTTCTATAGGTATGTCAAGAACAGAAGGTTGGTTAGGGCAAGTTTAGGGCCAGTTATAGATGGCAGAGGGAAGTTATGTGTGGAACCGGAGGAGATTGGTGAAGCATTGAACCAATATTTCTCTTCGGTGTTCACGCAAGGGGACATGAATATAGCTGAGGAGGACACTGGGTTGCAAGGGAGTAGAATAGACAGTATTACAGTTGATAAGGAGGATGTGCAGGATATTCTGGAGGGTCTGAAAATAGATAAATCCCCTGGTCCGGATGGGATTTATCCAAGGATTCTCTGGGAGGCAAGAGAAGTGATTGCAGCGCCTCTGGCTCTGATCTTCAGGTCGTCGTTGGCCTCTGGTATAGTACCAGAAGATTGGAGGTTAGCGAATGTTGTCCCATTGTTTAAGAAGGGGAACAGAGACTTCCCCGGGAATTATAGACCGGTGAGTCTCACTTCTGTTGTCGGCAAGATGTTGGAAAAAATTATAAGGGATAGGATTTATAGTTATTTGGAGAGTAATGAATTGATAGGTGATAGTCAGCATGGTTTTGTGGCAGGTAGGTCGTGCCTTACTAACCTTATTGAGTTTTTTGAGAAAGTGACCAAGGAGGTGGATGGGGGCAAGGCAGTGGACGTGGTATATATGGATTTTAGTAAGGCGTTTGATAAGGTTCACCATGGTAGGCTTCTGCAGAAAATGCAGATGTATGGGATTGGGGGTGATCTAGGAAATTGGATCAGGAATTGGCTAGCGGATAGGAAACAGAGGGTGGTGGTTGATAGTAAATATTCATCATGGAGTGCGGTTACAAGTGGTGTACCTCAGGGATCTGTTTTGGGGCCACTGCTGTTTGTAATATTTATTAATGATCTGGATGAGGGTATAGTTGGGTGGATTAGCAAATTTGCTGATGACACCAAAGTCGGTGGTGTGGTAGACAGTGAGGAAGGGTGTCGTAGTCTGCAGGAAGACTTAGACAGGTTGCAAAGTTGGGCCGAGAGGTGGCGGATGGAGTTTAATGCGGAGAAGTGTGAGGTAATTCACTTTGGTAGGAATAACAGATGTGTTGAGTATAGGGCTAACGGGAGGACTTTGAATAGTGTGGAGGAGCAGAGGGATCTAGGTGTATGTGTGCATAGATCCCTGAAAGTTGGGAATCAAGTAGATAAGGTTGTTAAGAAGGCATATGGTGTCTTGGCGTTTATTGGTAGGGGGATTGAATTTAGGAGTCGTAGCGTTATGTTGCAACTGTACACAACTCTGGTGCGGCCGCACTTGGAGTACTGTGTGCAGTTCTGGTCCCCACATTACAGGAAGGATGTGGAGGCTTTGGAGAGGGTGCAGAGGAGGTTTACCAGGATGTTGCCTGGTATGGAGGGGAGATCCTATGAGGAGAGGCTGAGGGATTTGGGATTGTTTTCGCTGGAAAGGCGGCGGCTAAGAGGGGATCTTATTGAAACATATAAGATGATTAGAGGTTTAGATAGGGTGGATAGTGATAGCCTTTTTCCTCTGATGGAGAAATCCAGCACGAGGGGGCATGGCTTTAAATTGAGGGGGGGTAGTTATAGAACCGATGTCAGGGGTAGGTTCTTTACCCAGAGGGTGGTGAGGGATTGGAATGCCCTGCCAGCATCAGTAGTAAATGCGCCTAGTTTGGGGGCGTTTAAGAGATCCGTAGATAGGTTCATGGACGAAAAGAAATTGGTTTAGGTTGGAGGGTCACAGTTTTTTTTTAACTGGTCGGTGCAACATCGTGGGCCGAAGGGCCTGTTCTGCGCTGTAATGTTCTATGTTCTATGTTCTATGTTACTGATAATGTGACATAAATCCAACATCCCAAGTTACATCCAACATGTAACTTGATGTTGTGTCTCTGTGCACTGTTGGAGAACAGATTTTCACTCCATCTGACGAAGGGGCAGCGCTCCGAAAGCTTATGGTATTTGCTACCAAATAAACCTGTTGGACTTTAACCAACAAATAGGGTCAGTGGAGGAAAAATAATAAAATACATAATAAAAGACTTTGTATCTGAATGCATCTGTAGTAACAGGAAGAAAGAGTCAGTGCAGATTCAATGGACCAAATGGCCTCCTTCTGCACTGCAGGGATTCTATGATACAACAGCTGTACATAGGTGTGGGGTGGAATTTAACGCCCATTTGGAGGTGGGTTTGGAAGCTGGCAAGGTGCTTAATCAGGCAGGGTGGATTGAGGACTTTCAAGCTCAGGGTGCAAAGTGTGGGGGCAGCTCTCCTGTTTCCCTCCAATGAAATCTGGGACAGGAAGGCGAGAGGACAGCATTCCCACCAGGAGGCCATTGGGACCCTTAAATAGCAATTTAAGGGTCACAGGTATTCTGCATCCAATTAAAGGCCCACATTGGGAAGGACTTGGTTACTGATAGCCAACCCACTCACTTTTGCTTCTGAACCCTCTCCACCCTGGCCTCCTTCCTGCAACCCATTTCGCACACAATTAACTCTTTCCAGGGAAACAGCAGGACTCGGTGTAAAACCAGCAGTGGTTATCTGCATGACAGTTTGCGGACAGCTGGGTGACAGCAACATAGAAACATCAAAAATAGAAGTGGGGTTAGGCCACTTGGCCCTTCAAGCCTGCTCCACCATTCATTTTGAACATGGTTGATCATCAAATTTAATATCCTGATCCTTCCTTCCTCCCATATAGAAACATAGAAAAACTACAGCACAAACAGGCCCTTCGGCCCACAAGTTGTGCCGAACACATCCCTACCTTCTAGACCTACCTATAACCCTCTATCCTATTAATCTCCATGTACTCATCCAGGAGTCTCTTAAAAGACCCTATTGAGTTCGTCTCCACCACCCCTGATGGCAGCCGATTCCAGTCGCAATTCATATCATTTGATTCCATATCCCTTGATCCCTTTAGCCCCAAGAGCTATATCTAATTTCTTCTTGAAATCACACACATTTTGGCCTCAACATTTTGGCTCCAAAGATGTGCGGGTTAGGTTGATTGGCCAGGTTAAAAATTGCCCCTTAGAGTCCTGGGATGCGTAGGTTAGAGGGATTAGTGGGTAAATATGTGGGGGTAGGGCCTGGGTGGGATTGTGGTCGGTGCAGACTCGATGGGCCGAATGGCCTCCTTCTGCACTGTAGGGTTTCTATGATTTCTATGATTTCTATGAACTACATTCAGTGGTAATGAATTCCACAGATTCGCCACTCTCCGGGTAAAGAAATCTCCGCCACCTCAGTCCTAATAGGTTTACCCTTTATCCTCAAACTATGACCCTTAGTTAACAAAGAACAGTACAGCACAGAAAACAGGCCCTTCGGCCCTCCAAGCCTGTGCCGCTCCTTGGTCCAACTAGACCAATCGTTTGTATCCCTCCATTCCCCAGGCTGCTCATGTGACTATCCAGGTAAGTCTTAAACGATGTCAGCGTGCCTGCCTCCACCACCCTACTTGGCAGCGCATTCCAGGCCCCCACCACTCTCTGTGTAAAAAACATCCCTCTGATATCTGAGTTATACTTCGCCCCTCTCAGCTTGAGCCCGTGACCCCTCGTGATCGTCACCTCCGACCTGGGAAAAAGCTTCCCACTGTTCACCCTATCTATACCCTTCATAATCTTGTACACCTCTATTAGATCTCCCCTCATTCTCCGTCTTTCCAAGGAGAACAACCCCAGTCTACCCAATCTCTCCTCATAGCTAAGACCCTCCATACCAGGCAACATCCTGGTAAACCTTCTCTGCACTCTCTCTAACGCCTCCACGTCCTTCTGGTAATGCGGCGACCAGAACTGGACGCAGTACTCCAAATGTGGCCTAACCAGCGTTCTATACAGCTGCATCATCAGACTCCAGCTTTTATACTCTATACCCCGTCCTATAAAGGCAAGCATACCATATGCCTTCTTCACCACCTTCTCCTCCTGCGTTGCCACCTTCAAGGATTTGTGGACTTGCACACCTCGGTCCCTCTGTGTTTCTATACTCCTGATGACTCTGCCATTTATTGTATAACTCCTCCCTACATTATTTCTTCCAAAATGCATCACTTCACATTTATCCGGATTAAACTCCATCTGCCACCTCTCCGCCCAATTTTCCAGCCTATCTATATCCTGCTGTATTGCCCGACAATGCTCTTCGCTATCCGCAAGTCCAGCCATCTTCGTGTCATCCGCAAACTTGCTGATTACACCAGTTACACCTTCTTCCAAATCATTTATATATATCACAGATAGCAGAGGCCCCAGTACAGAGCCCTGCGGAACACCACTGATCACAGACCTCCAGCCGGAAAAAGACCCTTCGACCATGACCCTCTGTCTCCTATGGCCAAGCCAGTTCTCCACCCATCTAGCCACTTCTCCTTGTATCCCATGAGCCTTAACCTTCTTAACCAACCTGCCATGTGGGACTTTGTCAAATGCCTTACTGAAATCCATATAGACAACATCCACGGCCCTTCCTTCATCAACCGTTTTTGTCACTTCCTCAAAAAACTCCACCAAATTTGTAAGGCACGACCTCCCTCTTACAAAACCATGCTGTCTGTCACTAATGAGATTGTTCCGTTCTAAATGCACATACATCCTGTCTCTAAGAATCCTCTCCAACAACTTCCCTACCATGGACGTCAAGCTCACCGGCCTATAATTTCCTGGGTTATCCCTGCTACCCTTCTTAAACAACGGGACCACATTCGCTATCCTCCAATCCTCAGGGACCTCACCCGTGTCCAAAGAAGCGACAAAGATTTCCGTCAGAGGCCCAGCAATTTCATCTCTCGTCTCCCTGAGCAGTCGAGGATAGATGCCATCAGGCCCTGGGGCTTTGTCAGTTTTAATGTTCCCTAAAAAACCTAACACTTCCTCTCTTGTAATGGAGATTTTCTCTAACGGGTCAACACCTCCCTCCGAGACACTCCCGGTTAACATGCCCCTCTCCTTCATGAATACCGATGCAAAGTATTCATTTAGGATCTCCCCTATTCCCTTGTGTTCTAAGCATAATTCCCCTCCTTTGTCCCTGCGAGGTCCGATTTTCTCCCTGACAACTCTTTTTTTCCTAACGTATGAATAGAATGCCTTAGGATTCTCCTTAATCCTGCCTGCCAAGAACATCTCGTGACCTCTTTTTGCCCTTCTAACTCCCCGTTTGAGTTCTTTCCTACTCTCTCTGTATTCCTCCAGAGCTCCATCTGTTTTCAGTTGCCTGGACTTAACTCTCTAAGTTGCCTGGACTTAATTCCCTTTTCATTTTAATCAGATCCTCAATGTCCCTGGTTATCCACGGCTCTCGAATCCTACCTTTCCTATCTTTCCTTTTTACTGGCACATGCCTATCCTGCAGCCTTATCAATAGTTCCTTAAAAGACTCCCACATGCCAGACGCGGACTTACCCTCGAACATCCTCTCCCAATCAACATCCACCAATTCCTGCCTAATCCGGCTATACTTAGCCTTCCCCCAACTTAGCACCCTGCTCGTTCTGAACTCCCCCACCATCACGAACATTCTTTCTGAATCTGTTCTGTCTAATCCTGTTAGAATTTTATAAAGTTCTATGAGATCTCCTCTCACTCTTCAAAACTCCAATGAATAGAATCCTAACTGTCTCTCCTCATATGACAGACCTGCCATCCCAGGAATCAGTCTGGTCAACCTTTGCTGCATTCCCCCTATAGCAAGGACATCCTTCCTCAGAAAAGGACACCAAAACTGTGCACAATACTCCAGGTGTGGTCTCATCAACGCCCTGTACAATTGCACTAAAACATCTCTATTCTTATACTCAAATCCTCTCACTATGAAGCTCAACGTATCATTTGCCTTCTTTACAGCTTACTTTCAGCAACTGTGCATGAGGATACCCAGGGATCATTCTTGTGAACCTCTTCTGGAATCTTTCCAAGGCCAGCACATCCTTCCTTAGATACGGGGCCCAAAACTGCTCACAGTACTCCAAATGGGGTCAGACCAGAGCTTTATACAGCCTCAGAGGTACATCCCTGCTCTTGTTTCTAGCCCTCTTGACATGAATGCTGACATTGCATTTGCTTTCCGAACTGCCGACTGAACCTGTATGTTAACATTAAAAGAATCTTGAACAAGGACTCCCAAGTCCCTTTGTGTTTCTGATTTCCTAAGCATTTCCGCATTTAGAAAATAGTCTATGTCATCCTTCCAAAGTGCATAACCTCACACTTTTCCACATTGTTTTCCATCTGCCACTTCTTTGCCCACTCTCCTAGCCTGTCCAAGTCCTTCTGCAGCCCCCCTGCTTCCTCAATACTACCTGTCCCTCTACATATCTTTGTATCATCTGCAAACTTAGCAACAGTGCCTTCAGTTCCTTCCTCCAAATCATTAATGTATATTGTGAAAAATTGTGGTCCCAGCACCAATCCCTGAGGTGCACCATTAGTCACCGGCTGCCATCCTGAAAAGGTTAGTCATGAAGCCTTCTCAACCTTGCCTCTTCTCTGAGGTGTGGTAACCTCAGGTTAAACTACCACCATTAAGGGGGACAGCAGTCTGTGGTCAACTGGGACTTCGGTGACTTTACCCGCAGCTTTATCTGTGTGATAGTTTTCCCCCCTTTCCTCTCTCTATTTGAAACTGCATTCTGACAAGTCTTGTGGACATCTACGCTGATATCTCCTCCTGAGGCTCATACTTAAACTTTCCTGGGACAATTTATTGCATTAAAGATTATATATAATTCAAAATGTTGTTGATTGGTTGCTGTACTGATACTGTCATTAGAATTTTTGAATGTATTTTTAAAATATTCTTTCACAGGATGTGGGTATCATTAGCTAGGCTGGCAATTATTTCCCATCCCTAGTTGCCCTTGAGAAGATGGTGAGTGGCTTAAGGTAAACTTGCAGATGATAGTGATACCAGGAGTCTGCTGTCCTTGTCCTTTCATGTGCCATGCCTCTGGAAGGTGCACTCTAAGGATCCTTGGCAGCAGTGCATCTTGTAGATGGTATAGACTGCTGCTACTGTTGGTCAGGGGGTAGAGGGTCTGGATGTTTGTGAAGTAGCTGCTTTATCCAGGATGATGTTGAGCTTCTTGAACATTGTTGGAGCTGCACTCATTCAGGCAAGTAGTTAGGTGCAGTGCGATTAGTTATAAAGCATATAGTGTTCCGAATGTGTCAACATTATGGTTAGATGGGTGACTAACTGTGGTATATATCCTATAATAAGTTTGCTAAGTGTGAAATGTAGTGTGGTGAATTAGTGCGCAACATAGTTTGTTGGTTAGTTTGTGATGTACAATGGTTAGTTAGTGTGAAATATAATGTGTTGCGTCAATGTTAGTATTTAGTTTAAGTCAATATAGTGCTGATAATTTATGATTTAGACTGGTTGGTTAGTGTGTGATGTGCAGGTGGTTGGTCAGCGTGTGGTGTGAGGGTGGTTGGTCAGCGTGTGGTGTGTGGGTGGTTGGTCAGCGTGTGGTGTGAGGGTGGTTGGTCAGCGTGTGGAGTGCGGGTGGTTGGTCAGCGTGTGGTGTGCGGGTGGTTGGTCAGCGTGTGGTGTGCGGGTGGTTGGTCAGCGTGTGGTGTGAGGGTGGTTGGTCAGCGTGTGGAGTGCGGGTGGTTGGTCAGCGTGTGGTGTGCGGGTGGTTGGTCAGCGTGTGGTGTGCGGGTGGTTGGTCAGCGTGTGGTGTGCGGGTGGTTGGTCAGCGTGTGGTGTGCGGGTGGTTGGTCAGCGTGTGGTGTGCGGGTGGCTGGTCAGCGTGTGGTGTGCGGGTGGTTGGTCAGCGTGTGGTGTGCGGGTGGTTGGTCAGCGTGTGGTGTGAGGGTGGTTGGTCAGCGTGTGGAGTGCGGGTGGTTGGTCAGCGTGTGGTGTGCGGGTGGTTGGTCAGCGTGTGGTGTGCGGGTGGTTGGTCAGCGTGTGGTGTGCGGGTGGTTGGTCAGCGTGTGGTGTGCGGGTGGTTGGTCAGCGTGTGGTGTGCGGGTGGCTGGTCAGCGTGTGGTGTGCGGGTGGCTGGTCAGCGTGTGGTGTGCGGGTGGCTGGTCAGCGTGTGGTGTGCGGGTGGCTGGTCAGCGTGTGGTGTGAGGGTGGTTGGTCAGCGTGTGGTGTGAGGGTGGTTGGTCAGCGTGTGGTGTGAGGGTGGTTGGTCAGCGTGTGGTGTGAGGGTGGTTGGTCAGCGTGTGGTGTGAGGGTGGTTGGTCAGCGTGTGGTGTGCGGGTGGTTGGTCAGCGTATGGTGTGCGGGTGGTTGGTCAGCGTGTGGTGTGCGGGTGGCTGGTCAGCGTGTGGTGTAATCTGATTTGAAGTTTGGCTGTTTTCTGATTCTGTTCATTGAGCCGTTTAAAGTTACTTTTTTTTCCTCTTAAGTCTGTCTATGTTCCTCATGCTCTGGCATTCAGAAGATCGTATACTTACAAGGTAGAGTACGCATACAGCCTGTGTGAAAGCTCCCCTCATTTCTCAGCTCATACTAAGGGTGAGATTTGTGTAAGTGCAGGCTTGGTGGGCTTGAATGACATTCTATGAAAGCTGACATGTGAGTGCAGAGGGTGTGTAGCACTCTCCTAGGTACATGTGAGTACAGGGGGAGTGCTGCACTGTCCCAAGTACCTGTGACATCAGGGGAAGTGCTGCACTGTCCTAGATACCTGTGAATGCAGAGGGAGTGCTGCATTGTCTTAGGTACTTGTGAGTACTAAATTACTGTTGCAAAGTCCGAGGTGTCATCTTGTGGAAGGGATGTTAAACCGAGTCCCAGTCAGCCCTCTCGTAAAAGATCCCATGGAATATTTCAATGACAAATAGGGGCGTTCTCCTTCATGTCCTGGCCACTAATTAATCCTGCTTCACAAACTTGGATAATGTGGTCATTGTCACATCACTTGGTTTTGGGATCTCTCTGTGTCCAAATTGGCACATACATTTCCTGCTCCAAAAGCAGCAACATTTCCAAGTAGATACTTATTGGTTCTAAAGAACTTTACTCCTGTGGTGAAATTTTTCCTTCTTTATAAACACGGTTTAAACCTGGGTCTTTCTCCAACAGAGTGACACTGAGATCACAGTCAACTAATTATTCCTGATTTTCAAATACAAGTACCTCCACTGTCTGTCTTTATCTGCTTGATCATGACTGCCTTTCTAAATTGTTCCTGCTGAGCCTCACTGATGAGACCAGCATTTATTGCCCATCTTTAATTGCCCCTTGGGAAGGTAGTGATGAGCTGCCTCCTTGAACCTCTGCAGTCCCTGAAGTGTAGGTACACCCACAATGCTGTTCTGGAGGGTGTTCCAGGATTTTGACACAGTGACAGTGAAGAAGCAGCCAACATACTTCCAACTCGGAATGGTGAGTGGCTTGCGGGGAACCTCCAGGTGGTAGTGTTCCCAGGTAATTCTTATTTACCTAGTTGAGAAGAAAAGGAAAGCATATAAAAGGTTCAGAGAGCTTGGCGAAGATAGGGATCTAGATGAACATACGGCTTGTAGGAAGGGACTAAAGAAGGAAATTAGGAGAGCCAGAAGGGGTCACGAGAAGGCCTTGGCAGGTAGGATTAAGGAAAACCCTAAGGCGTTCTATAAATATGTGAAGAGGATGAGACGTGAAGGAATAGGGCCTATAAAAGGTGAAGGCAGGAAAATCTGTAGAAATGGCAGAGGTGCTTAATGAGTATTTTGCCTTGCTTTTCACAGAGGAGAAGGACCTGGGTGGATGTACTGCGGGCTTGCGGTGGACTGAAAAAATTGAGTATGTGGAATTTAACAAAGAGGTTGTGCTGGAATCTTTGAATGACAACAAGATAGATAAGTCACTGGGTCCGGATGGGATGTACCACAGGTTACTGTGGAAGGCGAGGGAAGAGATTGCAGAGCCTCTGGTGATGATCTTTGCGTCGTCGATGGAGACGGGGGAGGTGCCGGAGGATTGGAGGATTGCGGATGTGGTTCCTATTTTCAAGAAAGGGAATAGGGATAGCCCAGGAAATTACCGACCGGTGAGTCTAACCTCAGTGGTTGGTAAGCTGATGGAGAAGATCCTGAGGGACAAGATTTATGAGCATTTAGAGAGGCTTAGTATGCTCAAGGATACTCAGCATGGCCTTGTCAAAGGCAGATCATGCCTTACGAGCCTGGTGGAGTTCTTCGAAAATGTGACTAAACACATTGACGAAGGGAAAGCGGTAGATGTGGTTTATATGGATTTTAGCAAGGCGTTTGATAAGGTCCCCCATGCAAGGCTTCTGGAAAAAGTGAGAGGGCAAGGGATCCAAGGGGCTGCTGCCCTGTGGATCCAGAACTGGCTTGCCCAAAGGAGGCAGAGAGTGGGTATAGATGGGTCTTTTTCTAAATGGAGGTCGGTCACCAGTGGAGTGCCCCAGGGATCTGTTCTGGGACCCTTGCTGTTTGTCATTTACATAAATGACCTGGATGAGGAAGTGGAGGGATGGGTTGGTAAGTTTGCTGACGACACAAAGGTTGGTGGGGTTGTGGATAGTCTGGAGGGATGTCAGAAATTATAGAGGGACATAAATAGGATGCAAGACTGGGCGGAGAAGTGGCAGATGGACTTCAACCCAGATAAATGCGTAGTGGTCCATTTTGGCAGGTCAAATGGGATGAAGGAGTACAATATTAAGGGAAAGACTCTTAGTACTGTGGAGGATCAGAAGGACCTTGGGGTCCGGGTCCATAGGACTCTAAAATCGGCCCCACAGGTGGAGGAGGTGGTTAAGAAGGCGTATGGTGTGCTGCCCTTTATCAATCGAGGGACTGAGTTTAGGAGTCCGGGGATAATGATGCAGCTATATAAGACCCTCGTCAAACCCCACTTGGAGTACTGTGCTCAGTTCTGGTCGCCTCATTACAGGAAGGATATGGAAAAGATTGAAAGGGTGCAGAGGAGATTTACAAGGATGTTGCCTGGATTGAGTGGCATGCCTTATGAGGATAGGCTGAGGGAGCTCGGTCTTTTCTCCTTGGAGAGACGTAGGATGAGAGGAGACCTAATAGAGATATATAAGATGTTGAGTGGGTGGACTCTCAGAGGCTTTTTCCCAGGGTGGAAATGGCTGCTATGAGAGGACACAGGTTTAAGGTGCTGGGGGGTAGGTACAGGGGAGATGTTCAGGGGAAGTTTTTCACACAGAGGGTGGTGGGCGAGTGGAATTGGCTGCCGTCAGTGGTGGTGGAGGCGAACTCAATAGGGTCTTTTAAGAGACTCCTGGATGAGTACATGGGACTTAATAGGATGGAGAGTTATAGGTAGGCCTAAAAGGTAGGGATATGTTCGGCACAACTTGTGGGGCCGAAGGGCCTGTTTTGTGCTGTAGTTTTTTATGTTTCTATGTATCTGCTGCCCTGGTCCTTCTCGATGGTGGTGGTCATGGGTTTGGAAGATGCTGCCTAAGGAGTTTTGGTGAGTTCCTGCAGTGCATCTTGTAGATGGTACACAGGTTGCCACTGTTTGTCAGTAGTGGAGAGATTAAATGATTGTGGATGGGGTGCTGATCAAGTGGGCTGCTTTGTCCTGGATGGTGTTATGCTTCTTGAGTGTATTTGGAGCTGATAATCTTCATTCCAGAGTACTTAAGGAAATGGCACTGGAAATAGTAGATCCACATTGGTGGTCAATTTCAAAATTCTTTAGACTTGGGAATGGTTCCTATAGATTGGAGGGTAGCTAATGTAAGCCTACTATCCACCTAAGCTGCATATCTTTGGACTGTTGGAGGAAATTAGAGCACCCGGAAGAAACCCACGCAGACACAGCGAGAATGTGCAAGCTCCACACAGTCACCCAAGGCTGGAATCGAACCCGGGTCCCTGGCACTGTGAGGTAGCAGTGCTAACCACTGTGCCGTCTTCACTTCAACCATTCCCAATGTGATTGACTTCCACAATCTCACCATGTTTTATATAAAGCTGTTAAATAGTTTCTCCTGAATGAACAGAAGCACAGAAATTTACAGCACAGAAGCAGGCCATTTGGCCTATCAAGGACCATGCTGACTCTTTGAAAGAGCAATCTCGAATGGACAATAAGTCACCCATTACCGTGCCAGTGATGCTGATATCCCAAGGATTAATTTTAAAAATCATACTACTTTCCACATTCCGCTGTTTGTCCATATTCCTTAAGGGTCCTCATTTACCAGCCTAGCTCTGTTAAAATTAGAATGTTCCAGATCCCAAACACATATCAAGTGAAAAAAAAATCTCCTCAATCTCCCCACTCAATATTTTGCCAATGGTTTGAAGTTTATAACCTCTGGTTTACCAGAGACAATAGTTTGTCTTTATCCTCTCTTTCAAAATCTCTTCTCATCTTGAAAATCTCCATTAGATCATTTCTAATACCACCTTTGTTCAAAGAAGGTTAGGTTGATTGGACAATTAATATGTGGGGTTATAGGGATAGGGCCTCGGTGAGATTGTCATCGGTGCAGGCTCGGTGGGCTGAATTACCTCTTTCTGCACTGTAGAGATTCTATGGGCGGGATTTTACAGCCTCGCTCAGGCGAGAAGGGAAATTCGCGCCCAAGATCAACAGAGATTTTCATTGTCAGGCCCTTGCCCGCTTCAATTCTGGGCGGGCGAGGTGGTAGAGTTCGTGTCCTATGATTCTAACAATCCTAACTTATTCAGAAAGGAATGTTTGTGTGAAGACTGGAAGATCTGAGTTGTAGCCAGGAGTTAATGGGGTGACCATATTAGTAGGTTAAGAGGCTCCAGCCTAATGACTAATCTGTGCAGACAAATTGGCCCTTAATGCACGATAGGATCTCCCACCCAAACTCTCTGTGGAGAAAATTCTGCACTGAATGTGATGGAAATATTTGAAAATACAGCCAAATTTTAATGATTGAACCTAAACCATTGTCTAAATGGTCACCTCGATCTCTAGCCCAACACCTCAGTCAATGGTGATTACTGAGGTAAATAGCAGCAAATCATCATACCTGTGTTCACCTGGTATCCCCAAGGTACCATTCAGATGACATTAGCTTCATGGGGACATTTTGATTGGTCACAAGTCACTGAAAACAGCCGTTCTGGGTTTACCATCAGACAGTTCACTTGCACTAAAATGAAAGCATCATAACAGCTGAGTTAGAAACGGGGCTTGATTTGGTTAATGGGGAATCCAGTAATCCCATGGTTGATGAGCAGTTGTTGGTTGATGTGAGGGTAATCCACACAGCCTGTGCTGAATTTCAGCAATGTTCACACTTCTCAGCAGCTCCCACTGATTGTCCCTGCTGAAGGTGGTGAAATTGTGTTTTTTAAGTAAACAGGTTAGTTTGCTTTGTACATCTGTAGACAGCTGACTGACTTAGATGGGCGCAATTTATCGGCTCGCCACGCCGATTGGCCAGTATTACGCGAGAGGTGGTGCAGTGCCGAGTTAAATATTATTGACATGTTTTACATGTCTTCAGTGAGTTCAGGACAGCCTCGACCATGCTCACTTGTACTTACCTCCTTAGTGGTCGGTCCTCACTCCGGTGAGAATCATAGCTGGTCTCCATCAGCAAAGACCATGCGTGATAGCCTTTCCGGGGGATCAGAGACCATTGAAGGTGGTCGGGGGCGTGGCTGGGCAGTGTCCATGGAGCAGTGCCAGCCTGGTAATGACCACCAGGCACCCTGGCATTGTCCACTGGGCACCATAAATGGCAGGGGGAGCGATTGGCAGGGTGGAGGGAAAAGACCGGCACAGGAGCAATTGGCAGGGTCAGGGGTGGGGGAAATTGGCACAGGGGTGGCGTGCAGGGTGGGCCACGGAGAGGGTTATGGTGGGGGACCCATCGGGGGGTGATACCCTGATGCCAGCAACCTGTGTTGCCATGGTGGGCAGGGGTTTACACTGCTGCCGATGATGGTGAGGGGTGGTGGGGGAGGGTGGCTGGTGATCTCCCAGCTGAATGGGAGATTAGGGTGCCTGCACAATGGCACATCAAGCAGTCTGCAGCCAGCTTCCCTGGCGAGCTTAGGCTCTTCTCTCCGCTCCCCCCATCCTGTTTTCTCCCTCGTTCAGCACTTTGAATTTTTTTTGTAAGATTGTGCCCAGTTACCTTTGATAAAGCACTAACCCAATTGAGTTGTTCAAGATGATTAAAGTACATTGGATAGAGATAAACTCTTTCCTCTGGAGGAAGGAGTCGGCTTATGGCACAGAGGAGGCCACTCAGTCCATTGAGTCTATGCCAGCTCTCTGTAGAGCTATCAGTTACATTCCCCTACTCAATCCCTGTAGCTTTGCAAGTTTCATTCCCTCAAGAACCCATCATATTTCCTTTTGAAATCCTTAATTGTCTCTGCTTCTAGCATCTCCATAGGCAGTGAGTTCTGCCTCATTACCACTCACTGTGTTTTAAAAAACACCTTCCTCCTCACATCTAGCCGACATCTGTGCCTCCTTGTCCTTACGCCATCGTAAGACCATAAAACATAGGAGGAGAATTGGCCAATTCAGCCCGCCAAGTCTACTCCACCATTCAATGAAATCATATCTGATCTGATGTGATAATCCTCAATTCCACTTTCCCACCTTATCCCAGTAACCCTTGATCCCCTTACTGATTAAAAATCTGTCTATCTCAACTTTCAACACACTTAATGACCCAGCCTCTAAAGCCCTTTGCGGTAAAGAATTCCACAGATTCACTACCCTCTGAGAGAAGAAATTCCTCCTCATCTCTGTCTTAAATGTGTGACCCCTTACTCTGAGATTATGCCCTCTGGTCCTAGACTCTCCCACAAGGATAAACAATCTTTCAGCATCTACCCTGTTAAGCCCCTTGATAATCTTCTATGCCTTGATAAGGTTGCCTCTTATTATTTGAAACTGTAATGAGTACGGGCCCAACCCACTCAACCTCTCCTCATAAACCTGTGCTACGAGAGGACACAGGTTTAAGGTGCTAGGGGGTAGGTACAGGGGAAATGTTAGGGGAAGTTTTTCACACAGAGGGTGGTGGGCGAGTGGAATCGGCTGCCGTCAGTGGTGGTGGAGGCAAACTCAATAGGGTCTTTTAAGAGACTCCTGGATGAGTACATGGGACTTAATAGGATGGAGGGTTATAGGTAGGCCTAAAAGGTAGGGATATGTTTCTATGTTTCTATAACAAAATCCCCCCCCCCCACCCATTAACCTAGTGAACATTCTCTGGAATTCCTCCAACGCCAGTATATCTTTCCTTAGATAAGGGGACCAAACTGTTTAAACTGATCAGCCAATGGGACAATGTTTCTTTGAAATCATTCATTGTCTCAGCTTCCAGCACCTCCATAGGCAGTGGCTTCCAGCACCTCCATAGGCAGTGACTTCCAGCTCAGTACCCCACACTGCGTAAAAGAAGTTTCTCTTCACATCCAGCCAACATTTCATTTTCAAAATCTGACAACTGTATATCTATCTTCTCTAACCTGTCATAATCTTGTACACCTCTATCAAATCTCCCCATCAATTTCCTTCACTCCAGTGAGAACAATCCCAGTTTCTCCAGCCTAACCTTGTCGCTAAAGCCCCCTCATCTCTGGAACCATTCTGGTAAATCTCTCTCCGCACCCTCTCAAGGATCCTCACATCCTTCCTAAAGTGTGGTGACCAAAACTGGACACAAATCTCCACATCACAAATTACGAACCAGAGCTTTATAAATGTAGCTTCCCGGCTCTTGGACTCTATGTTGCTATTTATGAAGCCCAAGATCCAATATGTTTTACTAACTACTCTCTGTGTGTCCTGTCACCTTCCAGGATCTCAACAAATGAACTCCCATGCTTCCCCTATCCCTGCACATACTTTAAAATTGTGTTGTCTATCTTGTCTCTCTCTATCCCTTCTGCCTAAATGCATCACCTCACACTTCTCTTCACTACATTCCCACTGTCCACTCTGCCAGCCTATCTAGGCCTCTGCCAGCCTGTCGAGGCCGCTGTCCGCTCTGTCAGCCCTGTCGAGGCCTCTGTCCGCTCTGCCAGCCTGTCGAGGCCACTGTCCTCTCTGCCAGCCTGTCGAGGCCACTGTCCTCTCTGCCAGCCTGTCTAGGTCCTGTTAGTTGATTCGTATTATCCTCACTTTTCATATTTCCATCATCAAAAATTGGGGAGTGCCAAGCACAATCTGTCCTTTTTCAATCTCTTAATAACACAAACCTCTCCAAGTCGCTGCAAATTCAATCCTTGATTATTGTTTCTAAACCTTTATCCACCATGGATGTCAGCTATAGCCTGTAGTTATAGGGCTGCTCTTAAAAACCTGTTCTTGAATAATGGTGTCACATTTGCTAGTTTTCAAACCACTGGCATTGCCCATGTATCAAGAGAAGATTGGAACTTGAGAAGCTCTTCTGCTGTCTCCAACCCATTTCCTTTGGCAACCTGGGATGCAAGTTATCAGGACCAGGCAAATTATCCACTTTAATTATTGTCCACTAATTATCCACTCTCCGCCGTTCTATTGATATTCACCCATCCAATTTACTTTACCATTTCCACTTTTACTGAAATTTTCTTCCTCACCAATCCACCACTGAAATTAATCCTTCTCCGGTTCAGAAGTTCTACTTACAAAGAACAAAGAACAGTACAGCACAGAAAACAGGCCCTTCGGCCCTCCAAGCCAGTGCCACTCCTTGGTCCATCTGGACCAATCGTTTGTATCCCTCCATTCCCAGGCTGCTCATGTGACTATCCAGGTAAGTCTTAAACGATGTCAGCGTGCCTGCCTCCACCACCCTACTTGGCAGCGCATTCCAGGCTCCCACCACTCTCTGTGTAAAAAACGTCCCTCTGTTATCTGAGTTATACCTCACCCCTCTCACCTTGAGCCCGTGACCCCTCGTGATCGTCACCTCCGACCTGGGAAAAAGCTTCCCACTGTTCACCCTATCTATACCCTTCATAATTTTGTACACCTCTATTAGGTCTCCCCTCATTCTCCGTCTTTCCAGGGAGAACAAGCCCAGTTTACCCAATCTCTCCTCATAGCTAAGACCTTCCATACCAGGCAACATCCTGGTAAACCTTCTCTGCACTCTCTCTAACACCTCCACGTCCTTCTGGTAGTGCGGCGACCAGAACTGGACGCAGTACTCCAAATGTGGCCTAACCAGCGCTCTATACAGCTGCATCATCAGACTCCAGCTTTTATCCTCTATACCCCGTCCTATAAAGGCAAGCATACCATATGCCTTTTTCACCACCTTCTCCACCTGTGTTGCCACCTTCAAGGATTTGTGGACTTGCACACCTAGGTCCCTCTGTGTTTCTATACTCTTGATGGCTCTGTCATTTATTGTATAACTCCTGCCTACTTTATTTCTTCCAAAATGCATCACTTCGCATTTATAGAACATAGAACAGTACAGCACAGTACAGGCCCTTCGGCCCACGATGATGTGCCGAGCTTTATCTGAAACCAAGATCAAGCTATCCCACTCCCTATCATCCTGGTGTGCTCCATGTGCCTATCCAATAACCGCTTAAATGTTCCTAAAGTGTCTGACTCCACTATCACTGCAGGCAGTCCATTCCACACCCCAACCACTCTCTGTGTAAAGAACCTACTTCTGATATCCTTCCTATATCTCCCACTACGAACCCTATAGTTATGCCCCCTTGTAATAGCTCCATCCACCCGAGGAAATAGTCTTTGAACGTTCACTCTATCTAGGCCCTTCATCATTTTATAAACCTCTATTAAGTCTCCCCTCAGCCTCCTCCGCTCCAGAGAGAACAGCCCTAGCTCCCTCAACCTTTCCTCAGAAGACCTACCCTCCAAACCAGGCAGCATCCTGGTACATCTCCTCTGCACTCTTTCCAGCGCTTCCACATCCTTCTTATAGTGAGGTGACCAGAACTGCATACAATATTTCAAATGTGATCTCACCAAGTCCTGTACAGTTGCAGCATAACCCCACGGCTCTTAAGCTCCAACCCCCTGTTAATAAAAGCTAACACACTATAGGCCTTCTTCACAGCTCTATCCACTTGAGTGGCAACCTTTAGAGATCTGTGGATATGGACCCCAAGATCTCTCTGTTCCTCCACAGTCTTCAGAACCCTACCTTTGACCCTGTAATCCACATTTAAATTAGTCCTACCAAAATGAATCACCTCACATTTATCAGGGTTAAACTCCATTTGCCATTTTTCAGCCCAGCTTTGCATCCTATCTATGTCTCTTTGCAGCCTACAACAGCCCTCCACCTCATCCACTACTCCACCAATCTTGGTGTCATCAGCAAATTTACTGATCCACCCTTCAGCCCCCTCCTCTAAGTCATTAATAAAAATCACAAAGAGCAGAGGACCAAGCACTGATCCCTGTGGCACTCCGCTAGCAACCTGCCTCCAGTCCGAAAATTTTCCATCCACCACCACCCTCTGTCTTCGATCAGATATGATGTAGAGATGCCGGCGTTGGACTGGGGTAAACACAGTAAGAAGTTCAACAACACCAGGTTAAAGTCCAACAGGTTTATTTGGTAGCAAAAGCCACACAAGCTTTCGGAGCTGCAAGCCCCTTCTTCAGGTGAGTGGGAATTCTGTTCACAAACAGAGCATATAAAGACACAAACTCAATTTACATGAATAATGGTTGGAATGCGAATACTTACAACTAATCAAGTCTTTAAGAAACAAAACAGCATGAGTGGAGAGAGCATCAAGACAGGCTAAAAAGATGTGTATTGTCTCCAGACAAGACAGCCAGTGAAACTCTGGGGGGGTTACAAATAGTGGGACATGAACCCAATATCCCGGTTGAGGCCGTCCTCGTGTGTGCCTGTCGTGTGTATCAGCCACTGATAGCCAAGTTCCGCACACACGAGGACGGCCTCAACCGGGATATTGGGTTCATGTCCCACTATTTGTAACCCCCACAGAGTTTCACTGGCTGTCTTGTCTGGAGACAATACACATCTTTTTAGCCTGTCTTGATGCTCTCTCCACTCATGCTGTTTTGTTTCTTAAAGACTTGATTAGTTGTAAGTATTCGCATTCCAACCATTATTCATGTAAATTGAGTTTGTGTCTTTATATGCTCTGTTTGTGAACAGAATTCCCACTCACCTGAAGAAGGGGCTTGCAGCTCCGAAAGCTTGTGTGGCTTTTGCTACCAAATAAACCTGTTGGACTTTAACCTGGTGTTGTTAAACTTCTTACTGTGTTTACCCCAGTTACCTATCCAATCTGCCAACTTTCCCTCCTTATCTGGATTAAATTCCATCTGCCACCTCTCCACCCAATTTTCCAGCCTATCTATATCCTGCTGTATTGCCCGACAATGCTCATCACGATCCACAAGTCCAGCCATCTTCGTGTCATCCGCAAACGTGCTGATAACACCAGTTACACCACCTTCCAAATCATTTATATATATCACAAATAGCAGAGGTCCCAGTCCAGAGCCCTGCGGAACACCACTGATCACAGATCTCCAGCCAGAAAAAGACCCTTCGACCGCTACCCTCTGTCTCCTATGGCCAAGCCAGTTCTCCACCCATCTAGCCACTTCTCCTTGTATCTCATGAGCCTTAACCTTCTTAACCAACCTGCCATGTGGGACTTTGTCAAATGCCTTACTGAAATCCATATAGACGACATCCACGGCCCTTCCTTCGTCAACCGTTTTTGTCACTTCCTCAAAAAACTCCACCAAATTTGTAAGGCACGACCTCCCTCTTACAAAACCATGCTGTCTGTCACTAATGAGATTGTTCCGTTCTAAATGCACATACATCCTGTCTCTAAGAATCCTCTCCAACAACTTCCCTACCCAAGTATTCCCCACTTTCACCTGGTCCACCTCATTCGCCAGCACCATATCCAACAAATGCCTCCTTTCTAGTTGAACTGGGTCCATACAAGTCAATAAAGTACTCACATTTCTGAACACAGAACAATTTCTGAAATTCCTTACCCTTTATTCTAACCAGTCGATATTTGGGTAATTTGTTCCCCCAATAACAACATTCTCCATCAAGAGAGAATCTAACTGGGCCTGCATTTATTGCCCCCCCCGCCCGCCCCACAACCACGCCCCCCGCCCCCGCTCACCCCACAACCACGCCCCGCCCCCCCCCCAACCTCTTGAACTGAGTGGTTTGCTGAGCCATTTCAGAAGGCATTTAAGAATCAACCACACTGCTGTGGGTTAAGAGTCATATGTAGGCCAGACCAGATAAGCTTAGCAGAATTCCTTCCTGAGACAATATTTTTACAACTGTCGACAATGGTTTCATGGCTATCATTAGACATTTCATTCCGGATTTGCCCTGGGTCTCAGGATTACTAGTGACAATACCACTATGCCACCACTTCCCCTATAAATACTGTGGCTACTCGAGCAGGTCAGAGGCTCAGAATCCTGCAGCGAGTAACTCATCTCCAGTCTCCCCAAAGCCGAACCGCCATCTTCAAGGCACAAGTCAGGAGTGTGATAGAATACTCTTCACTTGCCTGGATGGGTGCAGCTCCAACAACACTCAAGAAGCTTGACACCATCCAGGACAAAGCAGTCCTCTTGATTGCTACCCTTTCCACAAACATTCACTCCCTCAACCAATGACTAACAGTGGCAGCCATGTATACCATCTACAAGATGCACTGCAGGGACTGAGGCATTTTTCAAACCCACGACCACTACCATCTCGAAGGACAAGGCAGCAGATACCTGGTAACACCGCCACCTAGAGGTTCCCTTCCAAGCCACACACCATTTTGATTTGGAAATGTATTGTTCTTTCACTGTCACTGGGTCAAATTCCTGGAACTCCCTCCCTAACAGCACTTTGGGTACACTATATGGACTGCAGCAGTTCAAGAAAGCAGCTCACCACCACCTTCTCAAGGGCAGTTAAGGTTGGGCAATAAATGCTGGCCTAACCGGTGATGCCCACATCGCAATAATAAAAATATTATAAAAATATTTTTGTGCACATTTGCTCCTGTATCTTTCTCTCTCTCAGTGTCTGGGTGCTACTGGTCACTGGATCCAGTGATCTGAGATATATATGTGCTCCTGATTACTGGATCCAGTGATTTGATGTCTCATGGGATTTGTACCTTGTGCAACTGCTGAGCAGAAGTGAAGATTTGACTGTCTATTTTCAGAAACCTTACACTGAAGAGGAGCTCAACTCCAAGCTGACTCGGAGAGTGCAGAAAGCTGCTCGACGACAAGCCAAACAGGAGGAGCTGAAGAGGCTGCACAGGGCACAGGTCAGTAACTCCTGGATTAGGATGAAGGTGGATGAAGCTTTCTGTGCATTCTGAATTGCCAGTGCACCTATGGCTCCCAGTCCCTAAAGAAGCACCTGTTGAAAGATCCTGCTCCAATCTTACATATACTGGTTAACATAAAATCAAAATACTCTGAAGTGAAAAATGTCAGGCATGATAAAAATTGAGTGGGTCTTGTTTGGGAGGAACAGGAAGCTCTTGTGTAGCCATTATTTCCCAGAGTTCTTCATCACTGGCCTTACCTTCATCTCATGCTTGTCTCCATAGTGACTGATTGCCAATGAGAAGTCACCAGCGGGATTTTTCAGTATAAAATCTGCCAGATATTCTCAGCAGATCAGGCAGCATCTATCTGGACCCAGATGAATAGATTCCATTTCAAATAAGCCTATTCCTTCCTGTACATCTCTTCTCTGTAGCTGCAAACAACTGTCTACTGACATCTGTTACAAGTCACAAGCTCCTGAATAAACTTCTTCCAATCTTATTTCCTGCGAGGAGTAACAGAGTTGTTGTGATGGGAGATTTTAACTTCCCCTATATTGACTGGGACTCACTTAGTGCTCGGAGTGTGGATGGGGCAGAGTTTGTGAGGAGCATCCAGGAGGGCTTCTTGAAACAGTATGTAGATAGTCCAACTCGGGAAGGGCCATACTGGACCTGGTATTGGGGAAATGAGCCCAGCCAGGTGGTTGACATTTCAGTAGGGGAGCAGTTCGGGAACAGTGACCACAATTCAGTAAGCTTTAAGATACTGATGGATAAAGAAAAGTGTAATCCTTAAGGTGCTAAATTGGGGGAAGGCTAATTACAACAATATTAGGCAGGAACTGAAGAATGTAGATTGGGGGCAGATGTTTGAGGGCAAACCAACATCAGGCATATGGGATACACTCCCATATGCCACAGTTGATAGGGATTCAAGACCGGCACATTCCTGTAAGGATGAAGGATAAGTATGGCAAGTTTCGGGAACCTTGGGTAATGAGAGATATTGTGAGCCTAGTCAAAGAGAAAAAGGAAGCATTTATCAAGGCTAGGAGGCTGGGGACACACGAAGCAAGTGTGGAATACAAGGAAAGTAGAAAGAAACTTAAGCAAGGAGTCAGGAGGGCTAAAAGGGGTCATGAGAAATCATTGGCCAGCAGGATTAAGAAAAATCCCAAGGCTTTTTATACATATATAAAGAGCAAGAGGGTAGCTAGGGAGAGGGTTGACCCACTCAAGGACAGGGGAGAGAATCTATGCATGGAGCCAGAGGAAATGGGTGAGGTATTAAATGAGTACTTTGCATCAGTATTCACCAAAGAGAAGAACTTGGGAAAGGGTGTGTAGATAGTTTGAGTCATGTTGAGATCAAAAAGGAGGAGGTATTGGGGCTCTTGAGAAACATTAAGGTAGACAAGTCCCCAGGGTTTGATGGGATATACCCCAAAATACTGAAAGAGGCAAGGGAGGAAATTGCTGGGGCCTTGAGAGAAATCTTTGTATCCTCACTGGCTACAGGGGAGGTCCCAAAGGGTTGGAGAATAGCCAATGTTGTTCTTTTGTTTAAGAAGGGTAGCAAGAATAATCCAGGTAATTACAGGCCGGTGAGCCTTACATCAGTGGTAGGGAAATTATTGGAGAGGCTTCTTCAAGACAGGATTTACTCCCACTTGGAAATAAGTGGACGCATTAGCGAGAGGCAACATGGTTTTGTAAAGGGGAAGTCGTGTCTCACTATCTTGATCGAGTTTTTCGAGGAAGTGACAAAGATGATTGATGAGGGTAGGGCAGTGGATGTTGTCTACATGGACTTCAGCAAGGCCTTTGACAAAGTCACTCATGGCAGACTGGTGCAGAAGGTGAAGTCGCATGGGATCAGAGGTGAGCTGGCAAGGTGGATACAAAACTGGCTCGGTCATAGAAAGAGTTTTAACAACACCAGGTTAAAGTCCAACAGGTTTATTTGGTAGCAGGTGCCATTAGCTTTCGGAGCGCTGCTCCTTCGTCAGATGGAGTGGATATCTGCTCTCAAACAGGGCACTGTTTGAACTCACTATTTGAACTGCCCTGTTTGAGAGCAGATATCCACTCCATCTGATGAAGGAGCAGCGCTCCGAAAGCTAATGGCATTTGCTACCAAATAAACCTGTTGGACTTTAACCTGGTGTTGTTAAAACTCTTACTGTGTTTACCCCAGTCCAACGCCGGCATCTCCACATCATGTCGGTCATAGAAGACAGAGGGTAGCAGTGGAAGGGTGTGTTTCTGAATGGAACGCTGTGACAAGTGGCGTTCCTCAGGGATCAGTGCTGGGACCTTTGCTGTTTGTAATATATATAAATGATTTGGAGGAAAATGTAACTGGATTGATGAGTAAGTTTGCAGACGACACAAAGGTTGGTGGATTTACAGATAGCGATGAGGACCATCAGAGGATACAACAGGATATAGATAGGTTGGAGGTTTGGGCGGAGAGATGGCAGATGGAGTTTAATCCAAACAAATGTGAGGTAATGCATTTTGGAAGGTCTAATAAAGATAGGAAATATACATAGAACATAGAACAGTACAGCACAGAACAGGCCCTTCGGCCCACAATGTTGTGCCGAGCTTTATCTGAAACCAAGATCAAGCTATCCCATCATCCTGGTGTGCTCCATGTTCCTATCCAATAACCGCTTAAATGTTCCTAAAGTGTCTGACTCCACTATCACTGCAGGCAGTCCATTCCACACCCCAACCACTCTCTGCGTAAAGAACCTACCTCTGATATCCTTCCTGTATCTCCCACCACGAACCCTATAGTTATGCCCCCTTGTAATAGCTCCATCCACCCGAGGAAATAGTCTTTGAACGTTCACTCTATCTATCCCCTTCATCATTTTATGAACCTCTATTAAGTCTCCCCTCAGCCTCCTCCGCTCCAGAGAGAACAGCCCTCGCTCCCTCAACCTTTGCTCATAAGACCTACATACAGTAAATGACAGAATCCTTAAGAGTACTGATAGGCAGAGGGATCTGGGTGTACAGGTACACAGGTCACTGAAAGTGGCAATGCAGGTGGCGAAGGTAGTCAAGAAGGCATACGGCATCCTTGCCTTCAACGGCCGGGGCATTGAGTTTAAAAATTGGCAAGTCATGTTGCAGCTTTATAGAACCTTAGTTCGGCCGCACTTGGAATGTAGTGTTCAATTCTGATCGTCACACTACCAGAAGGATACAGAGAGGCTACAGAAAAGATTTACCAGGATGTTGCCTGGTATGGAGGGCATTAGCTATGAGGAGAGGTTGGAGAAACTTGCTTTGTTCTCACTGGAACGACGGAGGTTGAGGGGAGACCTGATAGAAGTCGACAAGATTATGAGGGGCATGGACAGAGTGGATTGTTAGAAGCTTTTTCCCAGGGTGGAAGAGTCAATTACTAGGGGGCATAAGTATAAGGTGCGAAGGGCAAGGTTTGAAGGAGATGTACGAGGCAAGTTTTTTTACACAGAGGGTGGTGAGTGCCTGGAACTCACTGCTGGGAAAGGTGGTGGAAGCAGATACAATAGTGAGTTTTAAGGGACGTCTGGATAAATACATGAATAGGATGGGAATAGAGGGATATGGTCCCCGGAAGGGTAGGGGGTTTTAGTTAAGTCAGGTAGCATGGTCGGTGCAGGCTTGGAGGGCCGAAGGGCTGTTCCTGTGCTGTAATTTTCTTTGTTCTTTGAATGTATTAGCTTCTCCAATTTTGATATATTTGTGGGTAAAAAGATTTGGATTAACTTCTCGGAGGGACATTGGGCTCTGGGTATACTAACCTGAGTGGTATTGGGCTCTGGGTATACTATTATGAGGGGTATTGTTCTCGGTATACTATCCTGAGGGGTATTGGGCTCTGGGCATACTATGGGGTACTACCCTGAGGGGTACAGGACGGCACGGTGGCACAGTGGTTAGCATTGCTGCCTCACAGTGCCAGGGACCTGGGTTCAATTCCCAGCTTGGGTCACTGTCTGTGTGGAGTTTGCACATTCTCCCCGTGTCTGTATGGGTTTCTTCCGGGTGCTCCGCATTCCTCCCACAGTCCGAAAGACATGCTGGTTAGACACATTGGCCATGCTAAATTCTCCCTCAGTGTACCTGAACAGACACCGGAATGTGGGAACTCGGGGATTTTCACTTTAACTTCATCGCAGTGTTAATGTAAGCCGACTTCTGACAAATAAACTTTAAAACTTAAAATTTTAGAGTTTTTCAACTTTAAACTTTAAAAAATTTAAAAGTTTAAAGGTATTGGGCTCAGGGTATACCATCCTGAGGGGTATTGGACTCAGGGTATACCAACCTGAGGGGTATTGGGCTCTGGGTATACTATGCTGAGGGATATTGGGCTCTGGGTATACTACCCTGAGGGGTCTTGGGCTCTGGGTATGCTGCCCTGAGGGGTATTAGGCTCAAGGTATACTACCCTGAGCAGTCTTGGGCTCTGGGTATACTACCCTGAGGGGTCTTGGGCTCTGGGTATACTACCCCGAGGGGTATTAGGCTCAAGGTATACTACCCTGAGCAGTCTTGGGCTCTGGGTATACTACCCTGAGGGGTCTTGGGCTCTGGGTATACTACCCTGAGGGGTCTTGGGCTCTGGGTATACTACCCTGAGGGGTCTTGGGCTCTGGGTATACTACCCTGAGGGGTCTTGGGCTCTGGGTATACTACCCTGAGGGGTATTGAGCTCAAGGTATACTATCCTGAGGGGTCTTGGGCTCTGGGTATTCTGGTTTACTATGTTACACGATGTATCAGTACTCTCACACAATCTGGTTAAACTCCCTTCCTTCAACAGATCATTCAGCGTCAGCTCGAGCAGGTGGAGGAGAAGCAGCGACAGCTGGAGGAGCGAGGTGTGGCTGTAGAGAAAGCTCTCCGTGGGGAAGCAGGTATCTGCACTGTCTCTCCATGTGATCACAGGAATCTGGGTATACTGTTAAGAGGGCATAAGCATGACAATGGCAGTCGCTCAAGAAGCTACTTTAACCCTGTGCAACTAGAGGGAACATACACTGACGGTTGGCATTGCTCCTCTCAACGCAGGAGACATGTTGTCCATGATCCAGACGTGTGCCATTGAAATAACCTGGTCACTCCATCCAGGAGCCAATCCCTGAGCTGCCCAGGGTCACCTTCACTCCAGGAGCCAATCGCTGAACTGCCCAGGGTTACTCTCACACCAGGAGCCAATCCCTGAGCCACCCAGGGTTACTCTCACACCAGGAGCCAATCCCTGAGCCACCCAGGGTTACTCTCACACCAGGAGCCAATCCCTGAGCCACCCAGGGTTACTCTCACACCAGGAGCCAATCCCTGAGCCACCCAGGGTTACTCTCACACCAGGAGCCAATCCCTGAGCCACCCAGGGTTACTCTCACACCAGGAGCCAATCCCTGAGCCACCCAGGGTTACTCTCACATCAGGAGCTAATCCCTGACCTGCCTAGGGTCACCTTCACGCCAGGAGCCAATCCCTGAACTACCCAGGGTCACCGTCACACCAGGAGCTAATTCCTGAACTGGCCACGGTCATCCTTACTTCAAGAGCCAATCCCTGAATTGCCCAGGATCACCCTCACACCTGGAGCCAATCCCTCAACTGCCCATGGTCACCCTCATGCCAGGAGGCAATCCCTGAGCTTTCCAGAGTCATCCTTACGCCAGGAACCAAACCCTGAACTGCCCAGGGATCAGATTGAGGTGAAGTTTAGTTGTAAAGAGTTTGATATTTTATTGTGCTGGGTGGGAAGAGTGTTGTTTTCCTCATTCTCATTTCCTATTCACATTCTGCCTCCAAGCTCAGTTGTGAAGCTGAGTTTGAGCTGGAATATTCGAGAATATTTGTTTTGTGACTTTGGCATTTTCTGCAGCACCTGCTACAATCCGAGTCAAGGAATATCTTTCAATCCTCATTATTTTTATTCTGACATTATGGTTTCTCACCTGTCCCTCCCCTCTTATTGCCAAGGTACCGACATTCACTGGGATCTTTCTGTTCTGGTGGAATTTTTCACATGATTCTCAATGAGTAACGGTGAGCTGTTCCACCACAAAGGGAGTCCTCACCCAATCCACACTCACCTGATGAAGGAGCAGCAGTCTGAAAGCTCATGATTCCAAATAAACCTGTTGGACTTCAACCTGGTGTTGTGAGACTTCTTACTGAATACGCACTCACACAGTGAATGGCACTGCCACACCAGAATCCCAGCAGGATCGAGATCCTAACTAGCTGCTGGAGCTCAATGCTCCTGCTGAGCACACTCGCAGCTCTTGACACCAGTGCAGAACAAAGTGTTTCAGCATTTGAGTTCCAGCTTCCTCCATTTGTGAATTGGTATCGCAAAGTGTTCCACACACCGTATCTAATGACTCCAGTATTGAACTCAGTCACACTCAACAACGGGCTGCTCCTCATAAACCTGCCCATGGATTGTTGAACCTCTGACCAGGATGATAGTTGCTGGAAATTGTGATAACGATACATCCAAACACTGGTTAACACAGAGTACCTGCTTATCATGGTCACTCATCTCTATTATTACGTCAATACTCTCACTCTGACCTCTAAACTATGGGTTTCTGTGTGACCAATTATTCTTTGTGATATTGTCTGTCACTGTTCCTGCTGTGCATGTTTCCTGTCAATGAGGCAGCTCGGGTAGCTCAGCAATTCTCAAATAAAGGCCAGCATGAGAATGTGAAAACTGAAGAACTGATAACCACTTGGCAAGGCTCCCCATAAGACACATCACCAAGATGATCAGTCAATACAGTATCGGGGGGGTGGGGGGGGGGAACCAATAACCAATAACCAATGCAGGAAACCAACACACTGTCACAGGGGGCGGGGGGGACCAACGCACTGTCGCCGGGGGCAAAGTGGGGGGGAACCAACGCACTGACACTGGGGAGTACCACACTTGGAGTAACGCACTATCATGGGATGTATAACACTTGGCACTATCTTTGGTGAAGGGAGCTGCTGCGTGCCTGCCAATTTGGGTGTCTGAACCTGCCTCTTCAGCAGCATGTGTGTGTCTGCATGTCCTTTATTGCTTGTTGCCTGGCACTGTACATTAACTCTTTCTAATCTTATTATAGACTATTGGGGAGAGTCTAGTTACAGTGAAATCCTCGACTTGCATCTCGGTGGTACGTATGTCTGTCCTTCTGCAATCCCACACCTGCTGACTTTCTTTCTAATCTTCTTCTCTTCACCTCCATCCCTGGCTGCAAATCCTTCACTTTAGTTTCACCAGGTTAAAGTACCTGCATCCTCACCACCCACGTTCTTGTTGCTGGTCCAGTGTCTGATGTTATTATGGCAACGTATAGATTTATGTGACCTGTCAGCTGACCTCCAGAATGGTAAATTTGCTAGTTCCGTCAAGGAGGTTTGAATCTCACATGGCAGGGGGATAGGAACCAAAAGATGGGTCTGATTCAGATCAGGAAATGGGAACACCAGTTAGTGATGTAGTCAGTGACTCAGAAAGACAAAAGAAACTAGGGTTAAAAAGCACCCACCAAAGGAAATTGACGGGTTGAGCTGTTTATACTTCAATGCAATGTGTATTACCAACGAGGCAGATGAACTAAGGGCTCAGATAGACACATGGCAGCAGGATATCAGTGCTATCACACAAGCCTGGCTAAAGGAGGGGGCAAAATTGGCAGCTCAACATCCCTTGAGTTTTCAGGCAGGATAGCATGGGTGACAGAAAAGTGGGGGGGGGAAGATTATTGGTTAAAGAAGCAATTACAGTTAAACATAGAACAGTACAGCACAGAACAGGCCCTTCGGCCCACGATGTTGTGCCGAGCTTTATCTGAAACCAAGATCAAGCTATCCCACTCCCGATCATCCTGGTGTGCTCCATGTGCCTATCCAATAACCGCTTAAATGTTCCTAAAGTGTCTGACTCCACTGTCACTGCAGGCCGTCCAATCCACACCCCAACCACTCTCTGAGTAAAGAACCTACCTCGGACATCCTTCCTATATCTCACACCATGAACCCTATAGTTATGGCCCCTTGTAATAGCTCCATCCACCCGAGGAAATAGTCTTTGAACGTTCACTCTATCTATCCCCTTCATCATTTTATAAATCTCTATTAAGTCTCCCTTCAACCTCCTCCGCTCCAGAGAGAACAGCCCTAGCTCCCTCAACCTTTCCTCATAGGCAAGAATTAGGGGGCATAAGATGGGAACAGAAACTGTCAGGGAAAGGCACTGATGAAAAGTGGAACTTTTTCAAGGAACAAATACTGGGTGTCCTTGATAGGTATGTCCCTGTCAGGCAGGGAGGAAATGGCCGAGTGAGGGAACCGTGGTTCACAAAAGAGGTGGAATGTCTTGTGAAAAGGAAGAGGGAAGCTTATGTAGGGATGAGGAAACAAGGTTCAGATGGCTCGACTGAGGGTTACAAGTTAGCAAGGAACGAGCTGAAAAAGGGGCTGAGGAGAGCTAGGAGGGGACATGAGAAGTCCTTGGCGGGTCGGATCAAGGAAAACCCCAAGGCTTTTTACTCTTATGTGAGGAATAAAAGAATGACCAGGGTGAGGTTAGGGCCGGTCAAGGACAGTGGTGGGAACTTGTGTATGGAATCAGTAGAGATAGGCGAGGTGATGAATGAATACTTTTCTTCAGTGTTCACCAAGGAGAGGGGCCATGTTTTTCAGGAAGAGAAGGTGTTACAGGCTAATAGGCTGGAGGAAATAGATGTTCGGAGGGAGGATGTATTGGCAGTTTTGAATAAACTGAAGGTCGATAAGTCCCCTGGGCCTGATGAAATGTATCCTAGGATTCTTTGGGAGGCGAGGGATGAGATTGCAGAGCCTTTGGCTTTGATCTTTGGGTCCTCGCTGTCCACGGGGATGGTGCCAGAGGACTGGAGAGTGGCAAATGTTGTTCCTCTGTTTAAGAAAGGGAATAGAAATGACCCTGGTAATTATAGACCGGTTAGTCTGACTTCGGTGGTTGGTAAATTGATGGAAAAGGTCCTTAGGGATGGGATTTACGACCATTTAGAAAGATGCGGATTAATCCGGGATAGTCAGCACGGATTTGTGAAGGGCAAATCGTGCCTCACAAATTTGATAGAATTTTTTGAGGAGGTAACTAGGTGTGTTGATGAAGGTAGGGCGGTTGATGTCATATACATGGATTTTAGTAAGGCGTTTGATAAGGTCCCCCATGGTCGGCTTATGATGAAAGTAAGGAGGTGTGGGATAGAGGGAAAGTTGGCCGATTGGATAGGTAACTGGCTGTCTGATCGAAGACAGAGGGTGGTGGTGGATGGAAAATTTTCGGACTGGAGGCAGGTTGCTAGCGGAGTGCCGCAGGGATCGGTGCTTGGTCCTCTGCTCTTTGTGATTTTTATTAATGACTTAGAGGAGGGGGCTGAAGGGTGGATCAGTAAATTTGCTGATGACACCAAGATTGGTGGAGTAGTGGATGAGGTGGAGGGGTGTTGTAGGCTGCAAAGAGACATAGATAGGATGCAAAGCTGGGCTGAAAAATGGCAAATGGAGTTTAACCCTGATAAATGTGAGGTGATTCATTTTGGTAGGACTAATTTAAATGTGGATTACAGGGTCAAAGGTAGGGTTCTGAAGACTGTGGAGGAACAGAGAGATCTTGGGGTCCATATCCACAGATCTCTAAAGGTTGCCACTCAAGTGGATAGAGCTGTGAAGAAGGCATATAGTGTGTTAGCTTTTATTAACAGGGGGTTGGAGTTTAAGAGCCGTGGGGTTATGCTGCAACTGTACAGGACCTTGGTGAGACCGCATTTGGAATATTGCGTGCAGTTCTGGTCACCTCACTATAAGAAGGATGTGGAAGCGCTGGAAAGAGTGCAGAGGAGATTTACCAGGATGCTGCCTGGTTTGGAGTGTCAGTCTTATGAGGAAAGGTTGAGGGAGCTGGGGCTGTTCTCTCTGGAGCGGAGGAGATTGAGGGGAGACTTAATAGAGGTTTATAAAATGATGAAGGGGATAGATCGAGTGAACGTTCAAAGACTATTTCCTCGGGTGGATGGAGCTATTACGAGGGGGCATAACTATAGGGTTCATGGTGGGAGATATAGGAAGGATATCAGAGGTAGGTTCTTCACGCAGAGAGTGGTTGGGGTGTGGAATGGACTGCCTGCAGTGATAGTGGAGTCAGACACTTTAGGAACATTGAAGCGGTTATTGGATAGGCACATGGAGCACACCAGGATGGTAGTGAGTGGGATAGCTTGATCTTGGTTTCAGATGAAGGTCGGCACAACATCGTGGGCCGAAGGGCCTGTTCTGTGCTGTACTGTTCTATGTTCTATGTTCTATAAGACCTACCCTCCAAACCAGGCAGCATCCTGGTAAATCTCCTCTGCACTCTTTCCAGCACTTCCACATCCTTTTTATAGTGAGGTGACCAGAACTGCACACAATATTCCAAATGTGGTCTCACCAAGGTCCTGTACAGTTGCAGCATAACCCCATGGCTCTTAAACTCCAACCCCCTGTTAATAAAAGCTAACACACCATAGGCCTTCTTCACAGCTCTATCCACTTGAGTGGCAACCTTCAGAGATCTGTGGATATGGACCCCAAGATCTCTCTGTTCCTCCACAGTCTTCAGAACCCTACCTTTGACCCTGTAATCCACATTTAAATTTGTCCTCCCAAAATGAATCACCTCACATTTATCAGGGTTAAACTCCATCTGCCATTTTTCAGCCCAGCTTTGCATCCTATCTATGTCTCTTTGCAGTCTACAACAGCCCTCCACCTCATCCACTACTCCACCAATCTTGGTGTCATCAGCAAGTTTACTGATCCACCCTTCAGCCCCCTCCTCTAAGTCATTAATAAAAATCACAAAGAGCAGAGGACCAAGCACTGATCCCTGTGGCACTCCGCTAGCAACCTGCCTCCAGTCCGAAAATTTTCCATCCACCACCACCCTCTGTCTTCAATCAGATCGCCAGTTACCTATCCAATTGGCCAACTTTCCCTCTATCCCACACCTCCTTACTTTCATCATAAGCCGACCATGGGGGACCTTATCAAACGCCTTACTAAAATCCATGTATAAGACATCAACTGCACTACCTTCATCAACACACTTAGTTACCTCCTCAAAAAATTCTATCAAATTTGTGAGGCACGACTTGCCCTTCACAAATCCGTGCTGACTATCCCGGATTAATCCGCATCTTTCTAAATGGTCGTAAATCCCATCCCTCAGGACCTTTTCCATCAACTTACCAACCACCGAAATAAGACTAACCGGCCTATAATTACCAGGGTCATTTCTATTCCCTTTCTTAAACAGAGGAACAACATTCGCCATTCTCCAGTCCTCTGGCACCATCCCCGTGGACAGTGAGGACCCAAAGATCAAAGCCAAAGGCTCTGCAATCTCATCCCTTGCCTCCCAAAGAATCCTAGGATATATTTCATCAGGCCCAGGGGATTTATCGACCTTCAGTTTATTCAAAACTGCTAGTACATCCTCCCTCTGAACATCTACTTCCTCCAGCCTATTAGCCTGTAACACCTTCTCTTCCTCAAAAACATGGCCCCTCTCCTTGGTGAACACTGAAGAAAAGTTGTAAGAAGGAATGATGTACTAAACGAGTTAATATATGAAGCTTTATGAGTTGAGCTTAGGAATAAAAAAAGGGCAGTCACGCTACTAGGAGTATACTACAGACCCCCAAAAAGTGAGAGGGTGATAGAAGAATATATTCTGCCTGCAGGAATAAGAGGAAATAATAGTAGGAGGCTTTATCTCAATATCAACTGGGTTTCAAACATTACAAGGAACATTAAGGGTGAAAATTCATGCACTGTGTCCAGAAACTTTTTTTAAACAATACATGACAAGCCCAACAAGAGAAGATGCAATTCTGATTTTAGTCTTGGGAACTGAAGATGGGCAAGTGAGTAAAGTGACAATGGGTGACTATGTCGGGGACTGTGACTACAGTTCGGTTAGATTTAGTATTATTATGGAAAACGATAGAGATAAATCAGGAGTAAAAGTTTTAAACTGGTGGAAGGCAAATTTTACAAAACTGAGAAGTAGTTTGGTCGCGGTGGACTGCACAATGCTGCGAAAGGATAAACCAGTGGGAAGCACTAATAAGTGAGATCCTTAGGGTACAAAGGCAACATGTCCCCTCCAAACATAAGAATGGTACTGCCAAATCTAGACCCCCATGGTTGTCTAGAAAAATGCAGGGGAAGATTAAACAGGAAAAGAAGGTTTATGATAGTCACAAACACTGAACACTGCAGATGGCCGAGAGGAGTATAGCCAGTAAAAAGTAAAAAAAAGATATAAGGAAATCAAAGAGAGGGTAGGAAAAAATATTAGCGAGCAAGATTAAGGAAAACCCAAAGATGTTTTACCAGTATATAAAAAGCAAAAGGATAGTTAAGGAAAATGTGGGATATCAGAAAAGAAGAAGGGAATTTGTGTGAAGAATCAGAGGACATGGGAAGAGTTTTAATGAATTTTTTGTCTCCATATTCACAAAAAAAGGAATGGTGTAGATATAGTAATCCAAGAGGAACAGTGTGAAATATTGGATAAAATAATCATAACGAAAGAGCAAGTGTTAGTGGAGTTGGAATCCTTGAAAGTGGTGAAGTCGCCAATTAATGGCTGGATGGATTGCTCCCTAGGATGTTGAAGGTCAGAGAAGAAAAGAACAGATGCTCTGAGGGCTATTTTCCAATCTTCACTAGACACAGGGGAGGTGCCGGAGGACTGGAGGAATACAAATGTGGTTCTGTTGTTTAAAAAGGGTACGAAGGAAATGCCAAACAATTCTAGGCCGGTTAGTCTTATTTCAGTGGTGGTAACATTGTTAGAATCAATCCTGAGATCTCGGATAAACTGTCACTTAGAAAGGCATGAACCAATCAGGGATAGTCAGCATGGCTTTGTTAAGGGAAATTCATGCCTCACTAATTTGATTGTATTCTTTGAGGAATTGACAAGGATGAGGGCAGTGCAGTGTATGTTGTGGTACATGGATTTTAGTAAGGCATTTGACAAGGTCCCACATGGTAGACTGGTCAAAAAAACTAAAAGCCCATAGGATACAAGGTAATGTGGCAAATTGGATCCAAAGTTGGCTTGGTAGCAGGAAACAAAGGGTAATGGTCGTTGGCTGCCTTTGCTAATGGAAGGCTGTTTCAAGTGGTGTGCCACAGGGCTTGGTGTTTGTTTTATATATCAATGATTTGGACTTGAACATGGGGGGAGGCACGGTTGAGAAATTTGCAGATGACACAAAAACTGGCTGTGTAGAGGATACCTGTACGTTCCAAAGTTATATAGATAGGTTGGTGGGGTGGTCAGGAAAGTGGCAGATGGAATTCAAGTGTGAGGCAATGTATTTAGGGAAGTCAAATAGTAAAAAGGAATGCGAAGGAATATAATGAGAGGGGTAGAAGAAGTGAGAGATCATGGTGTATAAAGGTAGCAGTACGGGTAGATAAGGTTGTAAAGAAGGCATATGGAATGGTCTCCTGCATTGGCAGCAGTGTGGAATACAGAAGTAGAGATAGAATGATGAAACTGTATAAGACACTGGTGAGGCTATAACTGGAATATTGTTTGATTTGATTTATTATTGTCACGTATTAACCTACAGTGAAAAGTATTGTTTCTTGTGCGCTATACAATGCATACCACTCATAGAGAAGGAAACGAGAGAGTGTAGAATGTAATGTTACAGTCAAGCTAGGGTGTAGAGAAAGATCAACTTAATGCAAGGTAAGTCCATTCAAAGGTCTGACAGCAGCAGGTAAAGAAGCTGTTCTTGAGTCGGCTGGTACGTGACCTCAGACTCTTGAATCTTTTTCCCGATGGAAGAAGTGGAAGAGAGAATGTCTGGGGTGTGTGGGGTCCTTAATTATGCTGGCTGCTTTGCTGAGGCAGCGGGAAGTGTAGACAGAGTCAATGGATGGGAAGCTGGTTTGTGTGATGGATTGGGCTACATTCACAACCTTTTGTAGTTGCAATCTTGGGCAGAGCAGGAGCCATACCAAGCTGTGATACAACCAGAAAGAATGCTTTCTATGGTGCATCTATAAAAGTTGGTGAGAGTCGTAGCTGACATGCCAAATTTCCTTCGTCTTCTGAGAAAGTTGGTGGGGACCAGGACACCTAACATAGAACATAGAAACCCTACAGTACAGAAAGAGGCCATTCGGCCCATTGAGTCTGCACCGAACACAATCCCACCCAGGCCCTACCCCCATATCCCTACATATATACCCACTAATCCCTCTAACCTACGCATCTCAGGACACCAAGGGCAATTTTTAGCATGACCAATCAACCTAACCCGCACATCTTTGGACTGTGGGAGGAAACCGGAGCACCCGGAGGAAACCCACACACACACGAGGAGAATGTGCAAACTCCACACAGACAGTGACCCAAGCCGGGAATCGAACCCAGGTCCCTGGAGCTGTGAAGCAGCAGTGCAAACCACTGTGCTACCGTGCCGCTTGAAAAACGTGAAGCTCTCGACCCTTTCTACTTCGTCCCCATTGATGTCGACAGGGCCATGTTCTTCTTTACGCTTCCTGAAGTCGATGACAATCCCCTTTGTTTTGTTGACATTCAGGGAGAGATTATTGTCGCCGCACCAGTTCACCAGATTCTCTATCTCATTCCTGTACTCCGTCTCGTCATCCGACCCACTATGATGGTGTCGTCAGCAAATTTGAAAATCGAATTGGAGGGGAATTTGGCCACACAGTCATAGAACAAAGAACAAAGAAAATTACAGCACAGGAACAGGCCCTTTGGCCCTCCAAGCCTGCACCGACCATGCTGCCCGACTGAACTAAAACCCCCTACCCTTCTGGGGACCATATCATAGAGTCATAGAGGTTTACAGCATGGAAACAGGCCCTTCGGCCCAACTTGTCCATGCCGCCCTTTTTTTTAAAAACCCCTGAGCTAATCCCAATTGCCCGCATTTGGCCCATATCCCTCTATACCCATCGTAGCCATGTAACTATCTCAATGCTTTTTAAAAGATAAAATTGTACCCGCCTCTACTACTACCTCTGGCAGCTTGTTCCAGACACTCACCACCCTCTGGGTGAAAAAATTGCCCCTCTGGACACTTTTGTATCTCATCTTAAACCTATGCCGTCTAGTTTTAGACTCCCCTACCTTTGGGACTTTCTACCTTGTCTGTGCCCCTCATTATTTTATAGACCTCTATAAGGTCACCCCTGAGCCTCCTACGCTCCAGAGAAAAAAGTCCCAGTCTATTCAGCCACTCCTTATAACTCAATCCATCAAGTCCAGGTAGCATCCTAGTAAATCTTTTCTGCATTCTTTCTAGTTTAATCATATCCTTTCTATAATAGGATGACCAGAATTGCACACAGTATTCCAAGTGTGGCCTTACCAATGTCTTGTACAACTTCAACAAGACGTCCCAGCTCCTGTATTCAGTGTTCTGACCGCTGAAACCAAGTGTGCCGAATGTCTTCTTCACCACTCTGTCCACCTGTGACTCCACTTTCAAGGAACTCTGAACATGTACCCCTCGATCTCTTTGTTCTGTAACTCTCCCCAATGCCCTACCATTAACTGAGTAAGTCCTGCCCTGGGATAAAGGGGGAGGTGGCTAGATGGGTGGAGAACTGGCTTGGTCACAGAAGACAGAGGGTGGTAGTGGAAGGGTCTTTTTTCCGGCTGGATGCCTGTGACTAGTGGTGTTACACAGTAAGAAGTCTCACAACACCAGGTTAAAGTTTTTGGTAGCAAATAAACCTGTTGGACTTTAACCTGGTGTTGTGAGACTTCTTACTGTGTTCACCCCAGTCCAATGCTGGCATCTCCACATCATGACTAGTGGTGTTCCGCAGGGCTCTGTATTGGGACCTCTGCTGTTTGTGATTTATATAACTGATCTGGAAGAAGGTGTAACTGGGGTGATCAGTAAGTTTGCGGACGACACGAAAATGGCTGGACTTGCAGATAGTGAGGAACATTGTCAGAGGCTACAGAAGGATATAGATAGGCTGGAAATTTGGGCAAAGAAATGGCAGATGGAGTTCAATCCAGATAAATGCGAAGTGATGCATTTTGGTAGAACTAACGTAGGGGGGAGCTATACGATAAATGGCAGAACCATAAAGGGTGTAGATACGCAGAGGGACAAAGAACAAAGAACAGTACAGCACAGGAAACAGCCAGCCAGGTCTTAAAGGTACAGACAATGTGGGTGGAGGGAGCATTAAACACAGGTTAAAGAGATGTGTATTGTCTCCAGACAGAACAGCTAGTGAGATTCTGCAAGTCCAGGGGGCAAGCTGTGGGGGTTACTGATAATGTGACATAAATCCAACATCCCGGTTTAGGCCGTCCTCATGTGTGCGGAACCTGGCTATCAGTTTCTGCTCAGCGACTCTGCGTTGTCGTATGTCGTGAAGGCCACCTTGGAGAATGCTTACCCGAAGATCAGAGGCTGAATGCCCGTGACTGCTGAAGTGCTCCCCGACAGGAAGAGAACAGTCTTGCCTGGTGATTGTCGAGCGGTGTTCATTCATCCGTTGTCGTAGTGTCTGCATGGTTTCCCCAATGTACCATGCCTCGGGACATCCTTTCCTGCAGCGGATCAGGTAGACAATGTTGGCCGAGTTGCAAGAGTAGGTACCGTGTACCTGGTAGATGGCGTTCTCACGTGAGATGATGGCATCCGTGTCGATGATCCGGCACGTCTTGCAGAGGTTGCTGTGGCACCCTGCGAAGACCTGGCTGGCTGTAGGGATTCGCATTCTAATCAGTATTCTGTAACTTGATTTTGTGTCTCTGTGCACTGTTTGAGAGCACATTTCCACTCCATCTGACGAAGGAGCAGCGCTCCGAAAGCTTATGGTATTTGCTACCAAATAGACCTGTTGGACTTTAACCTGGTGTTGTGAGACTTCTTACTTTATAGGATGGGGCGTAGAGTATAAAAGTTGGGGTCTGATGTTGCAGTTGCATAGAACGTTGGTTCGGCCGCATTTGGAATACTGTGCCCAGTTCTGGTCGCCACACTACCAGAAGGACATGGAGGCTTTGGAGAGAGTGCAGAGAAGGTTTACCAGGATGTTGCCTGGTATGGAAGGGCTTAGTTATGAGGAGAGATTGGGTAAACTGGGGTTGTTCTCACTGGAAAGACGGAGGATGAGGGGTGACCTAATAGAGGTGTATAAAATTATGAAAGGCATAGATAGGGTGAACGGTGGGAAGCTTTTTCCCAGGTCGGTGCTGACGTTCACAAGGGGTCATAGGTTCAAGATGAGGGGGGGGGAGGTTTAACACGGATATCAGAAGGACGTATTTTACACAGAGGGTGGTGGGGGCCTGGAATGCGCTGCCGGGCAAGGTGGTGGAGGCAGACACACTGGGAACGTTTAAGACTTATCTCGATAGCCACATGGACGGAGTGGGAATGGAGGGATACAAAAGAATGGTCTAGTTTGGACCAGGGAGCGGCGCGGGCTTGGAGTGCCAAAGGGCCTGTTGCTGTGCTGTATTGTTCTTTGTTCTTTGGTTCTAGCTACCAAAATGCATCACCTCGCATTTATCTAAATTAAACTCCATCTGCCCACTGGCCCAATTGATCAAGATCTCGTTGCAATTGGAGACAACGTTCTTCACTGTCCACTATGCCACCATTCTTGGTGTCATCTGCAAACTTACTAACCATGCCCCCTGTATTCTCACCCAAATCATTAATATAAATGATGAATAACAGTGGGCCCAGCACTGATCCTTGAGGTACACGCTGGACAACCTGGCAACCTGTTGGACTTTAACCTGGTGTTGTTAAAACTGTTACTGTGCACACGCTGGTCACAGGCCTCCAGTTTGAAAAACAACACTCTACAACCACCTCTCTACGCCACTTCTGTCAAGAAGCCAATTTTGTATCCATTTAGATACCTCACCCTGGATCCAGTGAGATTTAACTTTATGCAACAACCTACCATGCAGTACCTTGTCAAAGGCCTTGCTAAAGTCCATGTAGACAACATCAACTGCATTGTCCTCATCTACCTTCTTGGTTACCCCTTCAAAAAACTCAATTAAATTTGTGAGACATGATTTTCCACTCACAAAGCCATGCTGACTGTCCCTAATCAGTCCTTGCATCTCTAAACGCCTGTCGATCCTGTCTCTCAAAATACCTTCCAACAATTTACCCACCACAGATGTGAGGCTCACTGGCCTGTAGTCCCAGGCGTTTCCCTGCAGCCCTTTTTAAACAAAGGCACAACATTTGCCACTCTCCAATCTTCAGACACCTCACCCGTGACTATCGATGATTCAAATATCTCGGCTCGGGGACCTGCAATTTCCTCCCTAGCCTCCCACAACGTCCAAGGATATACTTCATCAGGTCCCGGGGATTTATCTACCTTGATGCGCTTTAAGACTTCCAGCACCTCTTTCTCTGTGATATGTACCCTCCTCAAGACAATATGTACACTCCTCAAGACAATATGTACACTTCTCAAGATATCCCTCTATTCCCATCCTATTCATGTATTTGTCCAGACGCCCCTTTAAACTCACTTTTGAATCTGCTTCCACTACCCCACCCCCCGGCAGCGAGTTCCAGGCACCCACCACCCTCTGTGTAAAAGACTTGCTTCGTACATCTCCTTTAAACTTTGCCCCTCGCATCTTAAACCTGTGCCCCCTAGTAATTGACTCTTTCACTCTGGGAAAAAGCTTCTGACTATCCACTCTATCCATGCCCCTCATAATCTTGTCGACTTCTATTAGGTCGCCCCTCAACCTTCGTCATTCCAGTGAGAACAAGCCAAGTTTTGCCAACCTCTCCTCATAGCTAATGCCCTCCATACCAGGCAATATCCTGGTAAATCTTTTCTGTATCTTCTCCAAAGCCTCCACATCTTTCTGGTAGTGTTGCGACCAGAATTGAACACTGTAGGTGAATAGGTGTATAAGGAGTATAATAGGGGGCTGAGAACACAGCCTTGTGGGGCACTGGTGTTGAGGATAGTTTGGATAGGTAACTGGCTATCTAACAGAAGACGGAGGGTGGTGGTAGATGGAAAATTTTCGGACTGGAAACCGGTTACCAGCGGAGTGCCACAGGGATTAGTGCTTGGTCCTCTGCTATTTGTGATTTTTATAAATGACTTGGAGGAGGGGGCTGAAGGGTGGCTCAGTAAATTTGCTGATGACACCAAGATTGGTGGAGTAGTGGATGAGGTGGAGGGCTGTTGTAGGCTGCAAAAAGATATAGATAGGATGCAAAGCTGGGCTGAAAAATGGCAAATGGAGTTTAACCCTGACAAATGCGAGGTGATTCATTTTGGTAGGACAAATTTAAATGTGGATTACAGGGTCAAAGGTTCTGAAGAATGTGGAGGAACAGAGAGATCTTGGGGTTCATATCCATAGATCTCTGAAGGTTGCCACTCAAGTGGATAGAGCCGTGAAGAAGGCGTTCATTAACGTTGGCGTTGTTGGCGTTCATTAACAGGGGGTTTGAGTTTAAGAGCCGTGGGGTTATGCTGCAACTGTACAGGACCTTGGTAAGACCACATTTGCGATATTGTGTGCAGTTCTGGTCACCTCACTATAAGAAGGATGTGGAGACACTGGAAAGAGTGCAAAGGAGATTTACCAGGATGCTGCCTGGTTTGGAGGGTAGGTCTTATGGGGAAAGGTTGAGGGAACTTGGGCTTTTCTCTTTGGAGCGGAGAAGGTTGAGAGGAGACTTGATAGAGGTTTATAAGATGATGAAGGGGATAAATAGAGTGAACGTTCAAAGACTATTTCCTCGGGTTGATGGAGCTATTACAAGGGGGCATAACTATAGGGTTCATGGTGGGAGATATAGGAAGGATGTCCGAGGTAGGTTTTTTACTCAGAGAGTGGTTGGGGTGTGGAATGGACTGCCTGCAGGGATAGTGGAGTCAGAAACTTTAGGAACATTTAAGAAGCTATTGGATAGGCACATGGAGTACTTCGGGATGATAGGGAGGAAATAGCTTGATCTGGGTTTCAGACAAAGCTCGGCACAACAACGTGGGCCGAAGGGCCTGTTCTGTGCTGTACTGTTCTATGTTCTATAATCATGGAGGAGGTGCTGTTGCCTATCCTTACTGATTGTGGACTGTGAGTTAGGAAGTTCAGGATCCAGTCACAGAGGGAGGTGTTGAGGCCCAGGCCACGGAGTTTGGAGATGAGTTTCGTGGGAATAATGGTGTTGAAGGTTGGGCTGTAGTCTGACATCGGTGTCCTTGTTACCGAGGTGTTCCAGGGTTGAGTGCAGGGCCAAGAAGATGGCGTCTGCTGTGGACTTGTTGTGGCGAAAGGCAAACTGTAGTGGATCCAGGTAGTCCGGGAGACTGGAATTGATTTGTGCCACGACTAGCCTTTTGAAGCACTTCATAATGATGGATGTCAGAGCCACTGGCCAATAGTCATTAAGGCACGTTGCTTGGTTTTTCTTAGGTACCGGGATAATGGTCGTCTTCTTGAAGCAGATAGAGACCTGAGATTGTTGTAAAGAGAGGTTGAAGATGTCTGCGAACATTCGCGCCAGCTGATCCGCACAGGATCTGAGTGCATGTCTGGGTTCCCCATCCGGGCCAGTCGCTTTCCGTGGGTTGACCTTCGAGAAAGCTGCTCTGACATCTGCAATGGTGACCCCAGATACAGGTTCATCCAGGGCTTCCAAGCATGCTCTCGCTGAGCTCTTGCTCAAAACGGGCATAGAATGCATTGAGCTCGACAGGGAGGGGTGCGTTGGAGCCCGCGTCTTTTCATGCCTTCATCTTGTAGCTTGTTATGTCTTGCAGACCTTGCCATAATCGGCGGGAGTCTGTGTGGCTAGCCTGGGACTCTAGCTTGGTCCGGTACTGTCTTTTGGCATCTTTGATGGATCTCCTCAGATCGTATCTGGCTTTCTTGTATTGGTCAGTGTTGCCTGACTTGAACACCTCAGACCTGGACTTCAGCAAGCAATGGATATCCCTGTTCATCCATGGTTTCCGGTTGGGAAACACACGGATTTGCTTCTTTGGCACACAGTCTTCTACACACTTACTAATGAAGTCAGTTACTGTAGTGGCATACTCGTTCAGGCTGGTCGCAGAGTTTTTAAATACTGACCAGTCCACTGACTCCAAGCAGCCTCGTAGGCGATCATCCGATTCCTCAGACCAACATTGCATGACTTTCTTTGATGGATTCTCCCGCTTCAGTTTTTGCTTGTCAGCCGGGAGCAGTTGTGTGCAATTCTGGTCACCACATTACAGGAAGGACGTAATCGCTCTGGAAAGAGTTTAGAGAAGATTTATTGGAATGTTGCTAGTGTTGAGGAATTGTAGCAATGAGGAGAGATTGGCGTTTGTTTTCCTTGGAACAGAGAAATCTGAGGGTGATACAAAACTTTGAGGGGTAGAGATAGAGTAGACAAGAGAGTTGGCAGAGAGTTCAAAAACAAGCTAAGTGGCAGAAGGAATAGAGGGGACATAAGGAAAATCTTTTTTTCTGCATAGGGTAGTGGGTGTCTGGAATTCGCTGCTGATTTGGTGGTGGAGGCAGAGACCCAAACTCTTTTTTTAAAAAAATACCTTAAGTGCTGTAAACTGCAGGACTATAGACCATGTGCAGGAAGATGGGATTAGAAAGGGCACCTGGGTGTCTTTGGGTTGGCGTGGACAAGATGGGCTGAATGACCCCCTTCTGTGCTGTATCATTTCTATGGTTCTTATGTTAAGTTGCCAGAGTGGACTGTGCCAGCTGATCTCCGGAGTGGTCAGTGTCTGGAATGGGCCATATAGGCTGATCTCAATTCCTCTGAGTATGAATACTGGTATCAACCTTAGTGTTCCTTGGTTAGAATGATGAATTGTAAACTGTGTGTGTGGAGAATGGGAAATGAAAGGCAATAGAGAGCGATAGATTGTAATGGGTTGAAATTTGGTTAAGGGGAAAGACGGACAGTGAAAGAGAGACAGATTGTAATGGGGACAGGTGGACAGTAATTAAGAAATGGTTTGTAATAGGGCAGGTGGATGGTGTTTTTTAAATTCCTTCATGGGCGTCACTGGCTCGGCTAGCATTTATTGGCCATCCCTAATTTCCCTTGAAAAGATGATGGTGGGGGGATGGACAGTGGCGGGGAGATGGTCTTCTTATAAGAGCCTTCACAGAAGGTACCAAGGTCATTAGTCTGGATATAGCTCATTAAATCAGATATCTGTACCTAGGAGGAAGGGAGTGATCCATGAGTTGGACTATGATAATTTGCAGCCATGATGTATTAAGTTTTCACGCTGATTGGATAATTAAGCAAGTGTAAGGTGATTATGATTGGCTTTAAAAACTGTAACTTTATATGATGCAACCTGAATTTTAATAACCATGGATGGAGATAACTCCTATTCTTCTAATTGGTATATGCTAATTACTTGTAATCGAAGCTGAGACTTTAATTGCCTATGTATTTCTAAATTTTTCACTCTGAATAGTCTGAATGGTTTCATTCAGAGACCTATGGCTTTAGTAAAATTCATCTTGAAACACTCTGTTACTTTGTCTGGCTACTTGACGGGAATGATAGTTTTAAATACAACAAGAAAACCATCGTAACAGCCCCTAACAATGATAATGGAGAGAGATGGATGATAACGGAGAGATGAATGGGAATGGAGGAGTGGATAGTAATGGAGGACTGGACGGGAATGGAGGGATGGATAGTAATGGAGCACAGTATGCTGAATATTTGACAATGGACCAGTATCATTAACATCAGTGAGTGGCTCACAGATTTCATTCTTTACTCTTTGTGTTAGTTAGTGCTGCATGCTCCTTGCATGAATTTAACATTCTGCTGCCTGGTACAGAGAATCTGAATATTACTGAAAAGATAGACATGCTGCTGAAGCTTTTCATTCGGCACTCATCAGGACAAACACAAGAATGACAAATTTTAAACAAACACAACATTTTATACTACAGGAGATATGGAGAAGTACTAATTGGTTGACAAATTTTTGAGGTACTTTAAATATCAGGTCAAGGAATATGTTGCATATTGTTCTGTGCAGTGGCTGCACGAGTGATATTTTCCACTAACTGAATGCTGCCGTCAGTCCAAAAAGACATTCTGCCTACCACACAGCTGAGCAACGCTGTGTATGAATTTCAGTGACGGTGTGTTGCCAGGTACACCAACCGTACATCCCAATTATTGGCTGATCAAATCAAACAGCACGTTCCTTGGTTGGTCATGATAGGCAGCGTACACTAACAAACCCAAAACAAAATGTCTGCTGTTAGAAGTGATCCCTGATTGGACAGCACTTGCTGAATAATCCTGAGTGTGTTATTAGCTACACTAACAAATTTAAAATAATCGGTTGTGCTTGTAACGTGGTTGATTTACACACATTACACAAGTGACACACATTCATGGGCAGGGACACATTCCCTGCAAAGCCTTGCACCTCTTTTAAATTACCCAGGAGCTCGGGGAGCCTTTGGTTCCCCCTTTGTTTTCTCCGTGGCAACACATCAGCCAATCAGAGTTGACTTGCCAGTCAACACCCTCTCCTCCTGTAGTATAAACTGTTGTGATTGTTTGAAATTTGGTGTTCTTGTGTTTGTCCTGAAAAGTGCAGTACATAAAGCTTTGGCAATACATTGCTCTTTTCAGGAATTTAACATTGAGCTGGGCTCCTGTTGCCCTTCACTGGCACATGCTCAGCTTATGGATCAGCATTGTCCCTGGATTCCTACTTCCCATCACTAGCTGTACTGAAGTGCATACGTGTATCTCGGCAAATAGAACTCTGCCCCTAGCCACAATGGTTCCCATTGTTCAGTAGCTGGTCCATACTCTGTGGACTGAGGGGAAGTGGTTCCCATCTGTAGTTGGAATCTGCAGGCCGGGGGGAGTGAGAGTGGAAGTCCCAGTAAGTGTGAAAGTGTAGCTTTTTGATTGTCCTGCTACAGTGGCTCACTGTTAAAGGAGTCTGTCATTTTTAAATAAGTCAGCAATTTGTTTCCTGCTTGGTTTAAATGTAGATTATAAATCCCCCATGTTGCGTTTTCATTCAAATGCTGATTTAATTAATTTCTCACAGTCCCCTCTCCATTACCAGAGTTTCCTTCACTACTGAACTAACTGTTCAATGACACTGATCCACTTTTTGTTTCAACACAGTTAAAGAAAGATGTTTTAACTACATGATATTACTGTGGAATGTTTTCCCATTCCCACACTGGCTGTGTCAAGCACTTTACTGTTAAACTAGATTTAATCACAGATGTTGTACATCCCCCAGTACCTGGAGTCCTAATAAACAGATGTTAGGAACAGTGGTGTATGATACATACTAACTTCAAACGAAGCACTCTGGCATGTACATGTGTACTGTTAGCAAAATTCATCTCTGTCTCATTTTATCTCTCCCTTTATCACTCTCTTCTTACTTCTATCTTCTCACATTCTCTGTCTAACTCTCTCTCATTCTCTTTCTCCATCACTTTTGATTGTCTCTTACTTTCTTTTAAAGGAAAGCTGTTGAAGCTGTTCCTGCCTTCTCTATCTTTTCCATCTGTCTCCATGCTCCATTACTGCTCTGACTGTTACTAACTCTGTGGTTCCTTCCCTTACTACTCACTCGCTCTCTCTCTCTCTCTCACTTTCTCTCTCTCCTTCTCACTCGCTCTCTTGCTCACTCTGGTTACCTGCCTCTAAAAACAATCTCTCACATTTTTATGCTGTCACTCACTCTCTCTCACTCCCACACACTCTTATTCTGTCTCTTTCATTTTGCCCCTCTCTGTCTTCATGTCTGTTTTATATTTTTTCTGCTTCATTCCTTGGCTCGCTCACTCTCTCGCTATCTCTCAATGTTAGTCTCACTCACTCTCTCACACTCTGACTCTTTGTCTCACTGTTAAGCTCTCTCACACCCTTTCATGTACCCTCTCTCCCTCTGTATCTCAATCTTCTCTCCCGCACTCTCGCTCTCTCTTTCTCACTCTGCCACAAATTGTTTCGTTCACTCCCTATCTCTGTCACTCACACTGTGCCCCCATATATTCTCTCTGTCTCATTCACTCTCTGATTTACTTTCTTGACTTCTCTCTCTCTTGCTGTCTCACTCTACTTGAGTATGAAGTGCTGTGACTGACGGTTTCTGTTATGATATCTCTGCCTTGATGCATCGTTGTGTTAAGCCTCCTCCCCCATGCTTCCCACAGTTTATTGGTTGTTAAGTTTGTGGAGTAGCCCACTCTCGGCATCTTGGGCAGCTCAGTAAACATACATTTATGATTCTGAAAGCTGGGCAATGTTTATCATCATAGGCTGCCCAATGTTTCTGGTTGATGAACCCTGGATTGCATGCCTGGTATCTGCTATTGGTCTTGGGATTGCTGCAGACAGTGACACTGTCTCATTCTATTCTTATTTCCCTTGTCATTTCTTCCCCATTTGTTTCCACCCCCCCCTCACATTATTAGATTCTTTCCTTTCCCCTCTTCTTCTGTCCCTCTCACATTCTGCTCCTGTGCTTTGCTTTTCTTTCACCTCTCTTGTTGAAGTTGAGGCCCTTGTTGGAGCTCCACGGCGAAGACCTCTTTCCTTCTGCCATTGCTGTACCCACAACCGAGGTAACGTAAACCAACCCCACCAAGGATTATCATAACAACCTGAGGGTCCTTGGACTCTGAGGCTCAGTACAGTTCCCTTAGACACCTGGTCAAGTGCAAATTCAAACCAAAAACCTGTGCCCGTCGCAAGGGACTGAGTGTTGGTGCGATTATAGCTGGAGCAGGATGAGTTGGGTCAAGAGACCGAAGGTACCAAATTACTGGGGCAGAGATTTAAAGAGGGTTTGAAGCAGTTTCACAGGCCATTGAGAGGGGATAGTTGGGAGAGCTAGTCCAGCAGGCATCCAGACCACAGTCAGTCTGCCCATCCGCATTCCCCTTCCTTCTGCACATTGAGCTCAGGGTGTGCCCATAAAATAACTGTAACCCAGGCTGGTTTTAGTGATCCACTCCCAGAATCCACTCACCTGAGCCACTCTCCAGATTCACTCGCCGGATCCATTCCCAGCTTTCACCTCCAGGATCCACTCCTAGTTCAAGAGATGTCAGTCCACACTGCAAAGTGTGATATATATCTCAGCCTTTGTTTAAAGAGTCACATATTCTGTTAACCTCATCACAAGTAAATAGCAGCGCCCTCAGTGCCCCCTCAATCCAGTCCTCAGCCCCCCCCAATCCTGCCCTCAGCCCCCTCAATCCTGCCGTCAGATCCCCCTCAATCCTGCCCTCAGCGCCCCCCTCAATCCAGCCCACAACCCCCCCACCCTCAATCCTGCCCTCAGATCGTCCTCAATTTTGCCCTCAGGCCCCCCTCAATCCTGCACTCAGGCCCCCTCAATCCCGCCCTCAGCCCCCCTCAAAAGTGCCCTCTGCCGCCCCTCAATCCTGCCCTCAGGCCTCCCTCAATCCCACCCTCAGGCCTCCCTCAATCCCACCCTCAGGCCATCCTCATTCCTGCTCCCAGGCCCCCTCAATCCTGCCTTCAGGCCCCCTTCAATCCTGCCCTCAGAACCTCCTCAATCCTGCCCTCAGACCCTCCTCAATCCTGCCCTCAGGCCCCCCTCAATCCTTCCATCAGGCCCCCCCCTCAATCCTGCCCTCAGGCCTCCCTCAATCCTTCCGTCAGGCCCCCCCTCAATCCTGCCCTCAGGCCCCCCTCAATCCTGCCCTCAGGCCCCCCTCAATCCTGCCTTCAGCCCCCCTCAATCCCGCCCTCAGGCCCCTCCTCAATTCTGCCTTCAGGCCCCCCTCAATCCTGCCCTCAGCCCCCCTCAATCCTGCCCTCAGGCCCCCCTCAATCCTGCCTTCAGGCCCCCCTCAATCCTGCCCTCAGGCCCCCCTCAATCCTGCCCTCAGGCCCCCTCAATCCTGCCTTCAGCCCCCCTCAATCCTGCCCTCAGGCCCCTCCTCAATTCTGCCTTCAGGCCCCCCTCAATCCTGCCCTCAGCCCCCCTCAATCCTGCCCTCAGGCCCCCCTCAATCCTGCCCTCAGGCCCCCCTCAATCCTGCCTTCAGGCCCCCCTCAATCCTGCCCTCAGGCCCCCCTCAATCCTGCCCTCAGGCCCCCCTCAATCCTGCCCTCAGGCCCCCTCAATCCTGCCTTCAGCCCCTCTCAATCCTGCCCTCAGCCCCCCTCAATCCTGCCCTCAGGCCCCCCTCAATCCTGCCCTCAGGCCCCCCTCAATCCTGCCCTCAGGCCCCCTCAATCCTGCCTTCAGGCCCCCCTCAATCCTGCCTTCAGGCCCCCCTCAATCCTGCCTTCAGGCCCCCCTCAATCCTGCCCTCAGGCCCCCTCAATCCTGCCTTCAGCCCCTCTCAATCCTGCCCTCAGCCCCCCTCAATCCTGCCCTCAGGCCCCCTGAATCCTGCCTTCAGCCCCCCTCAATCCTGCCCTCAGGCCCCCCTCAATCCTGCCCTCAAACCCTCCTCAATCCTGCCCTCAAACCCTCCTCAATCCTGCCCTCAGGCCCCCCTCAACCCTGCCCTCAGGCCCCCCTCAATCCTGCCCTCGGGCCCCCCTCAATCCTGCCCTCAGGCCCCCCTCAATCCTGCCCTCAGGCCCCCCTCAACCCTGCCCTCAGGCCCCCCTCAACCCTGCCCTCAGGCCCCCCTCAATCCTGCCCTCGGGCCCCCCTCAATCCTGCCCTCAGGCCCCCCTCAATCCTGCCCTCAGGCCCCCCTCAATCCTGCCCTCAGGCCCCCCTCAATCCTGCCCTCAGGCCCCCCTCAATCCTGCCCTCAGCCCCCCTCAATCCTGCCTTCAGCCCCCCTGAATCCTGCCTTCAGCCCCCCTCAATCCTGCCTTCAGCCCCCCTCAATCCTGCCCTCAGGCCCCCCTCAATCCTGCCCTCAGGCCCCCCTCAATCCTGCCCTCAGGCCCCCCTCAATCCTGCCCTCAGCACCCCTCAATCCTGCCTTCAGCCCCCCTGAATCCTGCCTTCAGCCCCCCTGAATCCTGCCTTCAGCCCCCCTCAATCCTGCCCTCAGGCCCCCCCCCCCAGTCTTGCCCTCAGGCCCCCCCTCAATCCTGCCTTCAGCCCCCCTCAATCCTGCCTTCAGCCCCCCTGAATCCTGCCTTCAGCCCCCCTGAATCCTGCCTTCAGCCCCCCTCAGTCCTGCCCTCCGCCCTCCTCAACCCTGCCCTCCGCCCTCCTCAATCCTGCCTTCAGCCCCCCTCAATCCTGCCCTCAGCCCCCCTCAATCCTGCCCTCAGCCCCCCTCAATCCTGCCCTCAGCCCCCCTCAATCCTGCCCTCACCCCCCCTCAATTCTGCCCTCAGCTCCCCTCAATTCTGCCCTCAGCCCCCCACAATCCTGCCCTCTGGCCCCCCTCAATCCTGCCCTCAGCCCCCCTCAATCCTGCCCTCAGCCCCCCTCAATCCTGCCCTCAGCCCCCCTCAATCCTGCCCTCAGCCCCCCTCAATCCTGCCTTCAGCCCCCCTCAATCCTGCCCTCAGCCCCCCTCAATCCTGCCCTCAGGCTCCCCACAACCCTGCCCTCAGCCCCCCTCAATCCTGCCCTCAGCCCCCCTCAATTCTGCCCTCAGCCCCCCTCAATTCTGACCTCAGCCCCCCTCAATCCTGCCCTCAGCCCCCCTCAATCCTGCCCTCAGCTCCCCCTCAATCCTGCCCTCAGCCCCCCTCAATCCTGCCCTCAGCTCCACCTCAATCCTGCCCTCAGCTCCCCCTCAATCCTGCCCGCAGCCCCCCTCAATCCTGCCCTCAGCTCCCCCTCAATCCTGCCCTCAGCTCCCCCTCAATCCTGCCCTCAGCTCCCCCTCAATCCTGCCCTCAGCTCCCCCTCAATCCTGCCCTCAGCACCCCCTCAATCCTGCCATCTTTCCCCCCTCAATCCTGCTCTCAGTCCCCCCCTCAATCCTGCCCTCAGCTCCCCCTCAGTCCTGCCCTCAGCTCCCCCTCAATCCTGCCCTCAGCTCCCCCTCAATCCTGCCCTCAGCTCCCCCTCAATCCTGCCCTCAGCTCCCCCTCAATCCTGCCCTCAGCTCCCCCTCAATCCTGCCCTCAGCTCCCCCTCAATCCTGCCCTCAGCTCCCCCTCAATCCTGCCCTCAGCTCCCCCTCAATCCTGCCCTCAGCTCCCCCTCAATCCTGCCCTCAGCTCCCCCTCAATCCTGCCCTCAGCTCCCCCTCAATCCTGCCCTCAGCACCCCCTCAATCCTGCCATCTTTCCCCCCTCAATCCTGCTCTCAGTCCCCCCCTCAATCCTGCCCTCAGCTCCCCCTCAATCCTGCCCTCAGCTCCCCCTCAGTCCTGCCCTCAGCTCCCCCTCAATCCTGCCCTCAGCTCCCCCTCAATCCTGCCCTCAGCTCCCCCTCAATCCTGCCCTCAGCTCCCCCTCAATCCTGCCCTCAGCTCCTCCTCAATCCTGCCCTCAGCTCCCCCTCAATCCTGCCCTCAGCTCCCCCTCAATCCTGCCCTCAGCTCCCCCTCAATCCTGCCCTCAGCTCCCCCTCAGTCCTGCTCTCAGTCCCCCCCTCAATCCTGCCCTCAGCTCCTCCTCAATCCTGCCCTCAGCTCCCCCTCAATCCTGCCCTCAGCACCCCCTCAATCCTGCCATCTTTCCCCCCTCAATCCTGCTCTCAGTCCCCCCCTCAATCCTGCCCTCAGCTCCTCCTCAATCCTGCCCTCAGCTCCCCCTCAATCCTGCCCTCAGCACCCCCTCAATCCTGCCATCTTTCCCCCCTCAATCCTGCTCTCAGTCCCCCCCTCAATCCTGCCCTCAGCTCCCCCTCAATCCTGCCCTCAGCTCCCCCTCAGTCCTGCCCTCAGCTCCCCCTCAATCCTGCCCTCAGCTCCCCCTCAATCCTGCCCTCAGCTCCCCCTCAATCCTGCCCTCAGCTCCCCCTCAATCCTGCCCTCAGCTCCTCCTCAATCCTGCCCTCAGCTCCCCCTCAATCCTGCCCTCAGCTCCCCCTCAATCCTGCCCTCAGCTCCTCCTCAATCCTGCCCTCAGCTCCCCCTCAATCCTGCCCTCAGCTCCCCCTCAGTCCTGCTCTCAGTCCCCCCCTCAATCCTGCCCTCAGCTCCCCCTCAATCCTGCCCTCAGGCCCCCTGAATCCTGCCTTCAGCCCCCCTCAATCCTGCCCTCAGGCCCCCCTCAATCCTGCCCTCAAGCCCTCCTCAATCCTGCCCTCAAACCCTCCTCAATCCTGCCCTCAGGCCCTCCTCAACCCTGCCCTCAAGCCCTCCTCAATCCTGCCCTCAAACCCTCCTCAATCCTGCCCTCAGGCCCTCCTCAACCCTGCCTTCAGGCCCTCCTCAATCCCGCCCTCAGCCCCCCTCAATCCTGCCCTCAGGCCCCCCTCAATCCTGCCCTCAGGCCCCCCTCAATCCTGCCTTCAGGCCCCCCTCAATCCTGCCCTCAGGCCCCCCACAACCCTGCACTCAGGCCCCCCACAACCCTGCCCTCAGGCCCCCTCAATCCTGCCTTCAGCCCCCCTCAATCCTGCCTTCAGCCCCCCTCAATCCTGCCCTCAGGCCCCCCACAACCCTGCACTCAGGCCCCCCACAACCCTGCCCTCAGCCCCCCTCAATCCTGCCCTCAGCCCCCCTCAATCCTGCCCTCAGGCCCCCCTCAATCCTGCCCTCAGGCCCCCCTCAATCCTGCCTTCAGCCCCCCTGAATCCTGCCTTCAGCCCCCCTGAATCCTGCCTTCAGCCCCCCTCAATCCTGCCTTCAGCCCCCCTCAATCCTGCCCTCAGGCCCCCCACAACCCTGCACTCAGGCCCCCCACAACCCTGCCCTCAGCCCCCCTCAATCCTGCCCTCAGCCCCCCTCAATCCTGCCCTCAGCTCCCCCTCAATCCTGCCCTCAGCCCCCCTCAATCCTGCCCTCAGCTCCTCCTCAATCCTGCCCTCAGCTCCCCCTCAATCCTGCCCTCAGCTCCCCCTCAATCCTGCCTTCAGCCCCCCTCAATCCTGCCCTCAGCCCCCCTCAATCCTGCCTTCAGCCCCCCTCAATCCTGCCTTCAGCCCCCCTCAATCCTGCCCTCAGGCCCCCCACAACCCTGCCCTCAGGCCCCCCACAACCCTGCCCTCAGGCCCCCCACAACCCTGCCCTCAGCCCCCCTCAATCCTGCCCTCAGCCCCCCTCAATCCTGCCCTCAGCCCCCCTCAATCCTGCCCTCAGCTCCCCCTCAATCCTGCCCTCAGCCCCCCTCAATCCTGCCCTCAGCTCCCCCTCAATCCTGCCCTCAGCTCCCCCTCAATCCTGCCCCCAGCTCCCCCTCAATCCTGCCCTCAGCTCCCCCTCAATCCTGCCCTCAGCTCCCCCTCAATCCTGCCCTCAGCTCCCCCTCAATCCTGCCCTCAGCTCCCCCTCAATCCTGCCCTCAGCTCCCCCTCAATCCTGCCTTCTGCTCCCCCTCAGTCCTGCTCTCAGTCCCCCCCTCAATCCTGCCCTCAGCTCCCCCTCAATCCTGCCCTCAGCTCCCCCTCAATCCTGCCCTCAGCTCCCCCTCAGTCCTGCTCTCAGTCCCCCCCTCAATCCTGCCCTCAGCTCCCCCTCAGTCCTGCCCTCAGCACCCCCTCAATCCTGCCCTCAGCCCCCCTCAATCCTGCCCTCAGCACCCCCTCAATCCTGCCCTCAGCTCCCCCTCAATCCTGCCCTCAGCTCCCCCTCAATCCTGCCCTCAGCTCCTCCTCAATCCTGCCCTCAGCTCCCCCTCAATCCTGCCCTCAGCTCCCCCTCAATCCTGCCCTCAGCTCCCCCTCAGTCCTGCTCTCAGTCCCCCCCTCAATCCTGCCCTCAGCTCCTCCTCAATCCTGCCCTCTTTCCCCCCTCAATCCTGCTCTCAGTCCCCCCCTCAATCCTGCCCTCAATCCTGCCCTCAGCACCCCCTCAATCCTGCCCTCTTTCCCCCCTCAATCCTGCTCTCAGTCCCCCCCTCAATCCTGCCCTCAATCCTGACCTCAGCCCCCATCAATCCTGCCCTCAACCCCGCCAAACCCACCCTCAGCCCCCTGAGCCCTGCCCCCAGCCCCGCCCTCAGCCTCCCCAGCCCAGCCGTCAGCCCCCCAGCAGCATCCTCTGCTCCACCCTCAACCTTCTCTGTACCCCACCTGAGCACCGTCCTGCCTCAACCTCCACCCCGCCCCACATGCAAGAACCTATCCCTGTCTCGACCCCGCTACCCCGCTCTCGACCCCGCTCCCCCACTCTCGACCCCGCTCCCCCGCTCTCGACCCCGCTCCCCCGCTCTCGACCCCCCCCAGCTCTCGACCCCGCCGCCCCGCTCTCGACCCCGCCGCCCCGCTCTCGACCCCGCCGCCCCGCTCTCGACCCCGCTCCCCCGCTCTCGACCCCGCTCTCGACCCCGCCCCCCGCTCTCGACCCCATCCCCCTGCTCTCGACCCCGCCCCCCGCTCTCGACCCCGCCCCGCGCTCTCGACCCCGCCCCGCGCTCTCGACCCCGCCCCATGCTCTGGACCCCGCCCCCCGCTCTGGACCCGCCTCCGGCTCTCGACCCCGCTCCCCCGGCTCTCGACCCCACCCCCGGCTCTCGACCCCGCCCCCGGCTCTCGACCCCGCTCCCGGCTCTCGATCCCGTCCCCGGCTCTCGATCCCGTCCCCCTGCTCTCGACCCCGCCCCACCCACTCTCGGCCCCGCCCCCCACCCTGCCCCCCCCGCTCCCGACCCCGCCCTCCCTGCTCCCGACCCGCCCTGCCCGCTCACGACCCCGTCCCCTCCGCTCTCGACCCTGCCCCCCGCTCTCGACCCCACCCCCCCGCTCTCGACCCCACCCCCCAGCTCTCGACCCCACCCCCCGCTCTCGACCCCACCCCTCCGCTCTCGACCCCACCCCCCCCGCTCTCGACCCCAACCCCCCGCTCTCGACCCCACCCCCCCCGCTCTCGACCCCACCCCCCCGCTCTCGACCCCACCCCCCCCGCTCTCGACCCCCCCCCACTCTCGACCCCACCCCCCCCCACTCTCGACCCCACCCCGCTCTCAACCCCACCCCCCCCGCTCTCGACCCCACCCCTCGCTCTCGACCCCACCCGCCCCGCTCTCGACCCCACCCCCCCGCTCTTGACCCCACCGCTCTCGACCCCACCCCCACCGCTCTCGACCCCACCCCCCCCGCTCTCGACCCCACCCTCCCTCCGCTCTCGACCCCACCCTCCCTCCGCTCTCGACCCCACCCTCCCTCCGCTCTCGACCCCACCCTCCCTCCGCTCTCGACCCCACCCTCCCTCCGCTCTCGACCCCACCCTCCCTCCGCTCTCGACCCCACCCTCCCTCCGCTCTCGACCCCACCCTCCCTCCGCTCTCGACCCCACCCTCCCTCCGCTCTCGACCCCACCCTCCCTCCGCTCTCGACCCCACCCTCCCTCCGCTCTCGACCCCACCCTCCCTCCGCTCTCGACCGCACCCTCCGCTCTCGACCCCACCCTCCCTCCGCTCTCGACCCCACCCTCCCTCCGCTCACGACCCCCCCCGCTCTCGACCCCCCCCCGCTCTCGACCCCACCCCCCCCCGCTCTCGACCCCACCCCCCCCCCGCTCTCGACCCCACCCCCCCGGCTCTCGACCCCACCCCCCCGGATCTCGACCCCACCCCCCCGGTCTCGACCCCACCCCTCCGCTCTCGACCCCACCCCCCGCTCTCGACCCCACCCCCCCCCCGCTCTCGACCCCAATCCCCCTGGCTCTCTACCCCACCCCCCTGGCTCTCGAACCCAACCCCCGCTCTCGACCCCAACCCCCGCTCTCGACCCCACCCCCACGCTCTCGACCCCACCCCCCCCGCTCTCGACCCCATCCCCCCGCTCTCGACCCCACCCCCCCGCTCTCGACCCCACCCCCCCGCTCTCGACCCCACCCCCCCGCTCTCGACCCCGCCCCCCCGCTCTCGACCCCGCCCCCCCGCTCTCGACCCAGCCCCCCCGCTCTCGACCCCGCCCCCCCGCTCTCGACCCCGCCCCCCCGCTCTCGACCCCGCCCCCCCGCTCTCGACCCCGCGTCCCGCTCTCGACCCCGCGTCCCGCTCTCGACCCCGCGTCCCGCTCTCGACCCCGCCCCCCGCTCTCGACCCCGTCCCCCCGCTCTCGACCCCGCCCCCCGCTCTCGACCCCGCCCCCCGCTCCCGACCCCGCCCCCCGCTCCCGACCCCGTCCCCCCGCTCTCAACTCCGCCCCGCGCTCTCGACTCCGCCCCGCGCTCTCGACTCCGCCCCGCGCTCTCGACTCCGCCCCGCGCTCTCGACTCCGCCCCGCGCTCTGGACCCCGCCCCCCCGCTCTCGACCCCACCCCCCCGCTCTCGACCCCAACCCCCCCATCTCAACCCCAACCCCCCCCATCGCAACCCCAACCCCCCCATCGCAACCCCAACCCCCCCATCGCAACCCCAACCCCCCCATCGCAACCCCAACCCCCCCATCGCAACCCCAACCCCCCCCATCACAACCCCAACCCCCCCATCGCAACCCCAACCCCCCCCATCTCAACCCCAACCCCCCCCATCGCAACCCCAACCCCCTCCCCATCGCAACCCCAACCCCCCCCCCCCCATCGCAACCCCAACCCCCCCTTGATAATTTCCTGTAGCACAAACCATGGAAGACAGGAGCTCCAGTCTGAGCTGATCCCAACTGAGGCACCGATTCTGGAATTCCAATTGCCCTCAGTCTCATTGCTCACTGACTCTCCCCTCCTTCACACAATGAAACTAACCTCCTATGGACGGTGGCGGTGATACTATAGTCAAATAGCTGCTAAGCAACATTGAAGTCAAGCAAGTTGGGATGTATCAGGGGGCATGCAGGACTTTGTGGGATTAGTTTCAGGTTAGTCCAGAAACCTAAAGGGCCGGAAAGCGTCTGATGCTCGTAGAGTGATGTGATGAAGTCAGTGGATGGCAGGAGCAACTGAAACCCAAGCCTACGGAGAGAAGGGGCCGCAAATGGGGACGGGAGGGGGCCGCAAATGGGGACGGGAGGGGGCCGCAAATGGGGACGGGAGGGGGCCGCAAATGGGGAGGAGAGGGGAGGGGAAGGGAGGGGAGGGGGCAGCAAATGGGGAAGAGAGGGGAGCAGCAAATGGGGAGGGGGGGGAGGGGGCAATAAATGGCAAGGGCAGTTAGATCGGTTTTCAATCTACTGAGGATTTAAGGGCTATGGAGAGCAGACAGGATGGTGGAGTTCAGGCCACAGTTAGATCAGACATGATCTTATCGAATGGTGGAAAAAGCTCAAGTGGTTGAATGGCCTACTGCTCCTAATCTAGCCTTGTTGTGGGAGGGAGTGCATAGTAAATGTGGAGGGTCTGTAAATGGAGATGAGGGGGCAGTGGTTGAGGAGGCAGTTAGGGATGGGGCAGGGGAGGGGACAATTCATAAGGGGGCAATAGGGGAGGGTGCAGTAGGACATGTGTACCAAGGGAGGGGGCAATAGGAGAGGGGTTCAATAGGGAAGGGTGCAGAAGGGGAGGGAGAAGATGCTCAGACTCCTCATTGAGCGCACAGTGGATTCTAATCTGCCAGGATGTGTGCAACAGTTTTAGATTGTAAAGAAACCATTATTTTGCTGATGTTGAGAATTGGCGTTGTGCTACTGACCAGAGTGTTAATGCTGCTCACAGGGACTTTACTCTGCCTTTGTGTCTGCTCACAGTGACTTGATCCATTCCATTGGCAATAACACTTCACCGAAACTGCCTGTTAGCATCTCACTGAGTGAGCTTCCTTTCATGCATCCTGCTTTCCTCTTGCACTCTGCAAACACCCACCATGTTGGATGGCTTGTACTTCCCTTTGCCTCTCATGATTTGCTGCAGACATGATAACCTCAAGCCTTGGTCAGTTGCCAGTGGAAAAGTCGGAGCCTTTTCATAGCTGGAAGGAGGTAATTAGTATAGGGTAGTGACTGAAAACTAGACATTGCATCCAGGGGGTTTTGACCATGAGACTAGCACAATGTCTGATATTGAAGCATGTAGAAAAATATAGGGTGCGGTTTAATTTTCTTTAGCGTTTCTCACAGTCAGTTGGATGGAACACTTTTATGACAGGTGTGTTGTTCCAGGTAATGCTGAGCTCAGGTAGAGCTCTGACCTTTAAGGCCATAAATTTCAGGTTTAGCCTAGATCAGAGTGTAATTGCTGCATTTTGAGAAAGTGTTGCAGATCTGACTACAGCTCAAAAGCACCCAGCAGTTTAAGAGCCTTGTGTCTGTCACGGAGTGTGATGTTTGTTGTATGTACAGTCTTTGAAATGTTATGATGTGGAGATGCCGGTGTTGGACTAGGGTGGACAAGATGAGAGGTCACACGACACCAGGTTATAATCCGACAGGATTATTTCAAATCACAAGCTTTCAGAGAGCTGCTCCTTCGCCTGACAAAAGAGCAGAATTCCGAAAGCTTGTGATTTCAAATAAACCTGTTGGACCTGGTGTCATGTGACCTCTCATCTTGAAATATTATAAGCAGATTTTCCAGGGTATTGTTCATGATTAATCAAATTGAATTGCAAAGATAGGAATCAGCCATGTTTCTTCCGTCGGAATGTAGCTGTGAGTGAGTCGTCTTGTCCCTTTAAGTGTTTATGAAAGTGAGGATTAAGCAAATTGTACCAATAAAATAAGGAAGTTTTATCCATAACTTAAAAAGATATTGTGACATTATTTTGAGCTGACAGCTTGAATTGCCATCAGCTGAAAACATTAAATACTATAAAGCAGCTTGAAACTACTACTTATTCAAATCAAAGGTTTTAATTGCTGTGGCCTACTTATTGCTCAGGAGCCTGAGACTCAACATGTGGCAGCTTCACAAAAGCTATCCTTTTAGCCTGCTCACCACTATTGCCCATTAAGAGGAACATTGGGATAATCTTAGCCATGGGCATTGCCACAGGAGTATAGGATCTCACTAATTTTGTTACAACACACTTGATGTTACAAAGATTGTTGGAGACATTCTCAGTAAAATGACTCGCAGATAATTTTTGCCCAATTTTCATAGAGGAGCCGGGAAGGTTGAGTCAGAATCTTCCTATATTAGCAGACCTGTCTCCTTTAAAAGTGCCCCCATGCGATGTTTTTTCAATCGAGGGAAGAGGGGACAGGGTGGACAACCGTACATTAACACTCTGACATTACAATCCTCACATTAACACTGACATTAGAGCCCTCACGTTAACACTGACATTGCAACCCTCACGTTAACACTGACATTGCAACCCTCACAGTAACACTGACATTGCAGTCCTCACAGTAACACTGACATAGTAACATTGGGTGGCATGGTGGCACAATGGTTAGCACTGCTGCGCCTCAGCGCCAGGGACCCAGGTTCAATTCCTGGCTTGGATCATTGTCTGTGAAGTTTGCATATTCTCCCCATGTCTGCATGTGTTTCCTCCGGTTTCCTCCCACAGTCTGAAAGACGTGCTGGTTAGCTGCATTGACCCGACTAGGGGAATTTCACAGTAACTTCATTGCAGTGTTAATGTAAGCCTTACTTGTGACTAATAAATAAACTTCACTTTACTTAATTATTATAACACTCATATTAACACTGACATTATAACCCTGACAGTTTCACTGATATTACAGTCCTCACAGTAACACTGATATTACAGTCCTCACAGTAACACTGATATTACAGTCCTCACAGTAACACTGATATAACAACCCTCACATTTACTGACATTACAACCCTCCCGTTAACACCAACATTTCAGAGACAAGTTCAGCTTTACACTAGATAAAAGCAAATTACTGCGGATGCTGGAATCTGAAACCAAAAGAGAAAAAGCTGGAAAATCTCAGCAGGCCTGGCAGCATCTGTAAGGAGAGAAAAGAGCTGAAAAGCTGATGTTTTGAGTCCAGATGACCCTTTGTCAAAGCTAAAAGGCATGGAAAGTGGGAGATATTTATACTGCAGGATGAGGGAATGAAAGATGAGTCATAGCCACAGAAACCAAGGGAGAACACTGCTAATGGCTGTCCGCAGAGAGGATAAGGGTGTGAATGACCAAATGGCAGAGAAGCTAAGATGAAGATGTTGGGGAAGCCCCCCCCCCCCCCCCCCTCATTTTAGCTTCTCTGCCATTTGGCCATTCACACCCTTTATTCTCTCTGCGGACAGCCATTAGCAGTATTTTCCCCTGGTTTCTGTGGCTATGACTCATCTTTCATTCCCTCACCCTGCAGTATAAATATCTCCCACTTTCCATGCCTTTTAGCTTTGACAAAGGGTCATCTGGATTCAAAACGTCAGCTCTTTTCTCTCCTTACAGATGCTGCCAGACCTGCTGAGATTTTCCAGCGTTTTCTCTTTTAATCTCAGTTTTACAGTGCTATACTTAATGCAGGATAGGGTGGAATGGCAAAGGGCTTGGAATGAATAGTCCTCAGTCAGCAACGGAGGATGGTCGTAGTTCAATCTCTAAATTGGCTGAGGAAATTTGTAAATTCACTGCCCACTTTTATAGCCACCCAGAAAGGTTTGCGGCTGCAAGGTCTGCAAGCTCATTTTGGTGTTGAACAAAACTCACCTGAGAGTATGAAATATACTAAAAAGAACACATGTTTGTACGTGTAAGAGTTTGAGCATGTGTTTTTGTGGAAATGTGTGAGAGAGGTAGAATCTGTGTATCTGTCTGAGACTCTGTGTGTCTGTGTGTATGTGCACGTGTGTGTGTGTGTGTGTGTATTCGTACGTGAGTGTGTCAGATTGTGCCCCGGTGCATTCACTAGTTAAGAGCGTGATACACTTTACAGATGAAGAATAATGTGTGGTCTTCTGGAAATGCAATAGGAGGGTCGTAATTTCATCACGGGTTTTGGCTAGTTTATATACAGAATGGCAGATACCCTGGAATGATTATTTGACTGGAATCTAATCAAGGCATTTGGGGTTTTAAACACAGAGTAACTGATGCACAAAAGTGAGTGTTCCAGGTTAGTGTCCAGAAAGGAGTTCAAGAGTTTTATAGAATAATACCCAGAGTGAGTTACAGGCTGGAATCTAACCAGGGAGAGGAGGATAGGTTCTAATTTAAATAATGAGAGAACTAGAGACTGAATTATAATGGAGGGATTTGGGGTTTATATATAGAATACCAGGTTTATATCAGGAGTGGGTCTGCAGACTGGAATTTCGTCAAGAGGCTCAGAGTTGCTCAGTGCAGCAGGTTTTTGATGCTCGTCTTTGGTTGTTTGCTTAACATGTTGACCCCACTGAACAATGACCTCGTGCTCCTCAAGGTCAGTGTGTGATATTGTTCCATGGTTTGCTGTGCGGTTGTTGCTATGTTGGAGTGAACCCCCTCACTCTGTGTGTAGATACAAAAGGTTGTGTGACAGAGGTTTTGCAATGCTTGTGGGTAGGCCATTGCCTCCACCTCTCCATGTATGACAATGTGTGTTCTGGGCCCTGATTTTGAATGTGCCTACCAACAGGAATGGGAAAGAAAGATGACCCTCGACTGATGCAGGAATGGTTTAAACTGGTACAAGAGAAGAACAGTCTGGTGCGCTACGAGTCTGAGCTGATGATCTTGTGAGTAGTGCCAATGTTTTCTCAATATTTCAAAATATATTTTTACACCTTGTCCAGGTGGCTGATGTGAACCAGCTGCCTGCTGAGTAATATGATTGCAAAATATAACCAACACTAATTGAGCTGCTGAGTAACTGCCTGCCTCAGCAGGAAGGCCAGCATCATAGAACATAGAACATAGAACAGTACAGCACAGAACAGGCCCTTCGGCCCACGATGTTGTGCCGACCTTCATCTGAAACCAAGATCAAGCTATCCCACTCCCTACCATCCTGGTGTGCTCCATGTGCCTATCCAATAACCGCTTAAATGTTCCTAAAGTGTCTGACTCCACTATCACTGCAGGCAGTCCATTCCACACCCCAACCACTCTCTGCATGAAGAACCTACCTCTGATATCCTTCCTATATCTCCCACCATGAACCCTATAGTTATGCCCCCTCGTAATAGCTCCATCCACCCGAGGAAATAGTCTTTGAACGTTCACTCTATCTATCCCCTTCATCATTTTATAAACCTCTATTAAGTCTCCCCTCAATCTCCTCCGCTCCAGAGAGAACAGCCCCAGCTCCCTCAACCTTTCCTCATAAGACCTACCCTCCAAACCAGGCAGCATCCTGGTAAATCTCCTCTGCACTCTTTCCAGCGCTTCCACATCCTTCTTATAGTGAGGTGACCAGAACTGCACGCAATATTCCAAATGCGGTCTCACCAAGGTCCTGTACAGTTGCAGCATAACCCCACGGCTCTTAAACTCCAACCCCCTGTTAATAAAAGCTAACACACTATATGCCTTCTTCACAGCTCTATCCACTTGAGTGGCAACCTTTAGAGATCTGTGGATATGGACCCCAAGATCTCTCTGTTCCTCCACAGTCTTCAGAACCCTACCTTTGACCCTGTAATCCACATTTAAATTAGTCCTACCAAAATGAATCACCTCACATTTATCAGGGTTAAACTCCATTTGCCATTTTTCAGCCCAGCTTTGCATCCTATCTATGTCTCTTTGCAGCCTACAACACCCCTCCACCTCATCCACTACTCCACCAATCTTGGTGTCATCAGCAAATTTACTGATCCACCCTTCAGCCCCCTCCTCTAAGTCATTAATAAAAATCACAAAGAGCAGAGGACCAAGCACCGATCCCTGCGGCACTCCGCTAGCAACCTGCCTCCAGTCCGAACATTTTCCATCCACCACCACCACCCTCTGTCTTCGATCAGACAGCCAGTTACCTATCCAATCGGCCAACTTTCCCTCTATCCCACACCTCCTTACTTTCATCATAAGCCGACCATGGGGGACCTTATCAAACGCCTTACTAAAATCCATGTATATGACATCAACCGCCCTACCTTCATCAACACACCTAGTTACCTCCTCAAAAAATTCTATCAAATTTGTGAGGCACGATTTGCCCTTCACAAATCCGTGCTGACTATCCCGGATTAATCCGCATCTTTCTAAATGGTCGTAAATCCCATCCCTAAGGACCTTTTCCATCAATTTACCAACCACCGAAGTCAGACTAACCGGTCTATAATTACCAGGGTCATTTCTATTCCCTTTCTTAAACAGAGGAACAACATTTGCCACTCTCCAGTCCTCTGGCACCATCCCCGTGGACAGCGAGGACCCAAAGATCAAAGCCAAAGGCTCTGCAATCTCATCCCTCGCCTCCCAAAGAATCCTAGGATACATTTCATCAGGCCCAGGGGACTTATCGACCTTCAGTTTATTCAAAACTGCCAATACATCCTCCCTCCGAACATCTATTTCCTCCAGCCTATTAGCCTGTAACACCTTCTCTTCCTGAAAAACATGGCCCCTCTCCTTGGTGAACACTGAAGAAAAGTATTCATTCATCACCTCGCCTATCTCTACTGATTCCATACACAAGTTCCCACCACTGTCCTTGACCGGCCCTAACCTCACCCTGGTCATTCTTTTATTCCTCACATAAGAGTAAAAAGCCTTGGGGTTTTCCTTGATCCGACCCACCAAGGACTTCTCATGTCCCCTCCTAGCTCTCCTCAGCCCCTTTTTCAGCTCGTTCCTTGCTAACTTGTAACCCTCAGTCGAGCCATCTGAACCTTGTTTCCTCATCCCTACATCCAGTTCTGGATGCCTTGTGGATCCAGAACTGGCTTGCCTGCAGAAGGCAGAGAGTGGCTGTGGAGGGGTCTTTCTCTGCATGGCGGTCAGTGACCAGTGGAGTGCCCCAGGGATCTGTTCTGGGACCCTTGCTGTTTGTCATTTTCATAAATGACCTGGATGAGGAAGTGGAGGGATGGGTTGGTAAGTTTGCTGACGACACCAAGGTAGGTGGTGTTGTGGATAGTTTGGAGGGATGTCAGAAGTTGCAGCGAGCCATAGATAGAATGCAAGACTGGGCGGAGAAGTGGCAGATGGACTTCAACCCGGATAAGTGTGTGGTGATCCATTTTGGCAGATCCAATGGGATGAAGCAGCAATATAATATGAAGGGTACCATTCTTAGCAGTGTAGAGGATCAGAAGGACCTTGGGGTCCGGGTCCATAGGACTCTTAAATCGGCCTCGCAGGTGGAGGATGCGGTCAAGAAGGCGTACGGCGTACTGGCCTTCATTAATCGAGGGATTGAGTTTAGGAGTCGGGAGATAATGCTGCAGCTTTATAGGACCCTGGTTAGACCCCACTTGGAGTACTGCGCGCAGTTCTGGTCACCTCATTACAGGAAAGATGTTGAAGCCATTGAAAGGGTGCAGAGGAGATTTACAAGGATGTTGCCTGGATATGGGGGCATGCCTTATGAGGATAGGTTGAGGGAGCTTGGTCTCTTCTCCCTGGAGAGACGAAGGATGAGAGGTGACCTGATAGAGGTTTACAAGATGTTGAGAGGTCTGGATAGGGTAGACTCTCAGAGGCTATTTCCAAGGGCTGAAATGGTTGCTACGAGAGGACACAGGTTTAAGGTGCTGGGGGGTAGGTACAGAGGAGATGTCAGGGGTAAGTTTTTCACTCAGAGGGTGGTGGGTGAGTGGAATCGGCTGACGTCGGTGGTGGTGGAGGCAAACTCGTTGGGGTCTTTTAAGAGACTTCTGGATGAATACATGGGATTTAATGGGATTGAGGGCTATAGATAGGCCTAGAGGTGGGGATGTGATCGGCGCAACCTGTGGGCCGAAGGGCCTGTTTGTGCTGTGGCTTTCTATGTTCTATGTTCTATAAGCTTCCCTCTTCCTTTTCACAAGACATTCCACCTCTTTTGTGAACCATGAGGAGCAAGCACTAATTGAAGCTAACCTGAATTACTTAAAGTCAGCCTAAACCTCTTAAAGAGAGGTGCATTGTGGCTGGAGTAGGCACTAGAAGTCATTGCGGAATTCATGCTGATATTGAAAAGATATAATAATGGGGGTAAGAGCACAGTTTCCATGATTTTTCAATGCTACAATGAAGGCCTTAGTTGAGACTGTGCAGAGGAGAAGAGAGGTCGTCTATCCATAGGGGCTAGGAGACTCTCCGGACATACTCTCAGACAGCAATGGGAATTGGTACCCATCACCATCAATGCTGAAAGCCAAGCTTCAAGGATCTGCTGGTAGTGCCACCAAAAGTTCAAGAAGCTCACAGGATTGGTCAAGGTCAGTATATCCAACTTCAAATGCATTCACCAACTTGAGAACATAGGATTGGGAGGTCATTTAGCTTCTCTGATCCACATTTGAAAAGGTCATAGCTGATCTTTAAACATACAGACATCTCTTCCCTATATTCCTTGTTACTACCTTTGGTTAACACATACCTATTTCAGGTTTGAAAGTGACAATTAACCAAACATGAATTGCTGTCTGTGGAAGAGAATTCCAAACATCTACCAACTTACTCATTCCCACATCAATTACAGATAAAGGCATCTCTCGTTACTTTCTTGTGTTGCTCTCCACCCACTGACGTCCACCTTTTTTCTTATCCACCTTTAGAAAAAACACTCCTCCAATTCACTTTCAAAACTCAAATTCAATTCTTTTTAAACCATGTCCCACTGATCATGTCATTCCACCCATTTGCATAATTGCCTCGTTTATTATGAATGGTTTCTGATTCCAATCAGATTCTTAACTAAAGCTTCATAGCTGTTTCTCATTTCACCTTTTCAAACATTACATTGAACTCTCTCATTTTATGATCACTATTTGATGATGATTCATGCATTATTAGATTGGATCTAAGGCAATTCTGGATTTGGTGATGTGTAATGAGGCAGACTTGATTAGGGAACTCTTAGGGAGCAGTGGCCACAATATGATAGAATTTACCCTGCAGTTTGAGAGGGAGAAGCTGAAATCGATGTAATGGTAAAGGTTCCTTTGCATCAGTCTTCACAGTGGAAGACACCAGTGGGATGCCAGAGCTCCAGAAGAATCAGGGGCACAGGTGAGTGTAGTGGCCATCACTAAGGAGAAGGTTCTGGGGAAACTGAAAGGTCTGAAGGTGGATAAATCACCTGGACCGGATGGACTACACCCCAGGGTTCTAAAAGAGATAGCTGAGGAAATTGTGGAGGCATTGGTGGTGATCTTTCAGGAATCACTGGAGACAGGGAGGGTCCCAGAGGACTGGAAAGTAGCTCATGTAACACCGCTGTTTAAGAAGGGAGGGAGGCAGCAGACAGGAAATTATAAACCGGTTAACCTGACTTCAGTCATTGACAAGATTTTAAAGTCCATTATTAAAGATGAGATCGCAAAGTACTTGGAAATGCATAATAAAACAGGACTGAGTCAGCATGGCTTCATCAAGGGGAGGTCATGTCTGACAAATCTGTTAGAGTTCTTTGAGGAGGTAACAAGGAAGTTAGATAAAGGAGAACCAGTGGACGTGATTTATTTAGATTTCCAGAAGGCCTTTGACAAGATGCTGCATAGGAGACTGTTAAATAAGTTAAGAGTCCATGGTGTTAAGGGTAAGATCCTGGCAGTGATAGAGGATTGGCTGACTGGCAGAAGGCAGAGAGTGGGGATAAAGACGTCTTTTTCAGGATGGCAGCCGGTGACGAGTGTGTGTCTCGGGGGTCGGTGCTGGGACGACAACTTTTCACAATATACATTAACGATTTGGAAGAAGGAACTGAAGGCACTGTTGCTAAGTTTGCAGATGATACAAAGTTATGTAGAGGGACAGGTAGTATTGAGGAAGAAGGGGGCTGCAGAAGAACTTGGACAGGCTAGGAGAGTGGGCAAAGAAGTGGCAGATGGAAAACAATGTGAAAAAATGTGAGATTATGCACTTTGGAAGGAGGAATGGAGGCATAGACTATTTTCTAAATGGGGAAATGCTTGGGAAATCAGAAGCACAAAGGGACTTTGGAGTCCTTGTTCAAGATTCTCTGAAGGTTAACGTGCAGGTTCAGTCGGCAGTTAGAAAGGCAAATGCAATGTTAGCATTTATGTCGAGAGGGCTAGAAACAAGAGCAGGGATGTACTTCTGAGGTTGTATAAAGCTCTGGTCAGACCCCATTTGGAGTATTGTGAGCAGTTTTGGGCCCCGTATCCAAGGAAGGATGTGCTGGTCTTGGAAAGGGTCCAGAGGAGGTTCAGAAGAATGATCCATGGAATGAAGAGCTTGTCGTATGAGGAACAGTTGGAGTTTAGAACAATGAGGTTGGATCTTATTGAAACTTACAAGATACTGCGAGGCCTGGATAGAGTGGACGTGGAGAGGATATTTCCACCAGTAGGAAAAACTAGAACCAGAGGGCACAACCTCAGGCTGAAGGGATGATCCTTTAAAACAGAGATGAGGAGGAATTTCTTCAGCCAGAGAGTGGTGAATCTGTGGAACTCTTTGACGCAGAAGACTGTGGAGGCCAGGTCATTGAGTGTCTTTAAGAGAGAGATAGATAGGTTCTTGATTAATAAAGGGGTCAGGGGTAATGGGGAAAAGGCAGGAGAATGGGGATGAGAAAAATATCAGCCATGATTGACATATCAGCCATAAAAATACCAGCCATGATACTGGGACTTGATGGTTTGAGTTATAAGGAAAGGCTGGATAGACTGGGACATTTTTCTTTGGAGCGCAGAAGGCTGAGGGGTGATCTTATAGAGGTCTATAAAATAATGAGGGGCACAGATCAGCTTGATAGTCAATATCTTTCCCCAAAGGTAGGGGAGTCTAAAACTAGAGGGCATAGGTTTAAGGTGAGAGGGGAGCATCCGGAGGAAACGCACCCAGACACAGGGAGAACGTGCAAACTCCACACAGACAGTCACCCAAGGCTGGAATTGAACCTGGGTCCATGGTGCTGTGAGGAAGCAGTGCTAACCACTGTGCCACATGCACGGTGGCACAGTGGTTAGCACTGGCTGCCTCATAACGCCAGGGACCTGGGTTCAATTCCCTGCTGGGTCACTGTCTGTGGGGAGTTTGCATGTTCTCCCCGTGTCTGCATGGGTTTCCTCCCACAGTCTGAAAGACGTGCTGGTTAGCTATATTTACCCGAACAGACGCCGGAGTCTGGCGACTAGGGGAATTTCACAGTAACTTCATTTATTTTAATGTAAGCCTTACTTGTGACTAATAAATAAACTTTATTTTACCATGCTGCCCATTGTTGCAGAAAACTATCATGGAAACAGTCAAGAAATTCATTATTATTCTAACATGTGCTAGTTTGCTTTTCCCAATCTTTATGAAAGTTAAAATCTTACATTAAATTCACCCAGCCTCTACAATGTATAGATATATTATAGCCTTTTTCCTCTGATGGAGAAATCCAGCACGAGGGGGCATGGCTTTAAATTGAGGGGGGGTAGTTATAGAACATAGAACATAGAACATAGAACATTACAGCGCAGAACAGGCCCTTCGGCCCACGATGTTGCACCGACCAGTTAAAAAAAAAACTGTGACCCTCCAACCTAAACCAATTCCTTTTCGTCCATGAACCTATCTACGGATCTCTTAAACGCCCCCAAACTAGGCGCATTTTCTACTGATGCTGGCAGGGCATTCCAATCCCTCACCACCCTCTGGGTAAAGAACCTACCCCTGACATCGGTTCTATAACTACCCCCCCTCAATTTAAAGCCATGCCCCCTCGTGCTGGATTTCTCCATCAGAGGAAAAAGGCTATCACTATCCACCCTATCTAAACCTCTAATCATCTTATATGTTTCAATAAGATCCCCTCTTAGCCGCCGCCTTTCCAGCGAAAACAATCCCAAATCCCTCAGCCTCTCCTCATAGGATCTCCCCTCCATACCAGGCAACATCCTGGTAAACCTCCTCTGCACCCTCTCCAAAGCCTCCACATCCTTCCTGTAATGTGGGGACCAGAACTGCACACAGTACTCCAAGTGCGGCCGCACCAGAGTTGTGTACAGTTGCAACATAACGCCACGACTCCTAAATTCAATCCCCCTACCTTCAATTCCCAACCTTCAGGGATCTATGCACACATACACCTAGATCCCTCTGCTCCTCCACACTACTCAAAGTCCTCCCGTTAGCCCTATACTCAACACATCTGTTATTCCTACCAAAGTGAATTACCTCACACTTCTCCGCATTAAACTCCATCCGCCACCTCTCGGCCCAACTTTGCAACCTGTCTAAGTCTTCCTGCAAACTACGACACCCTTCCTCACTGTCTACCACACCACCGACTTTGGTGTCATCAGCAAATTTGCTAATCCACCCAACTATACCCTCATCCAGATCATTAATAAATATTACAAACAGCAGTGGCCCCAAAACAGATCCCTGAGGTACACCACTTGTAACCGCACTCCATGATGAATATTTACTATCAACCACCACCCTCTGTTTCCTATCCGCTAGCCAATTCCTGATCCAATTTCCTAGATCACCCCCAATCCCATACATCTGCATTTTCTGCAGAAGCCTACCATGGTGAACCTTATCAAACGCCTTACTAAAATCCATATATACCACGTCCACTGCCTTGCCCCCATCCACCTCCTTGGTCACTTTCTCAAAAAACTCAATAAGGTTAGTAAGGCACGACCTACCTGCCACAAAACCATGCTGACTATCACCTATCAATTCATTACTCTCCAACCGATGTCAGGGGTAGGTTCTTTACCCAGAGGGTGGTGAGGGATTGGAATGCCCTGCCAGCATCAGTAGTAAATGCGCCTAGTTTGGGGGCGTTTAAGAGATCCGTAGATAGGTTCATGGACGAAAAGAAATTGGTTTAGGTTGGAGGGTCACAGTTTTTTTTTTTAACTGGTCGGTGCAACATCGTGGGCCGAAGGGCCTGTTCTGCGCTGTAATGTTCTATGTTCTATGTTCTATGTGCTTGTCTAATATCCACATTTAGACAATTTACCACTTCACAACTGTTACCAGGGCACCAATACACAACTCTAACTACAGTTTTAAATCCTTTCTTATTTCTTAATTCTAACCATAAATTCTTTACTGCCTGCTTATCTCTCATTATATTTATCTCTTAGTTTGAAATTATTTCACCTTCAACCATTCAGGATACTCCGACCTGACTCCCATTTTCCCTATCTTTCTTGTATACCCTACAATTTGGTAGAGTTTGTTCCCTGTCCTAACCGTCTTACAGACATGTCTCAGTATTGGCAACTATAATCACACCCTCTGAGTTGAATTTGTGCCTAAAATTCATTCAGTTTCTACTGTATGCTTATTTAGACCACACACCCTAACATGTCCTTCAGAACTATGTTTGACTCCACAATTCTGGGCTCTGTGCTGGCTCTGGATTCTGTGTTGGTTCTGGGGTCAGTGCTGGTTCTGGGGTTGGTGTTGGTTCTCGGGCCCTGTGCCGGTTCTGGGCTCCGTGCCAGTTCTGGGGGTCTGTGCCAGTCCTGGGGTCTGTGCCGGGTCTGGGGTCCGTGCCAGTTCTGGAGATTGTGCCGGTTCTGGGGGTCTGTGCTGGTTCTGGAGATTGTGCCGGTTCTGGGGTCCGTGCCGGTTCTGGGGATTGTGCTGGTTCTGGGGTCCGTGCTGGTTCTGGGGTCATGCCGTTCCGGGGTCCGTGCCGGTTCCGAGGTCCGTGCCGGTTCCGAGGTCCGTGCCGGTTCCGAGGTCCGTGCCGGTTCCGAGGTCCGTGCCGGTTCCGAGGTCCGTGCCGGTTCCGAGGTCCGTGCCGGTTCCGAGGTCCGTGCCGGTTCCGAGGTCCGTGCCGGTTCCGAGGTCCGTGCCGGTTCCGAGGTCCGTGCCGGTTCCGAGGTCCGTGCCGGTTCCGAGGTCCGTGCCGGTTCCGAGGTCCGTGCCGGTTCCGAGGTCCGTGCCGGTTCCAAGGTCTGTGCCAGTTCTGGACTCTGTGCCGGTTTTGGGATCCGTGCCGGTTCTGGGGATTGTGCCGGTTTTGGGGATTGTGCTGGTTTTGGGGTCCATGCCGGTTCTGGGGATTGTGCCGGTTCTGGGGATTGTGCCGGTTCTGGGCTCTGTGCTGGTTCTGGGGATTGTGCTGGTTCTGGGGATTGTGCTGGTTCTGGGGATTGTGCTGGTTCTGGGGATTGTGCTGGTTCTGGGGATTGTGCTGATTCTGGGGATTGTGCTGGTTCTGGGGATTGTGCTGGTTCTGGGGATTGTGCTGGTTCTAGGGATTGTGCTGGTTCTGGGGATTGTGCTGGTTCTGGGGATTGTGCTGGTTCTGGGGCTTGTATCGGTTTTGGGGATTGTGCTGGTTCTGGGGATTGTGCTGGTTCTGGGGATTGTGCCGGTTCTGGGCTCTGTGCCGGTTCTGGGCTCTGTGCTGGTTCTGGGCTCTGTGCTGGTTCTGGGCTCTGTGCTGGTTCTGGGCTCTGTGCTGGTTCTGGGCTCTGTGCTGGTTCTGGGCTCTGTGCTGGTTCTGGGCTCTGTGCTGGTTCTGGGGATTGTGCTGGTTCTTGGCTTTGTGCTGGTTCTGGGCTCTGTGCTGGTTCTGGGGATTGTGCTGGTTCTGGGGATTGTGCTGGTTCTTGGCTCTGTGCTGGTTCTTGGGATTGTGCTGGTTCTGGGGATTGTGCTGGTTCTGGGCTCCGTGCTGGTTCTGGGCTCCGTGCTGGTTCTGGGCTCCGTGCTGGTTCTGGGCTCCGTGCTGGTTCTGGGCTCCGTGCTGGTTCTGGGCTCCGTGCTGGTTCTGGGCTCCGTGCTGGTTCTGGGCTCCGTGCTGGTTCTGGGCTCCGTGCTGGTTCTGGGCTCCGTGCTGGTTCTGGGCTCCGTGCCGGGTTCCGGGGATTGTGCCGGTTCCGGGGATTGTGCCGGTTCCGGGGCTTTGTGCCGGTTCCGGGGCTTTGTGCCGGTTCCGGGGCTTTGTGCCAGTTCCGGGGCTCCGTGCCGGTTCTGGGGTCTGTGCCGGTTCAGGGGTCTCTGCCGGTTCAGAGGTCTGTGCCGGTTCTGGGATCTGTGCCGGTTCTGGGATCTGTGCCGGTTCTGGGATCTGTGCCGGTTCTGGGATCTGTGCCGGTCGCGGGCCCTGTGCCGGTCGCGAGCCCTGTGCCGGTCGCGGGTTCTGTGCCAGTCGCGGGCTCTGTATTTGTTTCGGGCTTTCTGCTGGTTTAGGGGCTCTGTGTCGGTTACGAGCTTTGTGCTTGTTCCGTGCTCTGTGCTTGTTACAGGCTCTGAGCTGGTTCGGGGCTCTGTGCTGGTTCTGGGCTCCGTGCTGGTTCTGGGCTCCGTGCTGGTTCGGGGCTCTGAGCTGGATCGGGGCTCTGTGCTGGTTCGGGGCTCTGTGCTGGTTCGGGGCTCTGAGCTGGTTCGGGGCTCTGTGCTCGTTATGGGCTCTGTACTGGATCGGGGCTCTGTGCTGGTTCGGGGCTCTGTGCTGGTTCGGAGCTCTGTACTGGTTCGGGGCTCTGTACTGGATCGGGGCTCTGTGCTGGTTCGGGGCTCTGTACTGGATCGGGGCTCTGTGCTGGTTCGGGGCTCTGTGCTGGTTCGGAGCTCTGTGCTGGTTCGGAGCTCTGTGCTGGTTCGGGGCTCTGTGCTGGTTCGGAGCTCTGTGCTGGTTCGGAGCTCTGTGCTGGTTCGGAGCTCTGTGCTGGTTCGGAGCTCTGTGCTGGTTCGGGGCTCCGTGCTGGTTCGGGGCTCCGTGCTGGTTCTGGGCTCCGTGCTGGTTCTGGACTCTGTGCTTGTTACAGGCTCTGTGCTGGTTCAGGGCTCTGAGCTGGTTCAGGGCTCCGTGCTGGTTCTGGGCTCCGTGCTGGTTCTGGGCTCCGTGCTGGTTCTGGGGATTGTGCTGGTTCTGGGGATTGTGCTGGTTCTGGGCTCCGTGCTGGTTCTGGGCTCCGTGCTGGTTCTGGGCTCCGTGCTGGTTCTGGGCTCCGTGCTGGTTCTGGGCTCCGTGCTGGTTCTGGGCTCCGTGCTGGTTCTGGGCTCCGTGCTGGTTCTGGGCTCCGTGCTGGTTCTGGGCTCCGTGCTGGTTCTGGGCTCCGTGCTGGTTCTGGGCTCTGTGCTTGTTACAGGCTCTGAGCTGGTTCGGGGCTCTGTGCTGGATCGGGGCTCTGTGCCGGTTCTGGGCTCCGTGCCGGTCACGGGCTCCGTGCCGGTCACGGGCTCCGTGCCGGTTCTGGGCTCCGTGCCGGGTTCCGGGGATTGTGCCGGATCCGGGGATTGTGCCGTTTCCGGGGCTTTGTGCCGGTTCCGGGGCTTTGTGCCGGTTCCGGGGCTCCGTGCCGGTTCTGGGGAACGTGCCGGTTCAGGGGTCTGTGCCGGTTCAGGGGTCTCTGCCGGTTCAGGGGTCTGTGCCGGTTCAGAGGTCTGTGCCGGTTCTAGGCTCTGTGCCGGTTCTGGGATCTGTGCCGGTTCTGGGATCTGTGCCGGTTCTGGGATCTGTGCCGGTTCTGGGATCTGTGCCGGTCGCGGGCCCTGTGCCGGTCGCGGGCCCTGTGCCGGTCGCGGGTTCTGTGCCAGTCGCGGGCTCTGTATTTGTTTCGGGCTTTCTGCTGGTTTAGGGGCTCTGTGTCGGTTACGAGCTTTGTGCTTGTTCCGTGCTCTGTGCTTGTTACAGGCTCTGAGCTGGTTCGGGGCTCTGTGCTGGTTCTGGGCTCCGTGCTGGTTCTGGGCTCCGTGCTGGTTCGGGGCTCTGAGCTGGATCGGGGCTCTGTGCTGGTTCGGGGCTCTGTGCTGGTTCGGGGCTCTGAGCTGGTTCGGGGCTCTGTGCTCGTTATGGGCTCTGTACTGGATCGGGGCTCTGTGCTGGTTCGGGGCTCTGTGCTTGTTACAGGCTCTGAGCTGGTTCGGGGCTCTGAGCTGGTTCGGGGCTCTGTGCTCATTATGGGCTCTGTACTGGATCGGGGCTCTGTGCTGGTTCGGGGCTCTGTGCTGGTTCTGGGCTCTGTACTGGATCGGGGCTCTGTTCTGGTTCGGGGCTCTGTGCTCGTTATGGGCTCTGTACTGGATCGGGGCTCTGTGCTGGTTCGGGGCTCTGAGCTGGTTCGGGGCTCTGTGCTCGTTATGGGCTCTGTACTGGATCGGGGCTCTGTACTGGATCGGGGCTCTGTGCTGGTTCGGGGCTCTGTGCTGGTTCGGGGCTCTGTGCTGGTTCGGGGCTCTGTGCTCGTTCGGGGCTCTGTGCTGGTTCGGGGCTCTGTGCTGGTTCGGGGCTCTGTGCTGGTTCGGGGCTCTGTGCTGGTTCGGGGCTCTGTGCTGGTTTGGGGCTCTGCTGGTTCGGGGCTCTGTGCTGGTTCGGGGCTCTGTGCTGGTTCGGGGCTCTGTGCTGGTTCGGGGCTCTGTGCTGGTTCGGGGCTCTGTGCTGGTTCGGGGCTCTGTGCTGGTTCGGGGCTCTGTGCTGGTTCGGGGCTCTGTGCTGGTTCGGGGCTCTGTGCTGGTTCGGGGCTCTGTGCTGGTTCGGGGCTCTGTGCTGGTTCGGGGCTCTGTGCTGGTTCGGGGCTCTGTGCTGGTTCGGGGCTCTGTGCTGGTTCGGGGCTCTGTGCTGGTTCGGGGCTCTGTGCTGGTTCGGGGCTCTGTGCTGGTTCGGGGCTCTGTGCTGGTTCGGGGCTCTGTGCTGGTTCGGGGCTCTGTGCAGGTTCGGGGCTCTGTGCAGGTTCGGGGCTCTCTGCAGGTTCGGGGCTCTGTGCTGGTTCGGGGCTCTGTGATGGTTACGTGCTCTGTGCTGGTTACAGGCTCTGCTGGTTCAGGGCTCTGTGCTGACTCCTGGCTGTGTGCTGCTTACTGGCTCTGTGCCGGTTTCGGGCTGTGTGCCGGTTTCGGGCTGTGTGCGGGTTTCGGGCTGTGTGCGGGTTTCGGGCTGTGTGCGGGTTTCGGGCTGTGTGCCGGTCCCGGGCTGTGTGCGGGTTTCGGGCTGTGTGCGGGTTTCGGGCTGTGTGCGAGTTTCGGGCTGTGTGCGGGTTTCGGGCTGTGTGCGGGTTTCGGGCTGTGTGCGGGTTTCGGGCTGTGTGCGGGTTTCGGGCTGTGTGCGGGTTTCGGGCTGTGTGCCGGTCCCGGGCTGTGTGCCGGTCCCGGGCTGTGTGCGGGTTTCGGGCTGTGTGCGGGTTTCGGGCTGTGTGCGGGTTTCGGGCTGTGTGCCGGTCCCGGGCTGTGTGCCGGTCCCGGGCTGTGTGCGGGTTTCGGGCTGTGTGCGGGTTTCGGGCTGTGTGCGTGTTTCGGGCTGTGTGCCGGTCCCGGGCTGTGTGCCGGTCCCGGGCTGTGTGCCGGTCCCGGGCTGTGTGCCGGTCCCGGGCTGTGTGCCGGTCCCGGGCTGTGTGCCGGTCCCGGGCTCTGTGCCGGTCCCTGGCTCTGTGTGTGTGTCGCAGGCTCTGTGCCGTTTCTGGGTTCTCTACTGGTTCTGGAGTTTGTGCTGGTACAGGGCTCTGCTGGCTATGGGGCTGTTTTAGTTCTGGGCCTACGTGAAAGTCTCCAGATCTGTGCACTGTGCTCAACTGGATTTGTTTGTTTGTGCAGTGCCCGTGAACTGGAGCTGGAAGACCGGCAGAGCAGATTACAGCAGGAACTCCGAGAACGCATGGCCATTGATGGTAGGTAGCACTCAATCCCCACCCTTCCGTATTCTTTACATATTTCTTGTGGGCCAGATTTGACAGCAGAACTGCAAACATAGTGTTATTGGGGAGCGTTTAAACTAGATTTGCAGGGGGGTGGGAACCAGAGTACCAGAGCAGATAGTGGAGCAGGGGTAAAAAGACAGGTTAGTTCAAGCAAAATCACAAATGGAAGGGTAGAGTGTGGTGGAAATAACCTTTTGAGGTGTGTCTATTTCAATGCCAGGAGTATTGTGGGGAAGGCAGATGAGCTGAAGGCGTGGATAGACACATGGAAATATGACATTATAGCCATTAGTGAAACTTGGCTACAGGAGGGGCAGGACTGGCAGCTCAATGTTCCAGGGTTCCAATGTTTCAGGCGGGATAGAGGCAGAGGAATAAAAGGTGGGGGGGTGGCATTGTTGGTCAGGGAAAATGTTACAGCGGTACTCAGGCAGGATAGATTAGGGAGCTTGTCTACAGAGGCCCTATGGGTGGAGCTGAGAAACAGGAAAGGTATGACCACATTAATGGGCTTGTATTATAGACCACCCAATAGTCAGCGAGAATTGGAGGAGCAAATCAGCGGAGAGATAGCTGACAACTGCAAGAAACACAAAGTTGTGATAGTAGGGGATTTTAATTTTCCACATATAGATTGGGACTCGCATACTGTTAAAGGTTTAGACGGGGTAGAGTTTGTAAAATGTGTTCAGGAGAATTTACTTTGGATCCAGTGATCATAATGCCATTAGTTTCAACCTGATCATGGATAAGGATAGATCTGGTCCTCGGGTTGAAGTTCTGAACTGGAAAAAGGCCAAATTTGATGAAATGAGAAGGGACCTGGGAAGTGTGGATTGGCACAGGCTGTTCTCTGGTAAGGATGTAAATGGAAAGTGGGAGGCCTTCACAGGAGAAATTTTGAGAGTGCAGAGTTTGTATGTTCCTGTCAGGATTAAAGGCAAAGTAAATAGGAATAAGGAACCTTGGTTCTCGAGGGAGATTGTAACACTGATTAAGAGGAAGAGAGAGTTGTATGAAATGTACAGGCAGCAAGGAACACATCAGATGCTCGAGGAGTATAAAAAGTGCAAGAAGCTACTTAAGAGGGAAATCAGGAGGGCTAAAAGAAGACATGAGGTTGCTTTGGCAGACAGAGAGAAGGAAAATCCAAAGAGCTTCTATAGGTATGTTAGGAGCAAAAGGATAGTGAGGGATAAAATTGGTCCTCTTGAAGACCAGAGTGGTAGACTGTGTATGGAACCAAAAGAGATGGGGGAGATACTAAATGGTTTTTTGCATCCGTATTTACTGAGGAAACGGGCATGGAATCTACGGAAATAGGGCAAACTGGTAGGGAGGCCATGGAACCTTTACAGGTTAAAGGGGAGGAGGTGCTCGCTGTCTTGAGGCAAATCAGAGTGGATAAATCCCCAGGACCGGACAGGGTATTCCCACGGACCTTGAGGGAAGCTAGTGTTGAACTTGCAGGGGCCCTGGCAGACATATTTAAAATGTCAGTATTCATGGGGGAGGTGCCGGATGATTGGAGGGTGGCTCATGTTGTTCCGTTGTTTAAAAAAGGTTCCAAAAGAAATCCGGGAAATTATCGGCCAGTAAGTTTGACGTCGGTGGTGGGCAAGTTATTGGAAGGTGTGATAAGGAATAGGATCTACAAATATTTGGATAGACAGGGACTTATTAGGGAGAGTCAACATGGCTTTGTGCGTGGTAGGTCATGTTTGACCAATCTATTAGAGTTTTTCGAGGAGGTTACCAGGAAAGTGGATGAAGGGAAGGCGGTGGATGTTGTCTACCTGGATTTCAGCAAGGCCTTTGACAAGGTCCCTCATGGGAGGATAGTTAGGAAGGTTCAGTCGCTAGGTATACATGGGGAGATAGTAAATTGGATAAGACACTGGCTCAATGGAAGAAGCCAGAGAGTGGTTGTGGAGGATTGCTTCTCTGAGTGGAGGCCTGTGACTAGTGGTGTGCCGCAGGGATCGGTGTTGGGTCCATTGTTGTTTGTCATCTATATCAATGATCTGGATGATAATGTGGTAAATTGGATCAGCAAGTTTGCTGATGATACAAAGATTGGAGGTGTAGCGGACAGTGAGGAAGGTTTTCAAAGCTTGCAGAGGGATTTGGACCAACTAGAAAAATGGGCTGAAAAATGGCAAATGGAATTTAACGCAGACAAGTGTGAGATATTGCACTTTGGAAGGACAAACCAAAGAAGAACGTACAGGGTAAATGGTAGGACTCTGAAGAGTGCAGTTGAACAGAGGGATCTGGGAATACAGGTACAGAATTCCCTAAAAGTGACGTCACAGGTGGATAGGGTCGTAAAGAGTGCCTTTGGTACATTGGCCTTTATAAATCAGAGTATCGAGTATAAAAGTTGGAGTGTTATGGTAAGGTTATATAAGGCATTGGTGAGGCCCAATTTGGAGTATTGTGTACAGTTTTGGTCACCTAGTTACAGGAAGGATGTAAATAAGATTGAAAGAGTGCAGAGAAGGTTCACAAGGATGTTGCCGGGACTTGAGAAGCTGAGTTACAGAGAGAGATTGAATAGGTTGGGACTTTATTCCCTGGAGCGTAGAAGATTGAGGGGAGATTTGATAGAGGTGTATAAGATTTTGATGGGTATAGATAGAGTGAATGCAAGCAGGCTTTTTCCGCTGAGGCTAGGGGAGAAAAAAACCAGAGGGCATGGGTTAAGGGTGAAAGGAGAAAAGTTTAAAGGGAATATTAGGGGGGGCTTCTTCACGCAGAGAGTGGTGGGAGTGTGGAATGAGCTGCCGGATAAAGTGGTAAATGCGGGGTCACTTTAACATTTAAGAAAAACTTGGACGGGTTCATGGATGAGAGGGGTGTGGAGGGATATGGTCCAAGTGCAGGTCAGTGGGACTAGGCATAAAATGGTTCGGCACAGACAAGAAGGGCCAAAAGGCCTGTTTCTGAGCTGTAATTTTCTATTGTTCTATACAGCAAGTCTCTGTATAGTGGAACAAAGGTTAGTGTTTAAATAAGAATGCTTCAGGCAGCAGAGGACTTAATTAGGACAAATCAAAGCTTGAAGGGGCGGGGATATTATCCTGAGTCAGGTCTGAATGCATATAGTTTATATAAAGCAGCCAATAACATCTCAACATCCTGGACTGTGCAGCAAACTCCAATTCTGTGATGCAGCTTAAGCTCAGCCCATGGATGCACACTGGTACATACTGCCCATTTCAAACCAAGAGCACCATGGTCACCAGAAAGCAGTGGTGGGGTGGATGGGGGATCCAGCAAGTGCGGCATCTCTCGAAACACCATTGTCCCTAAATCTCCAGTCTTCAGGAGTGAGAAGATCTGTGAGTTGCAACATCATCAATCCCCTTTCACAGGATAGACTAGAACTTCTGCAAAGGCCAGTGCTTACTCCTGAGCTGGAGTAACTTCAAGCAGGTATAATTGGACTCAATGCATCCAGAAAAAAAATCCAGACAGTGTTCCGGGCTGGAGAAGAATTCCATGGCCTCTAATTGTCTCGAGATACAGGAATGGTGCCAGAGAACTGGAGGACAGCTAACATTGTCCCATAGTTTACAAAGGGACACACCGAGGAATGACAGACCAGTCACTCTAACCTCGGTGCTGGGAAAATGATTGGAGAACATTCTGAGGGACAGGATTACATTTCATTGATCAAAGCATGGATAAGTTAAAGGAAGTTCATGTCTGACTAATGTGATCAAATTTATTGAGACAGGAAAGAGACAATGAGGGGAGTGCTTTTGATGTTTATGTGGATGTGAGAAAGGCTTTCGATAAAGTCCCACATGACAGGTTCAGCAGCAACGGAAAGTGGGTATTCAGGTGGTGCTTCCTGGGCATTCTGGCGGCGCTCCCGGGGTACGTGGGTGGCGCTCCCGGGGTACGCGGGTGGCACTCCCGGGGTACGCGGGTGGCGCTCCCGGGGTACGCGGGTGGCGCTCCCGGGGTACGCGGGTGGCACTCCCGGGGTACGCGGGTGGCGCTCCCGGGGTACGCGGGTGGCGCTCCCGGGGTACGCGGGTGGCACTCCCGGGGTACGCGGGCGGCGCTCCCGGGGTACGCGGGTGGCGCTCCCGGGGTACATGGGTGGCGCTCCCGGGGTACATAGAACATTACAGCGCAGTACAGGCCCTTCGGCCCTCGATGTTGCGCCGACCAGTGGTACCAATCTAAAGCCCCTCTAATCTACACTATTCCAATCTCATCCATATGTTTATCCAAGAACCACTTGAACGCTCTCAACGTTGACGAGTCCACCACTGCTGCAGGCAGGGCATTCCGCGCCCTTACTACTCTCTGAGTAAAGAACCTACCTCTAACATCTGTCCTATATCTCTCACCCCTCAATTTAAAGCTATGTCCCCTCGTGCTAGCCAACACCATCCGAGGAAAAAGGCTCTCACTATCCACCCTATCTAATCCTCTGGTCATCTTGTATGCCTCTATTAAGTCACCTCTTAACCTTCTTCTCTCTAATGAAAACAACCTCAAGCCCCTCAGCCTTTCCTCATACGATTTTCCCACCATACCAGGCAACATCCTGGTAAATCTCCTCTGCACCCTTTCCAACACTTCCACATCTTTCCTATAATACGGCGACCAGAACTGTACGCAATACTCCAAATGCGGCCGCACCAGAGTTTTGTACAGTTGCAGCATGACCTCCTGGCTCCGAAACTCAATCCCTCTACCAATAAAAGCTAACACACCGTACGCCTTCTTAACAACCCTATCAACCTGGGTGCCACCTTTCAGGGATCTATGCACATGGACACCCAGATCCCTCTGTTCAGCCACACTACCAAGTATCTTACCATTAGCCCAGTACTCTGTATTCCTGTTACTCCTTCCAAAGTGAATCACCTCACACTTTTCCGCATTAAACTCCATCCTTCCACGCCCTCATCCAAGTCATTAATAAAAATGACAAACAGCAGTGGCCCCAAAACAGATCCTTGCGGTACACCACTAGTAACTGAACTCCAGGATGAATATTTCCCATCAACCACCACCCTTTGTTTTCTTCCAGCTAGCCAATTCCTGATCCAAACCACTAAATCACCCTCAATCCCATGTGTCCGTATTTTCTGCAAAAGCTTACCATGGGGAACCTTATCAAACGCTTTGCTGAAATCCATATACACCACATCAACCGCTTTACCCTCATCACCTCTTGGTCACCTTCTCAAAGAACTCAATAAGGTTTGTGAGGCACGACCTACCCTTCACAAAACCGTGCTGACTATCCCTAATCAAATTATTCCTTTCGAGGTGATTATAAATCCTATCTCTTATAATCCTTTCCAATACTTTGCCCACAACAGAAGTAAGGCTCACCGGTCTATAATTACCAGGGTTGTCCCTACTCCCCTTCTTGAACAAGGGGACAACATTTGCTATCCTCCAGTCTTCTGGCCACTGTTCCTGTAGACAATGACGACACAAAGATCAAAGCCAAAGGCTCTGCAATCTCCTCTCTAGCCTCCCAGAGAATCCTAGGATAAATCCCATCCGGCCCAGGGGACTTATCTATTTTTACCCTTTCCAGAATTGCTAACACCTCCTCCTTATGAACATCAATACCATCCAGTCCAACAGCCTGCATCTCAATACTCCCCTCAACAACACTGTCCCTCTCCAGTGTGAATACCGACGAAAAATATTCATTTAGTGCCTCTCCTATCTCTTCAGACTCCACGCACAACTTCCCACTCCTGTCCTTGACTGGCCCTAATCTTACCCTCGTCATTCTTTTACTCCTGACATACCAATAGAAAGCTTTAGGGTTTTCCTTGATCCTACCCGCCAAAGACTTCTCATGTCCCCTCCTGGCTCTTCTTAACTCTTTCTTTAGGTCCTTCCTGGCTAACTTGTAACTCTCAAGCGCCCTAACTGAGCCTTCACGTCTCATCTTAACATAAGTCTCCTTCTTCCTTTTCACAAGAGATTCAACCTCCTTAGTAAACCACGGTTCCCTCACACGTCTGCTTCCTCCCTGCCTGACAGGTACATATTTATCAAGGACGCGTAGTAGCTGTTCCTTGAACAAGTTCCACATTACAATTGTGCCCATCCCCTGCAGTTTCCTTCTCCAACCTATGCCAGCTAAATCTCGCCTAATTGCATCATAATTTCCTTTCCCCCAGCTATAACTCTTGCCCTTTGGTATATACCTATCCTTTTCCATCGCTAAAGTAAATGTAATCGAATTGTGGTCACTGTCACCAAAGTGCTCACCTGCCTCCAAATCTAACACCTGGCCTGGTTCATTCCCAGTACCAAATCCAATGTGGCCTCGCCTCTTGTTGGTCTATCTGCATAAAGCGTCAGGAAGCCTTCCTGCACACACTGGACAAAAACCGACCCCTCTAAAGTACTCGAACTATCGCTTTTCCAGTCAATATTTGTAAAGTTAAAGTCCCCCAGTACAACTACCCTGTTACTTTCGCTCCTATCCAGAATCATCTTTGCAATCTTTTCCTCTACATCTCTGGAACTTTTCGGAGGTCTATAAAAAACTCCCAACAGGGTGACCTCTCCTTTCCTGTTTCTAACCTCAGCCCAAACTACCTCAGTAGACGAGTCCTCATCAAATGTCCTTTCTGCCACCGTAATACTGTCCTTGACTAACAATGCCACACCTCCCCCTCTTTTAACCACCTTCCCTGCACTTACTGAAACATCTAAACCCCGGAACCTGCAACAACCATTCCTGTCCCTGCTCTATCCATGTCTCCGAGATGGCCACAACATCGAAATCCCAGGTACCAGCCCATGCTGCAAGCTCACCCACCTTATTCCGGATGCTCCTGGCGTTGAAGTATACACACTTCAAACCGCCTTCCTGCCTGCCAGTACACTCCTGCGACCCTGAAACCTCATCCATGACCTCACTACTTTCAACCTCCTGTACACCGGAGCTACAATTCAGGTACCCACCCCCCTGCTGAATTAGTTTAAACCCTCCCGAAGAGCATTAGCAAATTTCCCCCCCAAGATATTGGTACCCCTCTGGTTCAAGTGCAGACCATCCTGTTTGTAGAGGTCCCACCTACCCCAGAAAGAGCCCCAATTGTCCAGGTATCTGAATCCCTCCCTCCTGCACCATCCCTGCAACCACGTGTTCAACTGCTCTCTCTCCCGATTCCTCTCCTCACTATCACGTGGCACGGGTAACAAACCAGAGATAACAACTTTGTTTGTTCTTGCCCTAAGCTTCCACCCTAACTCCCTGAATTTCTGCCTTACATCCCCATCCCTTTTCCTATCTATGTCTTGAGTGCCTATGTGAACCACAACTTGGGGCTGGTCCCCCTCCCCCTTAAGGATATCAAAAACACGATCCAAGACATCGCGGACTCTGGCTCCTGGGAGGCAACACACCAACCGCGAGTCTCTCTCGTTCCCACAGAATCTCCTATCCGTCCCTTTAACTGTGGAGTCCCCAATGACTAATCCTCTACTCCTCTCCCCCCTTCCCTTCTGAGCCACAAGGTCAGACTCTGAGCCAGTGACCTGTACACCATGGCTTATCCCTGCTAAGTCGTCCCCCGCAACAGCATCCAAAAGTGTACTATCCCCAATTTCTACGACATTTTTTGTTTCTCCCCCCACTTGGATGGCTCCCTGTACCTTGGTGCTGTGGTCAGTTTGCTCATCCTCCCTTTCCCTCCCCTTCTGAGCTGCCGGGCCGGACTCTGCGCCAGAGGCAAGGCCACTGTTGCTTCCCCCAGGTAGGCTGCTCCCCCCAACAGTACTTAAACAGGAGTACTTATTTTTAAGGGGCACAGCCACTGGGGTACTCTCTAGTACCTGACCTTTCCCCTTCCCCTTCCTAACCGTGACCCACTTGTCTGTCCCTCGTGGCCCCGGTGTGACCACCTGCCTGTAACTCCTATCTATCACCTCCTCATTCTCCCTAACCAGACGAAGGTCATTGAGCTGCAATTCCAGTTCCCCAACGCGGTCCCTTAAGAGCTGCAGCTCGACGCACCTGGTGCAGATATGGACGTCCGGGAGGCTAGCTGACTCCAGGACCTCCCACATCAGACACTGAGGACAACAAACTGGCCTCGCAATCATAATTCCCCCTTTCTTCAAATGGCACAGGAAAAAAAAACTGTCTAAACCTACCCCACCTCTGCCTGTTTACACCGAAGCCCGATGAGCCAAAGCCCGTCAGCTCTCACTCTACTTCCCACTCACTCCACTGCCCGCTCCTGACGCTGCCCGCTCAAAAGTGCGGCCTGCTTTTAAACCCTCCAAAAACCTTCCCAGGCTACTCCTGGGCCTACTTCCTGTTTTGCAAAAAAAACCTCCGATTTTTAACACAAATTTATCTGAAAAATATATAAATAATTCACATGCAGGAACACACTCCCTTACTCTCAGCCTGTTCCTGTGGAACGCGGGTGGCGCTCCTGGGGTATGCGGGCAGCGCTCCTGGGGTACGCGGGCGGCGCTCCTGGGGTACATGGGCAGTGCTCCCGGGGTACGTGGGTGGCGCTCCCGGGGTACGTGGGTGGCGCTCCCGGGGTACGTGAGTGGCGCTCCTGGGGTACGTGGGCGGCGCTCCTGGGGTACGTGGGTGGCGCTCCCGGGGTACGTGGGTGGCGCTCCCGGGGTACGTGAGTGGTGCTCCCGGGGTACGTGAGTGGTGCTCCCGGGGTACGTGAGTGGTGCTCCCGGGGTACGTGAGTGGCGCTCCCGGGGTACGTGGGTGGCGCTCCCGGGGTACGTGGGTGGCGCTCCTGGGGTACGTGAGTGGTGCTCCCGGGGTACGTGAGTGGTGCTCCCGGGGTACGTGAGTGGTGCTCCCGGGGTACGTGAGTGGTGCTCCCGGGGTACGTGGGCGGCGCTCCCGGGGTACGTGGGTGGCGCTCCCGGGGTACGCGTGTGGCGCTCCCGGGGTACGCGTGTGGCGCTCCCGGGGTACGCGGGCGGCGCTCCCGGGGTACGCGGGCGGCGCTCCCGGGGTACGCGTGTGGCGCTCCCGGGGTACGCGGGCGGCGCTCCCGGGGTACGCGGGCGGCGCTCCCGGGGTACGCGGGCGGCGCTCCCGGGGTACGCAGGCGGCGCTCCCAGGGTACGCGGGCGGCGCTCCCGGGGTACGCAGGCGGCGCTCCCAGGGTACGCGGGCGGCGCTCCCGGGGTACGCGGGCGGCGCTCCCAGGGTACGCGGGCAATGCTCCCGGGGCATTGAGACCCTGCTGGAGCAGTTTGCATTGGGTTTTATTTTTGTGTGTGCTTCAGACAATTTGAAGAGCAGTGAGGAACTGTCAGAAGAGAAGCAGATCCTGAATGAGATGTTGGAAGTGGTTGAGCAGCGAGACTCACTCGTGGCCCTGCTTGAGGAGCAGAGACTCCGTGAGAAGGAGGAGGACAAAGATCTGGAGGCTGTGATGCTCAGTAAGAGCTACAACTTGAACTGGACATAATGTGACCTGCCTAAAGCTCGGAACACAGAGACCTGTGGTTCCACAGGAACAGCAGCCCCAATTGGAGACAGAAGACTGTCCAACCAAAGCTTACTCCCTAATCTGAAGAAATCTTTCTCTTTTACCATGTGTCAGCTGCATGTGTGACCCTACCTGACCTGAGGGGAACTCCTGCCAATGTCAGGCCTTGGCATCATTTACGCTTCTCTGGACTGAATGACAGTGGAGGACTGTGGGCCGCTGGATGATGCCTGGGCTGTCACCCATCGGCCAAAAGCTATGTTTGTTACCCACTAAGCAAGGCGCATTAGAGCTCATTCTGATATTTAAACAGATTCAAACAATTGGCCAGAATTAATAATTCAGTCTGGGATTGCAAAATGGAATAGTACAAGCTGTGAAGTGGCCACTCCAGTACCTATGAGTCCAAGAATTCCTCCACTATGTGATCCGTTTTGTGATCCAATATTTGGGATGGGAAATAAGAACAGAAAATGCTGGAAATACTCAGCAGGTCAGGCAGTGTCTGTGGAGAGAGAGAAATAAACCTTACATTAGTATTTTATTTCAGATTTCCAGCTTCCGCAGTTTTTGATTTTGTTTGTTGGAAATGGGGATTCATCTTCCTCCTTGTGTTACTCAGTCTAGTCAGACAGGCTCCCCACTATAAGTAGGCCCAACCATGTTGTCAGGCCTGTGCCAGCTTCTAATGCAGTAAGAAGTGTAACAACACCAGGTTAAAGTCCAACAGGTTTATTTGGTAGCAAACGCAACTAGCTTTCAGAGCGTGCTGCTCCTTCGTCAGGTGGAGTGGGAGATCTCCACATTGTCCCACTCATACACACTGTAGCCCATCCAAATCCCCCCCCACCACCTCTCATATACACGCGCAGAAACACACACACAGACACTCACACACACTCTACCCCATCCAAATCCTAACGCACGCACGCACTGTACTACAGTCACTCCCTCCACCACCGACTCTCAGTAGCAGTGTATACTATCTATAAGATGCACTGCAGCAATTCATCAAAGGTCCTGAGACAGCACCTTCCAAACCCACGACCACTTGCATCTAGAAGGACAAGGGCAGCAGATACCTGGGAACACCAACAGCTGCAAGTTCCCCTCCAAGCCACTCACCATCCTGACTTGGAAATATATCACTGTTCCTTCGCAGTCGCTGGGTCAAAATCCTGGTATTCCCCCTAATGGCATTTTGGGTCAACCCAGCGTGTGGACTGCAGCATTTCAAGCAGGCAGCTCACCACCATCTTCTCAAGGGCAACTAGGGATGGGCAATAAATGCTGGCCAGCCAGCGACGCCCATGTCCCACGAATGAATAAAAAATCCGATGTCCCACCCTCACACAAACACACTGTACCCAATCCAACTCCCCACCCTCATACACACTACACCCCATCCAACACCCCACCCTCACACACTCTGTACCCTTCCAACACCCCACCCTCACACACTCTGTACCCTTCCAACACCCCACCCTCACACGCACACACTGCTCCCATCCACATCCCCACCCTCACATACACACTGCACCCATCCAAATCCCCACCCTCACACACACTGTACCCCCACCAACTCCCCACCCTCACACACACACAATCTGTACCCCATCCAACCCCCCACCCTCACAAGCACACTGTACCTCATCCAACCCCCCCACCCTCACACACACTGTACCCCATCCAACTCCCCACTTTCACACACACTCTGTCCCCCCACCAACTCCCCACCCTCTCATACACACACACGCACAATCTGTACCCTATCCAATTCCCCACACTCACAAACACACTGCACCCCATCCAACCCCCCACCCTCACACACACTGTACCCCATACAACTCCCCACCCTCTCACACACACACTGTACCCCATCCAATTCACCACCCACACACACACTCTACCCCACTAAACTCCCCACGCTCTCACACGCAAGCGCAAACGCACACACACAAACACACTCTACCCCATCCAACTCACACGCATGCGCAAACGCACACACACAAACACACTCTACCCCATCCAACTCCCCATCTTTTCACACACTCAGACACACACAGCCACTGTACCCCATCCAACTCCCCCACACACACACAGTACCCATCCAACTCCCCCACACACACACAGTACCCATCCAACTCCCCCCCCCCCACACACAAAACACACCCGCTCACAAACATACTGTATCCCATCGAACTCACCTCCCCCCATATACACACACACAAAATGTACCAGAACCCCCTCCCCCCCACATGCACACATTCTGTACCCTATCAAACTCCCCCATTCCACACACACACACACTATACTCCATCCAGCTCCCCACCTTCACACACACACTGTACACCATCAAACTACCCACCCTCTCACACTGTACCCCATCCAACTCCCCAACCTCACACAGAATGTGTACAACTCCCCTCCCTCACACACTCTGTATCCCATCCAATTCCCCAACCTCACGTGCACACTGTATCCCATCCAACTCCCCACTCTCACATGCACGCACACACACACACACTGCACCCCATTCTACTCTCCACCCTCTCACTCACACTGATACCAATCCAACTCCCCACCTTTATGCACACACACATTGTACACCATCCAACTCCCCACCCTCACACACACACAGACCGTATCCTTTGCAACACGCCACCTTCTCAAAAAGACAAGAACAGTAAAAATTGTGCAATATCCATACTGGTCCAAACATTTTCTTGCTGCAGGTCCTTTACACACGGACATTGGATTCCACTGTATCCACTCTCTTTGCCAGGCTGGCTATTCATTTTCTTTCTACTCACTCTCTTCCTGCTTTTCCAACCTTTACACTCATCACTTACATCTATATCCCTCCATTTTAATCCCTCCCTCTCCACATGGATTTCCTCATCTTGCATCCATCCTGGACTTTCCACTGCTCCCTGCTATCTGGGTAGGAATGCTAGTATTTACCACTGGACATATTGTCCACTGCCCATGTACTTTCAGTATTATCAACCCGAATCGCTGCTGATTTACACTGGAGACCTGTCTGTCCACTTTACTGCAGTGTCTGCAGGTTATTTTCCTGTGTGCAGCATTGATACATTCGTAATGGATTACATAGAAACATAGAAAAACTACAGCACAAAACAGGCCCTTCGGCCCCACAAGTTGTGCCGAACATATCCCTACCTTTTAGGCCTACCTATAACTCTCCATCCTATTAAGTCCCATGTACTCATCCAGGAGTCTCTTAAAAGACCCTATTGAGTTTGCCTCCACCACCACTGACGGCAGCCGATTCCACTCGCCCACCACCCTCTGTGTGAAAAACTTCCCCCTAACATTTCCCCTGTACCTACCCCCCAGCACCTTAAACCTGTGTCCTCTCGTAGCAGCCATTTCCACCCTGGGAAAAAGCCTCTGAGAGTCCACCCTCTCAACATCTTATATACCTCTATTAGGTCTCCTCTCATCCTACGTCTCTCCAAGGAGAAAAGACCGAGCTCCCTCAGCCTATCCTCATAAGGCATGCCACTCAATCCAGGCAACATCCTTGTAAATCTTCTCTGCACCCTTTCAATCTTTTCCACATCGTCCCTGTAATGAGGTGACCAGAACTGAGCACAGTACTCCAAGTGGGGTCTGACGAGGGTCTTATATAGCTGCATCATTATCCCTGGACTCCTAAACTCAATCCCTCGATTGATAAAGGCCAGCACACCATATGCCTTCTTAACCACCTCCTCCACCTGCTGGGCCGATTTTAGAGTCCTATGGACCCGGACCCCAAGGTCCTTCTAATCCTCTACAGTACTAAGAGTCTTTCCCTTTATATTGTACTCCTTCATCCCATTTGACCTGCCAAAATGGACCACTACGCATTTATCTGGGTTGAAGTCCATCTGCCACTTCTCTGCCCAGTCTTACATCCTATCTATGTCCCTCTGTAATTTCTGACATCCCTCCAGACTATCCACAACCCCACCAACCTTCGTGTCGTCGGCAAACTTCCCAACCCATCCCTCCGCTTCCTCATCCAGGTCATTTATGAAAATGACAAACAGCGAGGGTCCCAGAACAGATCCCTGGGGCACACCACTGGTAACCGACCTCCATTTAGAAAAAGACCCATCTATACCCACTCTCTGCCTCCTTTGGGCAAGCCAGTTCTGGATCCACAGGGCAGCAGCCCCTTGGATCCCATGCCCTCTCACTTTTTCGAGAAGCCTTGCATGTGGGACCTTATCGAACGCCTTGCTAAAATCCATATAAACCACATCTACCGCTTTCCCTTCGTCAATGTGTTTAGTCACATTTTCGAAGAACTCCACCAGGCTCGTAAGGCACGATCTGCCTTTGACAAAGCCATGCTGAGTATTCTTGAGCATACTAAACCTCTCTAAATGCTCATAAATCTTGTCCCTCAGGATCTTCTCCATCAGCTTACCAACCACTGAGGTTCGACTCACCGGTCGGTAATTTCCTGGGCTATCCCTATTCCCCTTCTTGAAAATAGGAACCACATCCCCAATCTTCCAATCCTCCGGCACCTCTCCCGTCTCCATTGACGACGCAAAGATCATCGCCAGAGGCTTTGCAATCTCTTCCCTCGCCTCCCACAGTAACCTGGGATATATCCCACCCGGACCCGGCGACTTATCTATCTTGATGCCATTCAAAGATTCCAGCACAACCTCTTTGTTAAAGTCCACATACTCAATCTTTTCAGTCCACCGCAAGCCCGCAGTACATCCACCCAGGTCCTTCTCCTCTGTGAAAACCGAGGCAAAATACTCATTAAGCACCTCTGCCATTTCTACTGGTTCCGTACAGACATTCCTGCCTTCACCTTTTATAGGCCCTATTCCGTCACGTCTCATCCTTTTACTCTTCACATATTTATAGAACGCCTTAGGGTTCTCCTTAATCCTACCTGCCAAGGCCTTCTCGTAACCCCTTCTGGCTCTCCTAATTTCCTTCTTTAGTCCCTTCCTACAAGGCATATACTCATCCAGATCCCTATCTTCGCCAAGCTCTCTGAACCTTTTATATGTTTTCCTTTTCTTCTTGACTAGGTCCCGCACAGCTTTCGTGCACCACGGTTCCTTTAACCTCCCAACTCCTCCCTGTCTGCTCGGAACGTTGTCCTGGAGAACTCTAGACAGACATTCATAGAACATGTGCCTATCCAATACCTTCTTAAATGTCCCTAAAGTTTCTGACTCCACTATCACTGCAGGCAGTCCATTCCACACCCCAACCACTCTCTGAGTAAAACACCTACCTCGGACATCCTTCCTCTCTCTCCCACCATGAACCCTTTTGTTATGCCCCCTAGTTTCCACTCCATTCACCCGAGGAAATAGTCTTTGAACGTTCACTCTATCTATGCCCTTCATCATCTTATAAACCTCTATCAAGTCTCCTCTCAACCTCCTCCGCTCCAAAGAGAAAAGCCCAAGTTCCCTCAACCTTTCCTCATAAGACCTACCCTCCAAACCAGGCAGCATCCCGGTAAATCTCCTTTGCACTCTTTCCAGCGCTTCCACATCCTTCTCATAGTGAGGTGACCAGAACTGCACACAATATTCCAAATGTGGTCTCACCAAGGTCCTGTACAGTTGCAGCATAACCCCACGGCTCTTAAACTCAAACCCCCTGTTAATGAACGCCAACACACTATAGGCCTTCTTCACGGCTCTATCCACTTGAGTGGCAACCTTCAGAGATCTATGGATATGAACCCCAAGATCTCTCTGTTCCTCCACATTCTTCAGAACCCTACCTTTGACCCTGTAATCCACATTTAAATTTGTCCTACCAAAATGAATCACCTCACATTTGTCAGGGTTAAACTCCATTTGCCATTTCTCAGCCCAGTTCTGCATCCTATCTATATCTCTTTGCAGCCTACAACAGCCCTCCACCTCATCCACTACTCCACCAATCTTGGTGTCATCAGCAAATTTACTGATCCACCCTTCAGCCCCCTCCTCCAAGTCATTTATAAAAATGACAAATAGCAGAGGTCCAAGCACTGATCCCTGTGGCACTCCGCTGGTAACCAGTTTCCAGTCCGAAAATTTTCCATCCACCACCACCTTCTGTTAGATCGCCAGTTACCTATCCAATCGGCCAAACTTCCCTCTATCCCACACATCCTTACTTTCTTCATAAGCCGACCATGGGGGACTTTATCAAACGCCTTACTAAAATCCATGTATATGACATCAACTGCACTACCTTCATCTACACACTTAGTTACCTCCTCAAAAAATTCTATCAAATTTGTGAGGCAAGACTTGCCCTTCACAAATCCGTGCTGACTATCCCGGATTAAGCTGCATCTTTCTAAATGGTCGTAAATCCTATCCCTGAGGACCTTTTCCATCAACTTACCGACCACCGAAGTAAGACAAACTGGCCTATAATTACCAGGGTCATTTCTATTCCCTTTCTTAAACAGAGGAACCACATTCGCCACTCTCCAGTCCTCTGGCACCACTCCCGTGGACAGTGAGGACGCAAAGATCAATGCCAAAGGCTCTGCTATCTCATCCCTTGCCTCCCAAAGACTCCTAGGATATATTTCATCAGGCCCAGGGGACTTATCAACTTTCAGTTTATTCAAAATTGCTAGTACATCTTCCCTCCGAACATCTACTTCCTCCAGCCTATCAGCTTGTGACACCATCTCTTCCTCAAAAACATGGCCCCTCTCCTTGGTGAACACCGAAGAAAAGTATTCATTCATCACCTCTCCTATCGCTTCTGACTCCATACACAAGTTCCCACTACTGTCCTTGACCGGCCCCAACCTAGAACCATGGAAAATTACAGCTCAGAAACAGGCCTTTTGGCCCTTCTTGTCTGTGCCGAACCATTTTATGCCTAGTCCCACTGACCTGCACTTGGACCATATCCCTCCACACCCCTCTCATCCATGAACCCGTCCAAGTTTTTCTTAAATGTTAAAAGTGCATTTACGACTTTATCCGGCAGCTCATTCAAACTCCCACCACTCTCTGCGTGAAGAAGCCCCCCCTAATATTCCCTTTAAACTTTTCTCCTTTCACCCTTAACCCATGCCCTCTGGTTTTTTTCTCCCCTAGCCTCAGCGGAAAAAGCCTGCTTGCATTCACTCTATCTATACCCATCAAAATCTTATACACCTCTATTAAATCTCCCCTCAATCTTCTACGCTCCAGGGAATAAAGTCCCAACCAATTCAATCTCTCTCTGTAACTCAACTTCTCAAGTCCCGGCTACGAGAGGACACAGGTTTAAGGTGCTGGGGGGTAGGTACAGAGGAGATGTCAGGGGTAAGTTTTTCACTCAGAGGGTGGTGGGTGAGTGGAATCGGCTGACGTCGGTGGTGGTGGAGGCAAACTCGTTGGGGTCTTTTAAGAGACTTCTGGATGAGTACATGGGATTTAATGGGATTGAGGGCTATAGATAGGCCTAGAGGTGGGGATGTGATCGGCGCAACTTGTGGGCCGAAGGGCCTGTTTGTGCTGTGGCTTTCGATGTTCTATGTTCTAACATCCTTGTGAACCTTCTCTGCACTCTTTCAATCTTATTTACATCCTTCCTGTAACTAGGTGACCAAAACTGTACACAATACTCCAAATTCGGCCTCACCAATGCCTTATATAACCTTACCATAACACTCCACCTCACCCTGGTCATTCTTTTATTCCTCACATAAGAGTAAAAAGCCTTGGGGTTTTCCTTGATTCGACCCACCAAGGACTTCTCATGCCTCCTCCAAGCTCTCCTAAGCCCCTTTTTCAGCTCATTTCTTGCTAACTTGTAACCCTCCATTGAGCCAACGGAACCTTATTTTCGCAACCTTACATATGCTTCCTTCTTCCTCTTGACAAGACATTCCACCTCTTTTGTGAACCATGGTTCCCTCAATTGGCCATTTCCTCTCTGCCTGGCAGGGACATACCTATCAAGGACACGCAGTATTTGTTCCTTGAAAAAGTTCCACTTTTCATTAGTGCCTTTCTCTGACAATTTTTGTTCCCATCCTATGCTTCCTAATTCCCGCCTGATTGCATCATAATTACCTCTCCCCCAATTGTAAACTATGCCCTGCCGCATGGCCCTCTCCCTCTCCATTGCAATAACAAAAGACACCGAATTGTGGTCACTATCTCCAAAGTGCTCTCCCACAACCAAATCCAACACTTGGCCCGGTTCATTTCCCATTACCAAATCCAATGTGGCCCCACCTCTTGTCGGCTTATCCACATATTGTGTCAGGAACCCCTCCTGCACACACTGCACAAAAACTGCCCCATCCGAACTATTCGACCTATAAAGGCTCCAATCAATATTTGGAAAGTAAAAGTCCCCCATGACAACTACCCTGTGACCCCCACACCTATCCATAATCTGCTTAGCAATTTCTTGCTCCACATCTCTACATTCTAAGAATTCTAAGATTCTAAGAATCTCTATACTATTTGGGGGCCTATAGTAAACTCCTAACAACGTGACCGCTCCTTTCCTATTCCTAACCTCAGCCCATATTACCTCTGTAGGCAGATCCCCTTCGAAATGCCTTTCTGCAGCCGTTACACTCTCCTTGATTAACAGTGCCACTCCTCCACCTCTTTTACCAGCTACCCCACACTTACTGAAACATCTATACCCCGGAACTTCCAACAACCATTCCTGTCCTTGTTCTACCCATGTCTCCGTAATGGCCACAACATCGTAGTCCCAAGTGCCAATCCACGCCCCAAGTTCACCTACCTTATTTCGGATGCTCCTTGCATTGAAGTAGACACACTTCAACCCACCTTCTTGTCTGCTGGTACCCACCTTTGACCATGATACCCTTCCCAGTACCTCACTACACTCACTGACCTCCGGACTACAACTCCTTTTCCCATCCCCCTGACAAATTAGTTTAAACCCCCCCCCCCCCGAAGAGCTGTAGCAAATTTCCCTCCCAGGATATTGGTGCCCCTCTGGTTCAGGTGCACCCCGTCCTGTTGGTACAGGTCCCACCTTCCCCAGAAAGTGTTCCAATTATCCACATAGCTGAAACCCTCCCTCCTACACCATCCCTGCATCCATGTGTTTAACTGCACTCTCTCCCTGTTCCTCAACTCGCTATCCCGTGGCACCGGCAACATACCAGAGATGACAACCTGTTTTGTCCTGGCTCTCAGCTTCCACCCTAGCTCCCTGAATTCCTGTTTTAAATCCCCGTCCCCTCTCTTACCTATGTCTTTGGTGCCGACGTGCACCACGACTTGAGACTGTTCCCCCTCCCCCTTTAGACCTGAAGACACGGTTGGAGATGTCACGGACCTTGGCATCCGGGAGGCAACATACCATCCGTGAGTCTCTCTTGTTGCCACAGAACCTCCTATCTATCCCTCTAACAAACGAGTCCCCAATAACTATAGCTCTACCGCTCTCCCCCTTTCCCTTCTGAGCCACAGGGACGGACTCAGCGCTGGCGATCTGGTCACTGCGGCTTACCACTGGTAGGTCGCCCCCCTCACCTGTATCCAAAGTGGAATACTTGTTGCTAAGGGGAACGACCACAGGGGATCCCCGCACCGACTGCTTCCTCCCAGCCTCTCTCACTGTCACCCATCTATTTTCATTCCCTGGAGCAACTATATCCCTGAAGCTTGTGTCTATGGCCCTCTCTGCCTCCCTGATGACCCTAAACTCATCCAACTCCAGCTCCAGCTCCCTAACGCGGTCTTGGAGGAGCTGCAGGTGGGTGCACCTCCCACAGGTGTAATCAGCAGGGACACTGACGGTGTCCCTCAGCTCAAACATTCTGCAGGAGGTACATTGCACTGCCTTCACTTCCATCCCCTCCATATAACTTACTGCTACAAAGAAAAAGAATTGCTCCAATGGAACACTGAACCCTTTTTCCCCTTCCTCAGAGTGCACTGGGAAAGAAGTTTAAAAAGCAGGAACACAGAGCAGTGAGAGTTTAAAAAGCAGGAACACAGAGCAGCGAGAGTTTAAAAAGCAGGAACACAGAGCGGTGACAGTTTAAAAAGCAGGAACACAGAGCGGTGACAGTTTAAAAAGCAGGAACACAGAGCGGTGACAGTTTAAAAAGCAGGAACACAGAGCGGTGACAGTTTAAAAAGCAGGAACACAGAGCGGTGACAGTTTAAAAAGCAGGAACACAGAGCGGTGACAGTTTAAAAAGCAGGAACACAGAGCGGTGACAGTTTAAAAAGCAGGAACACAGAGCAGTGAGAGTTTAAAAAGCAGGAACACAGAGCGGTGACAGTTTAAAAAGCAGGAACACAGAGCGGCGACAGATGAAACCCAAAACTGATATTAAATCCAAACAACTGAGATTAAACCCAAACTGATATTAAATCCAAACAACTGAGATTAAACCCAAACTGATATTAAATCCAAACAACTGAGATTAAACCCAAACTGATATTAAATCCAAACAACTGAGATTAAACCCAAACTGATATTAAATCCAAATAACTGATATTAAATCCAAACAACTGAGATTAAACCCAAACAACTGAGATTAAACCCAAACAACTGAGATTAAACCCAAATTGATATTAAATCCAAACAACTGAGATTAAACCCAAACAACTGATATTAAATCCAAACAACTGAGATTAAACCCAAACAACTGAGATTAAATCCAAACAACTGAGATTAAACCCAAACCCAAATTCCTTGAAAAACTGCCACCTCTCTTCAGCACATTTCCCCGAGAATACCTCTTTCCAATTTACTCCTCTAATTTGCTGCCTTATGTCTTCATATTTCCCCTTACTCCATATAAACACTTTCTCAGCTTGCCTGATCCTCTCTTTTTCCAATGCAAGCATAAAGGAGATAGAGTTATGATCGCTATCCCCAAGATGCTCTCCCACTGAGAGATCTGACACCTGTCCAGGTTCATTGGTCAGTATCAGATCAAGTACAGCCTCTCTTCTTGTAGGCTTGTCCACATGCTGTGTCAGGAAACTCTCCTGAACACACCTCATAGAAATCATGGAAACCCTACAGTGCAGAAGGAGGCCATTTGGCCCATCGAGTCTGCACCGACCACAATCCCACCCAGGCCCTACCCCCACATATTTTACCCGCTAATCCCTCTAACCTACGCATCCCAGGATTCTAAGGGGCAATTTTTTTTTAACCTGGCCAATCCACCTAACCCGCACATCTTTGGACTGTGGGAGGAAACCGGAGCACCCGGAGGAAACCCACGCAGACACGAGGAGAATGTGCAAACTCCACACAGACAGTGACCTGAGCCGGGAATCGAACCCGGAACCCTGGAGCTGTGAAGCAGCAGTGCTAACCACTGCGCTACCGTGCCTAACGAACTCTTCCCCATCCAACCCCCTTACCCTCGGGATATTCCAAGCTATGTTTGGGAAATTAAAGTCTCCCATCACAACAATTCTGCTATTACTGCATCTCCCCAAGATCTGTTTCCCTATCTGCTCCTCCACTTCCCTGTCACTATTGGGCGGCCTATAGAAACCTCCCAGCAAAGTGATCGACCCCTTCCCATTCTGAACTTCCACCCACAGAGACTCTGTGGACAATCCCTTCACAGCATACACCTTCTCTACAGCTGTGACACTATCCCTGATCAGTAGTGCCACTCCACCCCCTCTCTTGCCTCCCTCCCTGTCCTTCCTGAAACATCTGAATCCCGGCACCTGGAGTATCCAGTCCTGTCCCTGAGACATCCAAGTCTCCGTAATGGCCACCACATCACACTTCCAGGCATCGATCCACGCTCTGATTACTGATGGTTTGACACAGTGTTATATGCAAGTTTGTGTGTGTCAGATGGATGGGAACTGCACAGGGGAAGACAGAAGTAGTAAAGAACAAAATTTGTGGATTGCTGATAAAAGTTCTGATGAGGGTCTGTGTCTGTGTGGGTTTGACAGTGTAACTCAATGACAAATGTGCTGTCCACAGACTGGAGCAGAGTCCCTCACTAAACACCTCTCTCTGGGTAAAGAGTTTGCAGACTTGCTCTGTGAACCATATTTGTTCCCAGTGGGAACATTATTTAAGTGTGATCATATGAGGTGCTTTAGAATTAATTGATGCTATTTACACTGCTCTCCACAGTCAGTGTTCAGGGTAACTCCAGACAGGGTTCACTGAGGTACATGGATCGGTGAACAGAGACACAAGAACCAATGTGGCAAAGAGTGATATTTGATAGGGAGCAACAGGCTCACCTTGACTTCACTCAAAGACCAACGCACATCCCTCAGCTCAAAGGAGAACTTGATGATGGTGAGCTGCTCCCCAACAAGAACAGCTGGTGAAAGGAGGGAACTTTCAACACAGACATTCACACAACCAAACACTCCATCGCACACTGTTCTCTCTCACATTCTCTCCATCCCACACTGTTCTCTCCCTCACACACTCTCTCCATCGCGCACTGTTCTCTCTCACACTCTCTCCATCCCACACTGTTCTCTCCCTCACACACTCTCTCCATCCCACACTGTTCTCTCTCACACTCTCTCCATCCCACACTGTTCTCTCTCTCTTACACTCTCTCCATCGCTCACTGTTCTCTCTCACACTCTCTCCATCCCACACTGTTCTCTCCCTCACACACTCTCTCCATCCCACTGTTCTCTCTCTCTTACACTCTCTCCATCACACTGTTCTCTCTCTCTTACACTCTCTCCATCGCTCACTGTTCTCTCTCTCTTACACTCTCTCCATCGCGCACTGTTCTCTCTCACACTCTCTCCATCGCACACTGTTCTCTCCCTCACACACTCTCTCCATCCCACACTGTTCTCTCTCACACTCTCTCCATCCCACGCTGTTCTCTCTCTCTTACACTCTCTCCATCGCTCACTGTTCTCTCTCACACTCTCTCCATCCCACACTGTTCTCTCCCTCACACACTCTCTCCATCCCACTGTTCTCTCTCTCTTACACTCTCTCCATCACACTGTTCTCTCTCTCTTACACTCTCTCCATCGCTCACTGTTCTCTCTCTCTTACACTCTCTCCATCGCTCACTGTTCTCTCTCTCTTACACTCTCTCCATCCCACACTGTTCTCTCTCTCTTACGCTCTCTCCATCGCTCACTGTTCTCTCTCTCTTACACTCTCTCCATCGCTCACTGTTCTCTCTCTCTTACACTCTCTCCATCCCACACTGTTCTCTCTCTCTTACACTCTCTCCATCGCTCACTGTTCTCTCTCTCTTACACTCTCTCCATCCCACACTGTTCTCTCTCTCTTACACTCTCTCCATCCCACACTGTTCTCTCCCTCACACACTCTCTCCATCGCTCACTGTTCTCTCTCTCTTACACTCTCTCCATCCCACACTGTTCTCTCCCTCACACACTCTCTCTCCATCGCACACTGTTCTCTCTCTCTTACACTCTCTCCATCGCTCACTGTTCTCTCTCTCTTACACTCTCTCCATCCCACACTGTTCTCTCCCTCACACACACTCTCTCCATCGCACACTGTTCTCTCTCACACTCTCTCCATCGCACACTGTTCTCTCTCACACTCTCTCCATCCCACACTGTTCTCTCTCTCTTACTCTCTCTCCATCCCACACTGTTCTCTCTCTCTTACACTCTCTCCATCCCACACTGTTCTCTCCCTCACACACACTCTCTCCATCGCACACTGTTCTCTCTCTCTTACTCTCTCTCCATCCCACACTGTTCTCTCTCTCTTACACTCTCTCCATCGCTCACTGTTCTCTCTCTCTTACACTCTCTCCATCCCACACTGTTCTCTCCCTCACACACACTCTCTCCATCGCACATTGTTCTCACACACACTCTCTCCATCGCACACTGTTCTCTCTCACACTCTCTCCATCGCACACTGTTCTCTCTCACACTCTCTCCATCCCACACTGTTCTCTCCCTCACACACACTCTCTCCATCGCACACTGTTCTCTCCCTCACACACACTCTCTCCATCGCACACTGTTCTCTCTCTCTTACACTCTCTCCATCCCACACTGTTCTCTCCCTCACACACACTCTCTCCATCGCACACTGTTCTCTCTCTCTTACTCTCTCTCCATCCCACACTGTTCTCTCTCTCTTACACTCTCTCCATCGCTCACTGTTCTCTCTCTCTTACACTCTCTCCATCCCACACTGTTCTCTCCCTCACACACACTCTCTCCATCGCACACTGTTCTCACACACACTCTCTCCATCGCACACTGTTCTCACACACACTCTCTCCATCGCACACTGTTCTCTCTCACACACTCTCCATCCCACACTGTTCTCTCCCTCACACACTCTCTCCATCGCTCACTGTTCTCTCCCTCACACACTCTCTCCATCGCTCACTGTTCTCTCTCTCTTACACTCTCTCCATCGCTCACTGTTCTCTCTCTCTTACACTCTCTCCATCGCTCACTGTTCTCTCTCTCTTACACTCTCTCCATCCCACACTGTTCTCTCTCTCTTACACTCTCTCCATCCCACACTGTTCTCTCTCTCACACACTCTCTCCATCGCTCACTGTTCTCTCTCTCTTACACTCTCTCCATCGCACACTGTTCTCTCTCTCTTACACTCTCTCCATCCCACACTGTTCTCTCTCTCTTACACTCTCTCCATCGCTCACTGTTCTCTCTCTCTTACACTCTCTCCATCCCACACTGTTCTCTACCTCACACACTCTCTCCATCGCACACTGTTCTCTCTCTCACACACTCTCTCCATCGCACTGTTCTCTACCTCACACACTCTCTCCATCGCACTGTTCTCTCCCTCACACACTCTCTCCATCACACTGTTCCCTCCCTCACACACTCTCTCCATCGCACACTGTTCCCTCCCTCACACACTCTCTCCATCACACTGTTCCCTCCCTCACACACTCTCTCCATCGCACACTGTTCCCTCCCTCACACACTCTCTCCATCACACTGTTCTCTCTCTCGCACACTCTCTCCATCCCACTGTTCTCTCTCTCACACACTCTCTCCATCCCACACTGTTCTCTCTCTCTCACACTCTCTCCATCACACTGTTCTCTCTCTCACACACTCTCTCCATCACACTAGGTTCTCTCCCTCACACACTCTCTCCATCACACTGTTCTCTCCCTCACACACTCTCTCCATCACACTGTTCTCTCTCTCACACACTCTCTCCATCACACTGTTCCCTCCCTCACACACTCTCTCCATCACACACTGTTTCCTCCCTCACACACTCTCTCCATCACACTGTTCTCTCTCTCACACACTCTCTCCATCACACTGTTCTCTCTCTCACACACTCTCTCCATCACACTGTTTCCTCCCTCACACACTCTCTCCATCACACTGTTCTCTCTCTCACACCCTCTCTCCATCACACTGTTCTCTCTCTCACACACTCTCTCCATCACACTGTTCCCTCCCTCACACACTCTCTCCATCACACACTGTTTCCTCCCTCACACACTCTCTCCATCACACTGTTCTCTCTCTCACACACTCTCTCCATCACACTGTTCTCTCTCTCACACACTCTCTCCATCACACTGTTTCCTCCCTCACACACTCTCTCCATCACACTGTTCCCTCCCTCACACCCTCTCTCCATCACACTGTTCTCTCTCTCACACTCTCTCCATCACACTGTTTCCTCCCTCACACACTCTCTCCATCACACTGTTCTCTCTCTCACACCCTCTCTCCATCACACTGTTCCCTCCCTCACACCCTCTCTCCATCACACTGTTCCCTCCCTCACACCCTCTCTCCATCACACTGTTCCCTCCCTCACACCCTCTCTCCATCACACTGTTCCCTCCCTCACACCCTCTCTCCATCACACTGTTCCCTCCCTCACACCCTCTCTCCATCACACTGTTCCCTCCCTCACACCCTCTCTCCATCACACTGTTCTCTCTCCCTCACACACTCTCTCCATCACACTGTTCCCTCCCTCACACACACTCTCCATCACTGGGGTTCTCTCTCTCACACACTCTCCATCACACTCTGTTTCCTCCCTCACACACTCCCTGCATCACACCCTGTTCTCTTCCTCACATTCTCTCCATCGCACGCTGTTCTCTCTCACACACACAATCTCTCCATCCCTCAGCACTCTACATATGTGTCAATTACTGAGTGTGTTTTTTCTCTCACATGGCCTTTCAGTCATGTACAGCAACACATTTGAATGAGTGTTTTTGCTACTTTGTGCTTTAGACAAGTAGGTTTGTTCTGAAGGACTCAAGTTTGCAACCTTTTAGCAATTACCGTTTCGTTTATCATCCACAGGTTGTAAGTATGCCATTGACTATCCTGTGTTGTGATGTTATGTGCAATCGCTTGCACTTACCTGGTAATAACTCATACTTCTCTAATTGTGATGATGGAATTAAAATTATTTATTAACACTTGTTATGAGATTACTTTATACATTAAAAAAACACATTTTTCCTCGGTCTTTTACATTGAACTGTCTTTATTTTTAATCCTGACTAATTCATGTTCACTGTGAGCACTGTGTGCAAAAGGTTGGATCTCATGGGATAAAGGGGGAGGTGGCTAGATGGGTGGAGAACTGGCTTGGTCACAGAAGACAGAGGGTGGTAGTGGAAGGGTCTTTTTCTGGCTGGATGCCTGTGACTAGTGGTGTTCCGCAGGGCTCTGTATTGGGACCTCTGCTGTTTGTGATTTATATGAACGACCTGGAAGAAGGTGTAACTGGGGTGATCAGTAAGTTTGCAGACGACACGAAAATGGCTGGACTTGCAGATAGTGAGGAACATTGTCAGAGGCTACAGAAGGATATAGATAGGCTGGAAATTTGGGCATAGAAATGGCAGATGGAGTTCAATCCAGATAAATGCGAAGTGATGCATTTTGGCAGAACCATAAAGGGTGTAGATACGCAGAGGGACCTGGGTGTGCAAGTCCACAGATCCTTGAAGGTGACGTCACAGGTGGAGAGGGTAGTAAAGAAGGCATATGGCATGCTTGCCTTTATAGGACGGGGCATAGAGTATAAAAGTTGGGGTCTGATGTTGCAGTTGTATAGAAGGTTGGTTCGGCCGCATTTGGAATACTGCGCCCAGTTCTGGTCGCCACACTACCGGAAGGACGTGGAGGCTTTAGAGAGAGTGCAGAGGAGGTTTACTAGGATGTTGTCTGGTATGGAAGGGCTTAATTATGAGGAGAGATTGGGTAAACTGGGGTTGTTCTCACTGGAAAGACGGAGGATGAGGGGTGACCTAATAGAGGTGCATAAAATTATGAAAGGCATAGATAGGGTGAACGGTGGGAAGCTTTTTCCCAGGTTGGTGGTGACGTTCACGAGGGGTCATAGGTTCAAGGTGATGGGGAGGGGAGGTTTAACACAGATATCAGAAGGACGTTTTTTACACGGAGGGTGGTGGGGGCCTGGAATGTGCTGCCGGGCAAGGTGGTGGAGGCGGACACACTGGGAACATTTAAGACTTATCTAGATAGCCACATGAACGGAGTGGGAATGGAGGGATACAAAAGAATGGTCTAGTTTGGACCAGGGAGCAGAGAAGGCTTGGAGGGCCGAAGGGCCTGTTCCTGTGCTGTATTGTTCTTTGTTCTTTGTATAATTATGAGTTAGCCCATAAATCAAAGTTCGGTTTCTGACCTCAATTTAACCCTGTGAGGGGTAAAAACTGGGGAAAAGGGAAATCCTCAGGTGGTAAGGGCAAAGGAGATCTCACTGGAGGTCGTAAAATTTACTGCAGGTTTGAAAGGAAACCCATGAGGGTGGAAGAGAAATAAAAAGCCTCAGATATTTTCACTGTAATAAAGTCGCAATATTGATGGTTTATGAAATGCACTGAGAAGACAGACATGTGAAACAAGATAAGCCAGTGGAGTTTGTTAAAGTGGAAAAGGAAACCTCACCTGAAGCTAAAGAGGTGCAACAGAATATACAGTCTGGTCTGGGGTTGGTTGACATGAAAGTCATGATGTGGAGATGCCGGCATTGGACTTTAACCTGGTGTTGTGACACTTCTTACTGTGATATGAAAGTGCCAGATCCCTTCAAAGAATTTACTTGTGTGGGTAAGGTTTACTCATGTGTACCAAGGGTAGTAGGTGAAGATGTTAAAATTTTAAGAGATATGGGGCAAATCAATCCGAAAGCTTGTGGCTTGTGCTACCAATTCAACCTGGTGTTGTGAGACTTCTTATTGTGCTTACCCCAGTCCAATGCCGGCATCTCCACATCAAAGTATAAGCATGGCAGGGAATGAGGGAAGACTGATGAATTAAACTGCATTTATTTTAATGCAAGAGGCCTGGCAGATGAAGCAGATGATCTCAGGGTTTGGGTGGGTACGTGGGACTGGGATATCATAGCTGGTGCAGAAACATGGCTGAGGGAGGGACAGGACTGGCAGCTCAATGCTTCGGGGTACAGATGCTATAGGAAGGATAGAAGGAGAGGCAAAAGATGGGGGGGAATTGCATTTTGGATCAGGGAAAACATCACGGCAGTACTTAGAGAGATATTCGTAGAAACATAGAAGATAGGAGGAGGCCATTTGGGCCTTCAAGCTTGCTCCGCCATTCATTACGATCATGGCTGATCATCCAACTCAATAGCCTAATCCTGCTTTTTCCTCATAACCTTTGATCCCATTTGCCCCAAGTGCGACATCTAGCCGCCTCCAGCTGAACTCCAGCAAAAACAATCCTGACCTAGTCAATCTCTCCTCATACATCAGTCCCGCCATCCCAGGAATCAGCCTGGTAAACCTTCGCTGCACTCTCTCGAGAGCAAGAACATCCTTCCTTAGAAAAGGAGACTAAAACTGCAAACAATACTCTAGGTGTGGCCTCACCAAGGCCCTGTACAATTGCAACAACACATCCCTGCTTCTTGCAATGAAGGCCAACATGCCATTTACTGCCTGCTGCATCTGCATGCTTGCCTTCAGTGACTGGTGCACAAGAACACCCAGATCCAGCTGCACACTCCCCTCTCCCAATTTACAGCCATTCAAGTAGTAATCTGCCGTCTTGTTTTTGCTTCCAAAGTGAATAACTTCACATTGATCCAAATTATACTGCATCTGCCATTGATCATTCCGAACGATCTCTGCATCCTTGTCACAGTTCACCCTCCTGCCCGACTTGGTATCATCTGCAAACTTTGAGATGTTACATTTTGTTCCCTCACCTAAATCCTTAATATATATTGTGAATAGCAGCACCAACCCCTGTGGCACCCCATTAGTTACTGCCTGCCAATTTGAAAAGCATCCATTAATTAAGCTCTGTTTTCCCGCTCTTTAAACTGTCGCCGCTCTGTGTTCCCGCTCTCGAAACTGTCACCGCTCTGTGTTCCTGCTTTCTGAACTGTCGCCGCTCTGTGTTCCCGCTCTCGAAACTGTCGCCGCTCTGTGTTCCTGCTTTTTAAACTGTCACCGCTCTGTGTTCCCACTCTTTAAACTCTCACTGCTCTGTGTTCCTGCTTTTTAAACTGTCACCGCTCTGTGTTCCCACTCTTTAAACTCTCACTGCTCTGTGTTCCTGCTTTTTAAACTGTCGCCGCTCTGTGTTCCCACTCTTTAAACTCTCACTGCTCTGTGTTCCTGCTTTTTAAACTGTCACCGCTCTGTGTTCCCACTCTTTAAACTCTCACTGCTCTGTGTTCCTGCTTTTTAAACTGTTACCGCTCTGTGTTCCTGCTTTTTAAACTCGCACCGCTCTGTGTTCTTACTCTTTAAACTCTCACTGCTCTGTGTTCCTGCTTTTTAAACTTCTTTCCCAGTGCACTCTGAGGAAGGGGAAAAAGGGTTCAGTGTTCCATTGGAGCAATTCTTTTTCTTTGTAGCAGTAAGTTATATGGAGGGGATGGAAGTGAAGGCAGTGCAATGTCCCTCCTGCAGAATGTTTGAGGTGAGGGACACCGTCAGTGTCCCTGCTGATTACACCTGTGGGAGGTGCACCCATCTGCAGCTCCTCCAAGACCGCGTTAGGGAGCTGGAGCTGGAGTTGGATGAGCTTAGGGTCATCAGGGAGGCAGAGAGGGCCATAGACACAAGCTTCAGGGATATAGTTGCTCCAGGGAATGAAAATAGATGGGTGACAGTGAGAGAGGCTGGGAGGAAGCAGTCGGTGCGGGGATCCCCTGTGGTCGTTCCCCTTAGCAACAAGTATTCCACTTTGGATACAGGTGAGGGGGGCGACCTACCAGTGGTAAGCCACAGTGACCAGACCGCCAGCGCTGAGTCCGTCCCTGTGGCTCAGAAGGGAAAGGGGGAGGGCGGTAGAGCTATAGTTATTGGGGACTCGTTTGTTAGAGGGATAGGAGGTTCTGTGGCAACAAGAGAGACTCACGGATGGTATGTTGCCTCCCGGATGCCAGGGTCCATGACATCTCCAACCGTGTCTTCAGGATTCTAAAGGGGGAGGGGGAACAGTCACAAGTCGTGGTGCACGTCGGCACCAAAGACATCGGTAAGAGAGGGGACGGGGATTTAAAACAGGAATTCAGGGAGCTAGGGTAGAAGCTGAGAGCCAGGACAAAACAGGTTGTCATCTCTGGTATGTTGCCGGTGCCACGGGATAGCGAGTTGAGGAACAGGGAGAGAGTGCAGTTAAACACATGGATGCAGGGATGGTGTAGGAGGGAGGGTTTCAGCTATGTGGATAATTGGAACACTTTCTGGGGAAGGTGGGACCTGTACCAACAGGACGGGGTGCACCTGAACCAGAGGGGCACCAATATCCTGGGAGGGAAATTTGCTACAGCTCTTCGGGGGGGGGGGGGGGGTTTAAACTAATTTGTCAGGGGGATGGGAAAAGGAGTTGTAGTCCGGAGGTCAGTGAGTGTAGTGAGGTACTGGGAAGGGTATCATGGTCAAAGGTGGGTACCAGCAGACAAGAAGGTGGGTTGAAGTGTGTCTACTTCAATGCAAGGAGCATCCGAAATAAGGTAGGTGAACTTGGGGCGTGGATTGGCACTTGGGACTACGATGTTGTGGCCATTACGGAGACATGGGTAGAACAAGGACAGGAATGGTTGTTGGAAGTTCCGGGGTATAGATGTTTCAGTAAGTGTGGGGTAGCTGGTAAAAGAGGTGGAGGAGTGGCACTGTTAATCAAGGAGAGTGTAACGGCTGCAGAAAGGCATTTCGAAGGGGATCTGCCTACAGAGGTAATATGGGCTGAGGTTAGGAATAGGAAAGGAGCGGTCACGTTGTTAGGAGTTTACTATAGGCCCCCAAATAGAATAGAGATGTGGAGCAAGAAATTGCTAAGCAGATTATGGATAGGTGTGGAGGTCACAGGGTAGTTGTCATGGGGGACTTTAACTTTCCAAATATTGATTGGAGCCTTTATAGGTCGAATAGTTCGGATGGGGCAGTTTTTGTGCAGTGTGTGCAGGAGGGGTTCCTGACACAATATGTGGATAAGCCGACAAGAGGTGGGGCCACATTGGATTTGGTAATGGAAAATGAACCGGGCCAAGTGTTAGATTTGGTTGTGGGAGAGCACTTTGGAGATAGTGACCACAATTCGGTGTCTTTTGTTATTGCAATGGAGAGGGAGAGGGCCATGCGGCAGGGCATAGTTTACAATTGGGGGAGAGGTAATTATGATGCAATCAGGCGGGAATTAGGAAGCATAGGATGGGAACAAAAATTGTCAGGGCAAGGCACTGATGAAAAGTGGAACTTTTTCAAGGAACAAATACTGCGTGTCCTTGATAGGTATGTCCCTGCCAGGCAGAGAGGAAATGGCCGAGTGAGGGAACCATGGTTCACAAAAGAGGTGGAATGTCTTGTCAAGAGGAAGAAGGAAGCATATGTAAGATTGAGAAAACAAGGCTCAGTTGGCGCGATGGAGGGTTACAAGTTAGCAAGAAATGAGCTGAAAAAGGGGCTTAGGAGAGCTAGGAGGGGGCATGAGAAGTCCTTGGTGGGTCGGATCAAGGAAAACCCCAAGGCTTTTTACTCTTATGTGAGGAATAAAAGAATGACCAGAGAGGGTGAGGTTGAGGCCGGTCAAGGACGGCAGTGGGAATTTGTGCATGGAGTCAGAAGAGATAGGAGAGGTGATGAATGAATACTTTTCTTCGGTGTTCACCAAGGAGAGGGGCCATGTTTTTGAGGAAGAGAGGGTGTCACAGGCTGATAGGCTGGAGGAAGTAGATGTTCGGAGGGAAGATGTACTAGCAATTTTGAATAAACTGAAAGTTGATAAGTCCCCTGGGCCTGATGAAATATATCCTAGGAGTCTTTGGGAGGCAAGGAATGAGATAGCAGAGCCTTTGGCATTGATCTTTGCGTCCTCACTGTCCACGGGGGTGGTGCCAGAGGACTGGAGAGTGGCAAATGTGGTTTCTCTGTTTAAGAAAGGGAATAGAAATGACCCTGGTAATTATAGGCTGGTTAGTCTTACTTCGGTGGTCGGTAAGTTGATGGAAAAGGTCCTCAGGGATTGGATTTACGACCATTTAGAAAGATGCAGCTTAATCCGGGATAGTCAGCACGGATTTGTGAAGGGCAAGTCTTGCCTCACAAATTTGATAGAATTTTTTGAGGAGGTAACCAAGTATGTAGATGAAGGTAGTGTAGTTGATGTCATATACATGGATTTTAGTAAGCGTTTGATAAAGTCCCCCATGGTCGGCTTATGAAGAAAGTAAGGATGTGTGGGATAGAGGGAAGTTTGGCCGATTGGACAGGTAACTGGCTATCTAACAGAAGACAGAGGGTGGTGGTGGATGGAAAATTTTCGGACTGGAAACAGGTTAGCAGCGGAATGCCACAGGGATCAGTGCTGGGTCCTCTGCTATTTGTAATTTTTATAAATGACTTGGAGGAGGGGGCTGAAGGGTGGATCAGTAAATTTGCTGATGACACCAAGATTGGTGGAGTAGTGGATGAGGTGGAGGGCTGTTGTAGGCTGCAAAGAGATATAGATAGGATGCAGAGCTGGGCTGAAAAATGGCAAATGGAGTTTAACCCTGACAAATGCGAGGTGATTCATTTTGGTAGGACAAATTTAAATGTGGATTACAGGGTCAAAGGTAGGGTTCTGAAGAATGTGGAGGAACAGAGAGATCTTGGGGTTCATATCCATAGATCTCTGAAGGTTGCCACTCAAGTGGATAGAGCCGTGAAGAAGGTCTATAGTGTGTTGGCGTTCATTAACAGGGGGTTTGAGTTTAAGAGCCGTGGGGTTATGCTGCAACTGTACAGGACCTTGGTGAGACCACATTTGGAATATTGTGTGCAGTTCTGGTCACCTCACCATAAGAAGTATGTGGAGACACTGGAAAGAGTGCAAAGGAGATTTACCAGGATGCTGCCTGGTTTGGAGGGTAGGTCTTATGAGGAAAGGTTGAGGGAACTTGGGCTTTTCTCTTTGGAGTGGAGGAGGTTGAGAGGAGACTTGATAGAGGTTTATAAGATGATGAGGGGGATAGATAGAGTGAACGTTCAAAGACTATTTCCTCGGGTGAATGGAGTGGTAACCAGGGGGCATAACTATAGGGTTCATGGTGGGAGATATAGGAAGGATGTCCGAGGTAGGTTTTTTACTCAGAGAGTGGTTGGGGTGTGGAATGGACTGCCTGCAGGGATAGTGGAGTCAGAAACTCTAGGAACATTTAAGAAGCTATTGGATAGGCACATGGAGTACTTCGGGATGATAGGGAGGAAATAGCTTGATTTGGGTTTCAGACAAAGCTCGGCACAACAACGTGGGCCGAAGGGCCTCTTCTGTGCTGTACTGTTCTATGTTCTATGTTACGGACTGACTGAGCTGCTGTGTTATGGACTGACTGAGCTGCTGTGTTATGGACTGATTGAGCTGCTGTGTTATGGACTGACTGAGCTGCTGTGTTATGGACTGATTGAGCTGCTGTGTTATATACTGGCTGAGCTGCTGTGTTATGGACTGACCGAACAACTGTGTTTTAGGCTGTTTGAGGTCCGCTGCTGTGTTATGGACTGACTGAACTGCTGTGTTATGGATTGACTGAACTGCTGTGTTATGGACTGACTGAGCTGCTGTGTTATGGACTGACTGAGCTGCTGTGTTATGGACTGACTGAGCTGCTGTGTTATGGACTGACTGAGCTGCTGTGTTATGGACTGACTGAGCTGCTGTGTTATGGACTGACTGAGCTGCTGTGTTATGGACTGACTGAGCTGCTGTGTTATGGACTGACTGAGCTGCTGTGTTATGGACTGACCGAACAACTGTGTTTTAGGCTGTTTGAGGTCCGCTGCTGTGTTATGGACTGACTGAACTGCTGTGTTATTGACTGACTGAACTGCTGTGTTATGGACTGACTGAGCTGCTGTGTTATGGACTGACTGAGCTGCTGTGTTATGGACTGACTGAGCTGCTGTGTTATGGATTGACTGAGCTGCTGTGTTATGGACTGACTGAGCTGCTGTGTTATGGACTGACTGAGCTGCTGTGTTATGGACTGACTGAGCTGCTGTGTTATGGACTGACTGAGCTGCTGTGTTATGGATTGACTGAGCTGCTGTGTTATGGACAGACTGAGCTGCTGTGTTATGGACTGACTGAGCTGCTGTGTTATGGACTGACTGAGCTGCTGTGTTATGGACTGACTGAGCTGCTGTGTTAGGGACTGACTGAGCTGCTGTGTTATGGACTGACTGAGCTGGTGTGTTATGGACTGACTGAACTGCTGGTGTTCTGGACTGACTGAGCCTCTGTGTTATGGACTGACAGCTGCTGTGTTCTGGACTGTCTGAGCTGCTGCATTACGGATTGACTGATCTGCTGTGTTCTGGACTGACGGAGCTGCTGTGTTATTGACAGCTGCTGCATGTTCTGAGCTGCTGCGTTATGGACTAACTGAGCTGCTGTGTTATGGATTGACTGAACTGCTGTGTTATGGACTGATTGAGCTGCTGTGTTATGGACTAACTGAGCTGCTGTGTTATGGATTGACTGAGCTGCTGTGTTATGGATTGATTGAGCTGCTGTGTTATGGACTGACTGAGCTGCTGTGTTATGGATTGACTGAACTGCTATGTTACGGACTGACTAAGCTGCTGTGTTACAGACTGGCTGAGCTGCTGTGTTATGGACTGAAGTCGGAAAATATACCTCTATAGGCTGGTATGAGTCAAAATACAGTCAGGCTTTATTCTCACAAGCTTATGGGAGAACTTGACCCCTTGAAAGCGGAAGCCAAAGTTCTCTCTGAACACAAGAAGCGTGGATATTTATACATCAGGGTTCCCAATACAAGCCATAAAGCAAAGTCCAGTTAACAGTCCTTGATCGTAAATTATAGTTCCTTTAACAGCTTCTGATAGTCTTTGGATCATGGTTAGAGACCATCTGGTATCCTTGGGTCATAAAGCACAATTCTTCTGGTCGTTGCAGTCAAGGTGTCACCTCTGGTCCCCTGCTCTTCCCACAGCATTTCCTTTGAAGTGACTGAGTGACTGAGTGCAACTGTCCCAGTGGGAGTCCTCCTTCAAACGGCCATTCTCGCACTCTACCATTTGGTCGCTGCTTCCTCTGCTTAAATCACAGACAAGCCTCTGGGAAAGAAAGACTAACATCTATATTCAACTGTCTGTTTTATCAGAATGATATAAACAAGCGAGGGAACCATGAACAAATGGCTTATACTAAAAGTAAAAGATGAAAGACATGAACTTATGCTACTACCAGGAGCAATATTAAAAAGGGGTGACTCGCCACAAGGAAACGTTAGGTTTGTGATACATTCCAGGTACAAAGTTCAACCTTTTAGGTACAAAATACATTGAGTACAAAAAACATTAACCCTTTCCCTTCTTCAATCCCCCCTTTTGGTCAGAGGCCAAGTGCAAACATGGCCCCATGACCAATTTAGAGCCAAATGTTAGTAGCATATGGGCCTACCCCCTTTGTCAGGAAGTCTGCCCTTTCTGCCTGCACACTTGCACTTGGCATAATCCGGGCTGTTACCGTTATACAACAAGCGTTCAATAATGCCATACAAATACAACATGCGATAACAATGACAATTAATACAATTAACCCGTGCATCAAGTATGATCCCCACGACCCGAACCGTTGCCCCAGCCATCCCGGAGGGTTATAATTATGATATTGGCTCCCTTCACCTTGTATTGTCATCGCCACTCGTTTGATATGATCTGCTAAACGAGTTATATTTTCTGAACCATCTGGGATATATGTGCAGCATTCAGATCCAATTACAGCGCACGCTAATCCCTGAGAAGCCAACACATAATCGAGTGCTAATCGGTTCTGTAAAGCAACAGTCCGGATAGCTACAACTTCGGCTGATACTTCAGAGATGGCAGTGCTCACCTCCTCAAACCCGTCTCTAGTTTCATTCGCAACTCTCTCTAAGGTCGAGGCCATATGTATAAGTTCCTGAGCTGCTTTTGCTGTCCCGTAAAGTGGGAAAGCTATCATGAAGAACCGTTCTGTCTCAGTAATGGCTCGCTTAGTCCTAAGCAGGTGTATCTCGGGGTGGTCCCGTAAGTCGGTGTAATGGTGAATATAGGGCACCACGTATGCCAAATAACACGATCCTGCCCAATCCCAAGGAAGCCATGGGTAGGCATTGTTTCCGCATACAAAACAGGAACCATTATATGCAGTCATGCTGTTCATATAAGTAGAGGAGAGGCTGACCAGGACATCAGCAGTGGGACAATGGATTGTAATCTGTTGCACCAAAAGCCAGGCACCACTGGTGACATTAATCTGCTGGGTACAGTAGCTATGGCCCACAGGTATGGTTCCATTCCTTACCAGGCAGATAGATCCCCCTTGTCGATTTTTCACAATGAAGTGGGGTGGAGAATCTGATCTATCATAGCGAGGCTGGTAATGGTTCGTAAAGGCTGATAGAGTGCATCCTCCGCCTCCTAACCCCAAAACAGCATCGCTGTCGCTGACATTGAAAGTACCCAGGAGCAGGCTGAGGGTAAGAGAGTGGGTTTTCTGACTTTAATTAATTATTTATTTTTTCAGTTAATTTTGGGTTTAAAATCGGAGGTTTTTTCCAAAACCGGAAGTAGGGCCAAGAGAGGCCTGGGGAAGTTTTTGGAGGGTTTAAAAGCGCACCAAAGTATACAGCGGGCAGCATCGTAGCGGGCAGCAGAGTGAGTGGGAAGTTGAGTGAGCTATCAGGGCTTTGGCTCACAGGGCTTGGACGAGCAGGGGTGAGTTTTTGTTTCCTTACACTCTCATTAACTTTTCACTGTCTTACTTGACATAAAGTGTCCAGTATGAGTGTGAAACCAGTGTGTTGTTCCCAGTGTAGGATGTGGGAGGTCCTGGAGGCATCTGGCCTCCCGGACATCCACATCTGTGAGGGGTGTGTCGAGCTGCGGTTCCTGAGGGACCGTGTTAGGGAGCTGGAACTGCAGCTCGAGGATCTTAGGGAGAATGAGGAGGTGATAGACAAGAGCTATCATCAGGTGGTCACACCAGGGCCACGGGAGGAGGCCAAGTGGGTGACGGCCAGGAAAGGTAAGGCTAAGGTGGTTGAGAGCACCCCAGTGGATTTGCCCCTGCACAACAAGTACTCCTGCTTGAGTACTGCTGGGGGGGACAGCCCGCCTGGGGGAAGCAGCAGTGGCCGTGTCTCCGCAGTGGAGTCCAGCCCTGTAACTCAGAGGGCTAAGGAAAAGAGGAGGAAGGCGGTATTAATCGGGGACTCGATGGTGAAGGGGACAGACAGGCGTTTCTGCGGAGGTAGGCGGGATTCTCGCATGGTGGTCTGCCTCCCTGGGGTCGGGATCCAGGATGTCGCTAGTCGCGTCCCGGAAATCCTGAGGTGGGAGGGAGAGGAGCCTGAGGTAGCGGTACATATTGGTACCGCTGATGTGGGTAGGAAGGGAGAAGGGGTCATGAAAAGGGAGTACAGGGAATTAGGGAGACAGCTGAGAAAGAGGAAAGCAAAGGTAGTAATCTCAGGATTACTGCCTGTGCCACGGGAAGGTGAGGGCAGGAATGGAGTGAGGTGGAAGATGAATGTGTGGCTGAGGGACTGGTGCAGGGGGCAGGGATTCAGGTTCCTGGACCATTGGGACCTCTTTAGGGGCAGGGGTGATCTGTATACAAAAAACGGGTGGAACTTGAATCACACGGGGACCAATATCCTGGCCGGTAGGTTGGCTAAGGCTACTGGGGAGAATTTAAACTAGATAGGTTGGGGGGAGGGGAGCTAGAAGAGTTGACTAGGATCAAGGAACTAATTGATGGGGGGGAGGATGCAGGGGTAAGGGGAATTACAAAATTAATGGTAGAGGAGAGGGTGCAAGTGAATGAAGGCGGTAATTTAGATAAGGGAGTAGAGGGAGAGGGTGTTCGCGACTCATCAAAGCGGGTCCAGATAAAAGCTGGAATAAGGACACTTTGCCTGAATGCACGAAGCATTCGGAACAAGGTAAATGAGTTGATGGTGCAAATCAGCACAAGTGGGTACGATCTAGTGGCCATTACAGAAACGTGGCTGAAAGGTGACCAGGACTGGGAGATGAATATCCAGGGGTATCAGGCGTTTAGGAAGAATAGACAGGAAGGAAAAGGTGGTGGGGTCGCGCTATTAATAAGAGATAATATCAGGGTAGTACTGAGGGATGACATAGGCTCTGAGGAACAAAACGTGGAATCATTATGGGTAGAGATGAGGAATAGTAGAGGGAGAAAGACACTAGTAGGTGTGGTATATAGGCCCCCAAATAATAATGTTGAGGTAGGGAGGGCTATAAACAAGCAGATAAGGGATGCGTGTAAAAACGGAACGGCAATAATCATGGGGGACTTCAACATGCACATTGACTGGCAGACTCAAGTCGGTAAGGGTGGAATGGAGGAAGAGTTCTTAGAATGCTGTCGGGATAGTTTCCTTGAACAGCATGTTACGGAACCGACGAGGGAACGAGCTATTTTGGATCTGGTATTGTGTAACGAGGTAGGTAGAATTAAGGATCTTATTGTGAAGGACCCTCTTGGGTCTAGTGACCACAATATGGTCGAATTTCTGATTCAGATGGAAGAGGAGAAAGTTTGGTCCCAAACCAGTGTCCTCTGTTTGAACAGAGGGAAATATGATAGGATGAGGGATGAATTGGCTAAGGTAGACTGGGAGAGCAGGCTGGCAGGTAGGATAGCTGAGGAACAGTGGAAGATTTTTAAGGAGATCCTTTTCAGTTCTCAGCAAAAATATATTCCAGCAAAAAACAAGGATTGTAAGAAAAGGGAGAACCAGCCGTGGATAACGAAGGAAATAAAGGAGAGTATTAAAATAAAAACAGCTGCGTACAGAGTGGCCAAAAATAGTGGAGAAACAAGTGATTGGGAAAAATTTAAGAAACAACAAAGAGAGACTAAGAAAGCGATAAAGAAAGGAAGGATAGACTATGAAGCTAGGCTAGCAATTAATATAAAAAATGATAGTAAAAGTTTTTATAAATATATAAAAAGGAATAGAGTGAATGTTGGACCCTTGGAGGACGAGAGGGGGGAGTTAATAGTGGGAAATGAGGATATGGCTGAGTCTTTAAATAAGTTTTTTGTGTCGGTCTTCACGGTGGAGGACACAAATAGTTTGCCAAATATTAACGATAGAGGGTTGGCAGCAGGAGAAATACTTAATACAATTAATGTTACCAGAGAGGCAGTGCTGGGTAGACTAATGGGACTGAAGGTGGACAAGTCCCCGGGTCCGGATGGAATGCATCCCAGGGTATTGAAAGAAATGTCAGAGGTAATAGTGGATGCGTTAGTGATTATTTATCAAAACTCGTTGCATTCTGGGGTAGTGCCGGTTGATTGGAAAACGGCTAATGTTACGCCGCTGTTTAAAAAAGGAAGGAGACAAAAGGCGGGTAACTATAGGCCGGTCAGCTTAACGTCTGTAGTAGGGAAAATGCTGGAATCCATTATTAAAGAGGAGATAGCAGGGCATCTGGATAGAAATGGTTCGATCAATCAGACGCAGCATGGATTCATGAGGGGAAAGTCGTGCTTGACGAACATGTTGGATTTTTATGAAGATGTGACTAGGGCGGTTGATGGAGGAGAACCGGTGGATGCGGTGTTCTTGGATTTCCAAAAGGCGTTTGATAAGGTGCCCCATAAAAGGCTGCTGAAGAAGATTAGGGCACACGGAGTTGGGGGTAGTGTGTTAAAGTGGATTGGGGACTGGCTATCCGACAGGAAGCAAAGAGTCGGAATAAATGGGTGTTTTTCCGGTTGGAGGAAGGTAACTAGTGGCGTGCCGCAGGGATCGGTACTCGGGCCGCAACTATTTACCATTTATATAGATGATCTGGAGGAGGGGACGGAGTGTAGGGTAACGAAGTTTGCAGACGACACAAAGATAAGTGGAAAAGTGAATCGTGTGGAGGACGGAGAAGATCTGCAGAGAGATTTGGACAGGCTGAGTGAGTGGGCGAAGTTATGGCAAATGGAGTATAACGTTGATAAATGCGAGGTTATACACTTTGGAGGAAATAATAACAAATGGGATTACTATCTCAATGGAAACAAATTAAAACATGCTACCGTGCAAAGGGACCTGGGGGTCCTTGTGCATGAGACGCAAAAGCCCAGTCTGCAGGTACAACAGGTGATCAAGAAGGCAAATGGGATGTTGGCCTATATTGCGAGGGGGATAGAATATAAAAGCAGGGATGTCTTGATGCACCTGTACAGGGCATTGGTGAGGCCGCAGCTGGAATACTGTGTGCAGTATTGGTCCCCTTATATGAGGAAGGATATATTGGCATTGGAGGGAGTGCAGAGAAGGTTCACCAGGTTGATACCGGAGATGAGGGGTTTGGATTATGAGGAGAGGCTGAGGAGATTGGGTTTGTACTCGTTGGAGTTTAGAAGGATGAGGGGGGATCTTATGGAGACTTATAAGATAATGCGGGGGCTGGATAGGGTGGAGGCGGAGAGATTCTTTCCACTTAGTAAGGAAGTTAAAACTAGAGGACACAGCCTCAAAATAAAGGGGGGTCGGTTTAGGACAGAGTTGAGGAGGAACTTCTTCTCCCAGAGGGTGGTGAATCTCTGGAATTCTCTGCCCACTGAGGTGGTGGAGGCTACCTCGCTGAATATGTTTAAAGCGCGGATGGATGGATTCCTGATCGGTAAGGGAATTAAGGGTTATGGGGATCAGGCGGGTAAGTGGTACTGATCCACGTCAGATCAGCCATGATCTTATTGAATGGCGGGGCAGGCTCGAGGGGCTAGATGGCCTACTCCAGCTCCTATTTCTTATGTTCTTATGTTCTTATGTACCTTGCATAGTAGTACCTGATGGGGTTTTAAATGCGACTTTCCTTGTCCCGTTCTGGGTTCCATTCAGATTCAAAACCCACTCCACCATTTCCGGAGTTGACAAAGGGATAGGGAATAAAGGACTTCCCCCCTTTCCTCCGTGCGTGGGAATGTGTGAGCAGACCCAGCACTTGCTCAAATTTGACTGTAATGCCTATAAGTGAGACATATACATGAAAGTGTTCACAGGATGGGGCCTGATTTTAGAGGATTGGTTCAATGAGCGCTTGGATCGGCCAAATCTTGTGTTACTGTTCTCATCCTCCCGAGCCTTCCGCTGATGCCGGGTACAGGTTGATCCCAGTCCCTCAGCCAAACACCGAAAATTCCAGATACACCAAGTTACATTGCATGGGAGACCCCAATCACCTTGCCCCTCCAACAGAGTTGGTGACATGGTATGGTTAAGAAATCCCGAGCAGTGGTCCCTACGGGTAACCTCCCAGGGACCTATTCCATGTGTCGGAAGGTTACAGTAGACAGACTCATCGTTACAGAGATGCTTGCGATGCTCTGCCCCCAAGTCTACACAATTCCACCGATACTTCCCCTCCGCAACTAGCAGGGCAAGGGTCGTGAGAAGCAGCAAGAAAACCATCCTATCACTTAACTAATAACCTGCGCGACCGTTATACAATGGTCCAAAGGCTATACCGCCCGCGCGCCACTGCCCGCGAACCCGTTCAGCTTGCTTGGAGGTCAACCGTCTCGCGTATCTGTGAATTGAGCACATTACATAATTTTTTGCATTTGGCACTGGTATATTCTTTTAATTGAGTCCAATGTTTCCAGACACCCCTGCCCTGCATATCCACACAGGCACAAGTATCGCCACTAATTATGACCTCATAGGGGCCATTCCATTTGGGGGCGAACCCAGATTTCCCAGATAACGTCTTCACCATAACCTTGCTGCCCGTCGGGGGTACCTCAGGGGTCTGTTCTAGCTTATTTTGCTCATCCTTCGCTACTTGGTTTTCCCTTACTGCTTTCCGCATATCCTTCAGTTGGGCGCTTAATTCTAAAACATATCGTCTAATTCTATCCCGTAATGGGCCTACATCCACCCCACCGGTAATAATGGATTCGGGCAGTTGCATAGCCCTTCCGGTCATTAACTGATATGGTGTCAACCCAGTGGTTCGATTCGTAGTGGCTCTAAGCTTCATTAATATAATGGGTAACACCTCGGTCCATCCCTTTCCTGAGTCCTGCATGGCCTTAGCTAGGGACGTCTTGAGTGTTCTATTCATACGCTCCACCATTCCCGAACTTTGAGGATGGTAGGGTATGTGAAATTTCTGTTTTATCCCCATAAGTTGACAAATGGTTTTTACTACCCTTCCCGTGAAGTGGGTGCCCTGATCAGAGTCTATTTGTAATGGTACCCCCCCATCTTGGGATAACTTCCTCAGCTAATATTCTTGCCACAGTAGTGGCTGAACAATTTTTAGTCGGGAACGCTTCTACCCATCTGGTGAACTGGTCAATTATCACCAAGCAGTAGGTTTCCCCGTGCGACTGAGGAAGCGGTCCTGTGAAATCAATTTGTAGATGTTCCCAGGGACCCTTAGGGTGAGGCTGGTGCCCGATCCTAATTTTTACAGGCCTCCCTGGATTATACTGGGCATAGGTTACACACCGATGGCAATATCGTGCAATGTCCTGTCCCATTCCTTTCCACCACCACTCTTTCCCTATACTGGTCGTCATGGCATTCCTTCCCACATGTGCCAGTCCATGATGTAACTGCATCAGGGTGTGCTGGATACATTCTGGCGCTAGAACTCTATCGTTTAGTCTCCATACACCCTTTTCATCAGGCGTAGCTCCTTGAGCTTTCCACCTTGCGTGCTCTTCTTCAGGAGTGTCAGCATGTAACTGGGAGATATCTATCGGGGGTTCAGCTTCAACCGAGACAGCCGACACAGCTTGCACTTCTGTTTCTAAAGCTGATTGTGCCGCTTTGTCGGCCGCCTGGTTTCCCTTAAAAATATACCATTCAGGGCTTTGCTTATCTGGTTCCTTTTAGTGTGCCTTTACCTTCAATACCGTGGCTTCCAATGGGAGCTCACTGGCATCCAATAAGGCTCCAATTATCTGTCCATGCTTAACTGGAGTGCCTCCTGTTGTAACGAATCCCCTTCGTCCCCAAACGGTCATATAGTCATGTACAATTCCAAATACATATCTACTGTCAGTGTAAATGTTGACCCTTTTTCCTGCCGCCTCAGTAAAAGCCTGGGTCAGGGCTACCAGTTCGGCCACTTGTGCTGACATACCTCCCTCGATCCTTCCTGCTCGGACCACTTGTAAGCTCGCGTTTACCACCGCCCATCCCGTTCGCGGTGACCCGTCTACATACTTCCGTGACCCATCCACAAACAGGGTCTCCTCCGGTGCCTACAAGGGCACATCCGTCATCCTATTTTCCTCTATCTCCTCATCTACGTTGCCGCACGTGTGTGGTTTCCCTTCACCTAACATTCCTTCGGCGGGGTTCTCTTTCATGTCTCGTACGATGATGATGGACTTAGTGGGGGGAAGAAGTACTGCCTCCCACTTCGCCCTTCTCATATTCGAGACTGATCGCAATTTCCCTGTGTTTAACATTTCCACCAAGGTATGTTTGGTGTGCAAGACTATATTTCCCGTCATTACAATGGGCTCACTGACTTGTACTGCCCAAGCTGCACAATCCAATGCGGCTATACATCTGGGTAACCCAGTTACTACGGGGCCCTCCGCGGTGGAATAATAACCCACCAGCCGCTGTTTATCCCCATGGACTTGGGTCACTACCGCCGAATAAAATCCTCCTTCATTGTTACAATAGATATGGAAATCCTTACTAACATCTGGTAACCCAAGCCCCGGAGCCAACATTAATCCTACCTTTAATTTACTATATGCCTCTTCCTGTTCTAATCCCCACTCCACAGCTTCCAAAGCGGGTTTCCCCCCTTTTAATAGTCTTTGGATTGGCTCAACTAATTTAGCATATTCCGGTATGAAGTTACGGCTGTAATTAAACAATCCTAAAACCTTTCTTACCCCTCGGACAGTTACTGGCCTCGGCATTTGTTGCATTGCTGTTTTCCTGTCTATGGGCATTTCCTTGGTCCCTTTGGATATTAAATGTCCCAAATATAATACCTGTAGTTTTCCTATTTGGGCCTTTTTTGGGTTTACCTTTAATCCTCGATCCTTTAAGTGCTTCAAGACCGAATATAATGCTGTCTGATGTCCCACTTTAGTTTCAGAGGCTATCAAGATGTCATCTACATACTGTAAAATTGTGCTCCCTTCCGGAAGCTCCACTTGTTCTAGTACCTTCCTCATTACTCGGTGAAATATGGCCGGGCTGTTATGGAATCCCTGAGGGAGCTGAGTCCATGTACACTGCTTATCACCTACTGTAAAAGCAAATTTATCCTGTGAATCAAAATCCAACGGGATGGACCAAAACCCATTGGCAATGTCTAATACCGTAAAAATCTCATGGGATGGTGACAATCCGTTTAGGATAGTGGAGGGGCTGGCCACAATGGGATGTAGTTTAGGAATTACTTTATTTAAAGCGGTATAATCAATGGTTAATCGGTAACTCCCATCCGGTTTGGACACTGGCCAAGTAGGGGAGTTAGTGGTACTAGTAGCCTCCCGCAGGATCCCCCTTTCCACCAATCCCTTCACAATTTCCTCAACTGCCTTCTTGGCTTCGGGCTTAATCGGATATTGTCGGTGAGGTTTATGCTCAGGACCTTCCACTATCATGGGTTCAATCTTAATTAGCCCGGTATCTAGTTTAGTTTTTGCCCAGACCCCTGGGACAGAGGCGCAGATGGCTCCAAATTCATTATCTTCTAACTGCCAGTTGCGTCCTGTTACAGATGCGGCATGGACGATTCCTAAATAGTTTCCATAGGTTCCTACCCTGTCCTTTCTCCCGTCAGGATGGGGCCAAATTAATTTGCCCTTCCCACAATCTATTAAAACTTCGTATTCTTTCATCAGGTCATTTCCCATAATAGTTCCTTCATTATTTTTACATACATAAAATCGCATAGGGATATACAGGTTATTAATTTCTACTAGGGTGGTTTCACTTAAGTAGGCAGGGGTCTTCTGTCCGTTAATTCCTCTTACATAAATCATTTTATTAGTGATGGGTAAGGGTAGGTTAGTGATAGATATGGAGGCTCCCGTGTCCACCAGCATTTCACATTGTCGGCCCCCTACTAGTGCAGACACATAGATTCTACCCTCCTTCTTACCCAAACTCGTGGGGGCTGCCCCTTGTCAGTTTACCCCTTCCGTGACGGCGGGGGAAGCCTGACTAGGTCGTCCGTGTTTGCTCCAACAAGTGGCCTCTGTGTGGCCATCCTTACTGCAAAATTGGCAAGTAAGGCCCTTCCTTCTACCCCCCTTCGGAGCCCTACAACCTCTGACAAAGTGGCCTGGCTTACCACAATTGTGGCATGTTTTATTTGGTTTAATTCCTTTACCATTTGCACTAACAGTTTCCTGTTTTATTCGTGGGTAGGGTTTTTCATCTGATTCGTCTTTAATTCCAGATGCCCATTCTACTAACTTATCATAGCCCCGGGTACTGAGAATTCCCATTTTAAGGATTTTTTGGTGAGCTGGCGACAGCCCATCTTTAAATGCTTGTAAAAAGGCTCTATCTGTTCGGGCAGTGTCGGGCACTCCTGAACATTCTTGATATACTCTAAAGAGTCGTTCCCCAAATTCAGAGGCTCCTTCACCCCTTTGTTGTTTAGTATTAGTAATTCTGGACCAGTTGGTTGGTGTGTTGCCCAAGACTCGTTGGACTTCCGCCTTAAACCGAGTAAATGGTTCAATCATTTCCTCGATCTCAGCGTTTGTCGCTGTTGTGTACGTCCACCTTCCGCCTCGGTAATCCAACCGAGCTTGGTCGGCAGCGTCAACCTGGCCCGCTCCATCACCCATTAGTCTCCACTTATCCTGTGGGCAAGCGGCCCGTACCAACTGATGTATATCCCGCAAGTGTAACTGGTGTCCAACCCAAATGGTATCCAGTTCTGCCCAAAATTTGCTATTGTTACTCCGAGGCTGGAGCTTTCCCAGGGAAGCCAAAACTTGTCTTTCTCCTGGGGTAAAGGGGTGGTATCGGCAACGGGGTTCTGCAATGTCCCGCCCCGAGTTATAGGAGCAAGATCATAGACCTCTTCCTCATCAGGGTCGAAGTCTCCTACGGGTGCTGTGGGTTTTATGGCCATCCTATAGGGAGGCAAGGATCCCCAGCTGGGGTCCTCCAAACTTTGGTTTCTCTTTTCTAATTCTCTAATGCGTGATTCCAACAATTTGATTTTTGCTTTGTCGTCAGCCCAGTTCTTACCCGAGACTGAGACCTGTTCAATTAATCCGCTGAATTGGTGAACCAAGAGAACACCAATTTTCTTAGTTCTGTCTTTCTTTTCTTTTTCCAACCATTCCCGTTGTTGGTTTAGCGGGCAAAACAGGTCCCACCCCCCCTTTTCTCATCTGTTTAATAAATTTATCCCTCTCAGACATATATTGATTTATCAGGGAGCCCGGGGGCCCCCACTGTCCTTGTGATCCCGCCATAATATAGATAAGTTTTATACTCACCACCTGGAGTCTTCTACTCCCCCTTCTCACTCTCCCACTCCTAGGCTGCTCTTATCGGAGTCCGGTGATACCTGTCAGGGGCGATCAAATCCCTCCGTACCACTGCTTACACTATTAAGCCGGCTTCTACTCCGGTGATCACTTAGACAGTCTCTCTCTCACAAAGACAGTTTCTTTCTCACTCACGTCTGAACATCACATCTCAGGCAACCTTTCTCCAGTCTTTATACCCACTTCAAAATCCTGACCTCAGCGTGGGGGATTTCCCCTCTTAACTTTTGGTCTAAGGCTGGGTATAAAAGACAATGCCTCCTTGTCCGTATATGTTCAGTTCAGACGTCTTTCACACTCACACTCTCTCATCACATATGCTTACCCCACTGTAGTTTGACTCACCCTATTAGGTTCAGAACTCTATTCCAGTACCCAGGTTGTGGCCATTCAACCTGAGCCTGCAAACAGAGTCCTGCAAACAGATCCGGGGTTTTCCCGGGTTTCGGCACCAAAATGAAGTCGGAAAATATACCTCTCTAGGCTGGTATGAGTCAGAATACAGTCAAGCTTTATTCTCACAAGCTTATGGGAGAACTTGACCCCTTGAAAGCGGAAGCCAAAGTTCTCTCTGAACACAAGAAGCGTGGATATTTATACATCAGGGTTCCCAATACAAGCCATAAAGCAAAGTCCAGTTAACAGTCCTTGATCGTAAATTATAGTTCCTTTAACAGCTTCTGATAGTCTTTGGATCATGGTTAGAGACCATCTGGTACCCTTGGGTCATAAAGCACAATTCTCCTGGTCGTTGCAGTCAACGTGTCACCTCTGGTCCCCTGCTCTTCCCGCAGCGTTTCCTTTGAAGTGACTGAGTGGCTGAGTGCAACTGTCCCAGTGGGAGTCCTCCTTCAAACGGCCATTCTCGCACTCTACCATTTGGTCGCTGCTTCCTCTGCTTAAATCACAGACAAGCCTCTGGGAAAGAAAGACTAACATCTATATTCAACTGTCTGTTTTATCAGAATGATATAAACAAGCGAGGGAACCATGAACAAATGGCTTATACTAAAAGTAAAAGATGAAAGACATGAACAAATGGCTTATGCTACTACCAGGAGCAATATAAAAAAGGGGTGACTCGCCACAAGGAAACGTTAGGTTTGTGATACATTCCAGGTACAAAGTTCAACCTTTTAGGTACAAAATACATTGAGTACAAAAAACATTAACCCTTTCCCTTCTTCATGGACTGACTGAGCTGGTGTGTTATGGACTGACTGAACTGCTGTGTTATGGAAAGACTGAGCTGCTGTGTTATGGAAAGACTGAGCTGCTGTGTTGTGGACTGACTGACCTGCTGTGTTATGGAAAGACTGAGCTGCTGTGTTACGGAAAGACTGAGCTGCTGTGTTGTGGACTGACTGACCTGCTGTGTTATGGACTAACTGAGCTGCTGTGTTATAGACTGAACTGCTGTGTTATAGACTGACGGAGCTGCTGTGTTCTGGACTGACTGAGCTGCTTCATTATGGATTGACTGATCTGCTGTGTTCTGGACTGACGGAGCTGCTGTGTTATTGACAGCTGCTGCATGTTCTGAGCTGCTGCGTTATGGACTAACTGAGCTGCTGTGTTATGGACTGACTGAATTGCTGTGTTATGGACTGATTGGGCTTCTGTGTTATGGACTGACTGAGCTGCGGTGTTATGGACTGACTGAGCTGCTGTGTTATTAACAGCTGCTGTGTGACGGATTGACTGATCTGCTGTGTTATGGACTGACTGAGCTACTGTGTTATGGACTGACTGAGCAGCTGTGTTATAGACTGACTGATCTGCTGTGTTATGAACTGAGTGATCTGCTGTGTTATGAACTGACTGTGCTGCTGTGTTATGGACTGACTGATCAGCTGTGTTATGGACTGACTGAACTGCTGTGTTATGGACTGACGGAGCTGCTGTGTTATGGACTGAACTGCTGTGTTATGGACTGACTGAACTGCTGTGTTATAGACTGACTGAGCTGCTGTGTTATGGACTGACTGAACTGCTGTGTTATGGACCGACTGAACTGCTGTGTTATGGAATGACTCAGCTGCTGTGTTGTGGACTGATCTGCTGTGTTATAGACAGAACCGCTGTGTTATAGACTGAGCTGCTGTGTTGTGGACTGACTGAGCTGCCGTGTTGTGGACTGACTGAGCTGCTGTGTTATGGACTGACTAAGCTGCTGCGTTATGGACTGACTGAACTGCTCTGTTATGGACTTACTGAGCTGCTGTGTTATAGACTGAACTGCTGTGTTATAGACTGAACTGCTGTGTTATGGACTGACTGAGCTGTTGTGTTATGGACTGACGGAGCTGCTGTGTTATGGACTGACTGAACTGCTGTGTTATGGACTGAGCTGCTGTGTTGTGGACTGACTGAGCTGCTGTGTTATGGACTGACTGAACTGCTGTGTTATGGAATGACTCAGCTGCTGTGTTGTGGACTGAACTGCTGTGTTATAGACAGAACTGCTGTGTTATAGACAGAACCGCTGTGTTATAGACAGAACTGCTGTGTTATAGACAGAACCGCTGTGTTATAGACAGAACTGCTGTGTTATAGACAGAACCGCTGTGTTATAGACTGAGCTGCTGTGTTGTGGACTGACGGAGCTGCTGTGTTGTGGACTGACGGAGCTGCTGTGTTGTGGACTGACTGAACTGCTGTGTTACGGACTGACTGAGCTGCTGTGTTATGGACTGATTGAGCTGCTGTGTTATGGACTGATTGAGCTGCTGTGTTATGGACTGACTGAGCTGCTGTGTTATGGACTGACTGAGCTGCTGTGTTGTGGACTGACTGAGCTGCTGTGTTATGGACTGACTGAACTGCTCTGTTATGGACTAACTGAGCTGCCGTGTTATAGACTGACTGATCTGCTGTGTTATGGACTAACTGAGCTGCTGTGTTATCGACTGACTGATCTGCTGTGTTATGGACTAACTGATCTGCTGTGTTATGGACTAACTGAGCTGCTGTGTTATGGACTGACTGATCTGCTGTGTTATGGACTGACTGATCTGCTGTGTTATGGACAAATAGCTGCTGTGTTATGGACTAACTGAGCTGCTGTGTTATAGACAGATAGCTGCTGTGTTATGGACTGAAGAGCTGCTGTGTTATGGACTGACTGCGCTGCTGTGTTATGGACTGACTGAGCTACTGTGTTATGGACAGACTGAGCTGCTGTGTTATGGACTGACTGAGCTGCTGTGTTATGGACGGACTGACTGAGCTGCTGTTTTATGGACTGACTGAGCTGCTGTGTTATAGACTGACTGAGCTGCTGTGTTATGGACTGTCTGAGCTGCTGTGTTATGGACTGACTGAGCTGCTGTGTTATGGACTAACTGAACTGCTGTGTTATTGACCACTGCTGCATTACAGATTGACTGATCTGCTGTGTTATGGACTGACAGCTGTTGTGTTATGGACTGACTGAGCTGCTGTGTTATAGACTGACTGAGCTGCTGTGTTATGGACTGACTGACCTGCTGTGTTTCGGACTGTCTGAGCTGCTGTGTTATTGACAGACTGAACTGCTGTGTTATGGACTGACTGAACTGCTGTGTTATTGACTGAGCTGCTGTGTTATGGACTGACTGAACTGCTGTGTTATTGACTGAGCTGCTGTGTTATGGACTGACAGCGCTCTTGTTTTATTGACTGACTGAGCTGCTGTGTTTTGGACTGAGCTGCTGTGTTATGGACTGACAGCGCTCTTGTTTTATTGACTGACTGAGCTGCTGTGTTTTGGACTGAGCTGCTGTGTTATGGACTGACTGAGCTGCTGTGTTTTTGACTGAGCTGCTGTGTTATGGACTGACTGAGCTGCTGTGTTTTGGACTGATTGAGCTGCTGTGTTTTTGACTGAGCTGCTGTGTTATGGACTGACTGAGCTGCTGTGTTTTTGACTGAGCTGCTGTGTTATGGACTGACTGAGCTGCTGTGTTTTGGACTGTCTGATCTGCTGTGTTACGGACAGACTGAACTGCTGTGTTAAGGACTGACTGAACTGCTGTGTTATTGACTGAGCTGCTGTGTTATGGACTGACTGAACTGCTGTGTTATTGACTGAGCCGCTGTGTTATGGACTGACAGCGCACTTGTTTTATTGACTGACTGAGCTGCTGTGTTTTGGACTGAGCTGCTGTGTTATGGACTGACTGAGCTGCTGTGTTTTGGACTGAGCTGCTGTGTTATGGACTGACTGAGCTGCTGTGTTTTTGACAGCTGCTGTGTTATGGACTGACTGAGCTGCTGTGTTTTTGACTGAGCTGCTGTGTTATGGACTGACTGAGCTGCTGTGTTATGGACTGACAGCGCTCTTGTTTTATTGACTGACTGATCTGCTGTTTTATGGACTGACTGAGCTGCTGTGTTATAGACTGACTGAGCTGCTGTGTTATGGACTGACTGAGCTGCTGTGTTATGGATTGACTGAGCTGCTGTGTTATGGACTGACAGCGCTCTTGTTTTATTGACTGACTGAGCTGCTGTGTTATGGATTGACTGAGCTGCTGTGTTATGGACTGACTGATCTACTGTGTTATGGACTGACTGAGCTGCTGTGTTATAGATTGAGCTGCTGTTTTGTGGGCTGGCTGAGCTGCTGTTTTATGGGCTGGCTGAGCTGCTGTGTTATGGACTGACTGAGCTGCTGTGTTATAGATTGAGCTGCTGTGTTGTGGGCTGGCTGAGCTGCTGTTTTATGGGCTGGCTGAGCTGCTGTGTTATGGACTGACTGAGCTGCTGTGTTATAGATTGAGCTGCTGTTTTATGGGCTGGCTGAGCTGCTGTGTTATGGACTGACAGCTGTTGTGTTATGGACTGACTGAGCTGCTGTGTCATGGACTGACTGAGCTGCTGTGTTATAGATTGAGCTGCTGTGTTGTGGGCTGACTGAGCTGCTGTGTTATAGATTGAGCTGCTGTGTTGTGGGCTGACTGAGCTGCTGTGTTATAGATTGAGCTGCTGTGTTGTGGGCTGATTGAGCTGCTGTGTTATAGATTGAGCTGCTGTGTTGTGGGCTGACTGAACTGCTGTGTTATAGATTGAGCTGCTGTGTTGTGGGCTGACTGAGCTGCTGTGTTATAGATTGAGCTGCTGTGTTGTGGGCTGACTGAGCTGCTGTGTTATAGATTGAGCTGCTGTGTTGTGGGCTGACTGAGCTGCTGTGTTATAGATTGAGTTGCTGTGTTGAGGGCTGGCTGAGCTGCTGTGTTGTGGGCTGGCTGAGCTGCTGTTTTATGGGCTGACTGAGCTGCTGTGTTATAGATTGAGCTGCTGTGTTATAGATTGAGCTGCTGTGTTGTGGGCTGACTGAGCTGCTGTGTTATAGATTGAGCTGCTGTGTTGTGGGCTGGCTGAGCTGCTCTTTTATGGATTGAGCTGCTGTGTTATAGATTGAGCTGCTGTGTTATAGATTGAGCTGCTGTGTTATAGATTGAGCTGCTGTTTTATGGGCTGACTGAGCTGCTGTGTTATAGATTGAGCTGCTGTTTTATGGGCTGACTGAGCTGCTGTGTTATAGATTGAGCTGCTGTTTTATGGGCTGACTGAGCTGCTGTGTTATAGATTGAGCTGCTGTTTTATGGGCTGACTGAGCTGCTGTGTTATAGATTGAGCTGCTGTTTTATGGGCTGACTGAGCTGCTGTGTTATAGATTGAGCTGCTGTTTTATGGGCTGACTGAGCTGCTGTGTTATAGATTGAGATGCTGTGTTATGGGCTGACTGAGCTGCTGTGTTATAGATTGAGCTGCTGTTTTATGGGCTGACTGAGCTGCTGTGTTATAGATTGAGCTGCTGTTTTATGGGCTGTCTAACCTTGTTCGAGACTGATTGACCTGCTCTGTTATAACCTGACTGTGCTGCCTTTTCGTAGAGTGACAGAGATGCTCTTTGCAGACTCGCAGAGATGCTGTTTTGTGGACTGGCAGAGATGGTCTTTTGCAGACTGGCTGATCTGCCTTTTCTTCTGAACTGCTGTGTTATAGACTGACTGAGCTGCTGTGTTATGGACTGACTGATCAGCTGTGTTATGGACTGACTGAACTGCTGTGTAATGGACTGAGCTGCTGTGTTATGGACTGACGGAGCTGCTGTGTTATGGACTGACTGATCAGCTGTGTTATGGACTGACTGAACTGCTGTGTTATGGACTGACTGAGCTGCTGTGTTATGGACTGACTGAACTGCTGTGTTATGGACTGACTGAACTGCTGTGTTATGGAATGACTCAGCTGCTGTGTTGTGGACTGAACTGCTGTGTTATGGACTGAACTGCTGTGTTATGGACTGACTGAACTGCTGTGTTATGGACTGACTGAGCTGCTGTGTTATGGACTGACTGAACTGCTGTGTTATGGACTGACTGAGCTGCTGTGTTATGGATTGACTGAGCTGCTGTGTTATGGACTGACAGCGCTCTTGTTTTATTGACTGACTGAGCTGCTGTGTTATGGATTGACTGAGCTGCTGTGTTATGGACTGACTGATCTACTGTGTTATGGACTGACTGAGCTGCTGTGTTATAGATTGAGCTGCTGTTTTGTGGGCTGGCTGAGCTGCTGTTTTATGGGCTGGCTGAGCTGCTGTGTTATGGACTGACTGAGCTGCTGTGTTATAGATTGAGCTGCTGTGTTGTGGGCTGGCTGAGCTGCTGTTTTATGGGCTGGCTGAGCTGCTGTGTTATGGACTGACTGAGCTGCTGTGTTATAGATTGAGCTGCTGTTTTATGGGCTGGCTGAGCTGCTGTGTTATGGACTGACAGCTGTTGTGTTATGGACTGACTGAGCTGCTGTGTCATGGACTGACTGAGCTGCTGTGTTATAGATTGAGCTGCTGTGTTGTGGGCTGACTGAGCTGCTGTGTTATAGATTGAGCTGCTGTGTTGTGGGCTGACTGAGCTGCTGTGTTATAGATTGAGCTGCTGTGTTGTGGGCTGATTGAGCTGCTGTGTTATAGATTGAGCTGCTGTGTTGTGGGCTGACTGAACTGCTGTGTTATAGATTGAGCTGCTGTGCTGTGGGCTGACTGAGCTGCTGTGTTATAGATTGAGCTGCTGTGTTGTGGGCTGACTGAGCTGCTGTGTTATAGATTGAGCTGCTGTGTTGTGGGCTGACTGAGCTGCTGTGTTATAGATTGAGTTGCTGTGTTGAGGGCTGGCTGAGCTGCTGTGTTGTGGGCTGGCTGAGCTGCTGTTTTATGGGCTGACTGAGCTGCTGTGTTATAGATTGAGCTGCTGTGTTATAGATTGAGCTGCTGTGTTGTGGGCTGACTGAGCTGCTGTGTTATAGATTGAGCTGCTGTGTTGTGGGCTGGCTGAGCTGCTCTTTTATGGATTGAGCTGCTGTGTTATAGATTGAGCTGCTGTGTTATAGATTGAGCTGCTGTGTTATAGATTGAGCTGCTGTTTTATGGGCTGACTGAGCTGCTGTGTTATAGATTGAGCTGCTGTTTTATGGGCTGACTGAGCTGCTGTGTTATAGATTGAGCTGCTGTTTTATGGGCTGACTGAGCTGCTGTGTTATAGATTGAGCTGCTGTTTTATGGGCTGACTGAGCTGCTGTGTTATAGATTGAGCTGCTGTTTTATGGGCTGACTGAGCTGCTGTGTTATAGATTGAGCTGCTGTTTTATGGGCTGACTGAGCTGCTGTGTTATAGATTGAGATGCTGTGTTATGGGCTGACTGAGCTGCTGTGTTATAGATTGAGCTGCTGTTTTATGGGCTGACTGAGCTGCTGTGTTATAGATTGAGCTGCTGTTTTATGGGCTGACTGAGCTGCTGTGTTATAGATTGAGCTGCTGTTTTATGGGCTGTCTAACCTTGTTCGAGACTGATTGACCTGCTCTGTTATAACCTGACTGTGCTGCCTTTTCGTAGAGTGACAGAGATGCTCTTTGCAGACTCGCAGAGATGCTGTTTTGTGGACTGGCAGAGATGGTCTTTTGCAGACTGGCTGATCTGCCTTTTCTTCTGAACTGCTGTGTTATAGACTGACTGAGCTGCTGTGTTATGGACTGACTGATCAGCTGTGTTATGGACTGACTGAACTGCTGTGTAATGGACTGAGCTGCTGTGTTATGGACTGACGGAGCTGCTGTGTTATGGACTGACTGATCAGCTGTGTTATGGACTGACTGAACTGCTGTGTTATGGACTGAACTGCTGTGTTATGGACTGACTGAACTGCTGTGTTATGGACTGACTGAGCTGCTGTGTTATGGACTGACTGAACTGCTGTGTTATGGAATGACTCAGCTGCTGTGTTGTGGACTGAACTGCTGTGTTATAGACAGAACCGCTGTGTTCTCGACTGAGCTGCTGTGTTGTGGACTGACTGAGCTGCCGTGTTGTGGACTGACTGAGCTGCTGTGTTATGGACTGATGGAGCTGCTGCGTTATGGACTGACTGAACTGCTCTGTTATGGACTTACTGAGCTGCTGTGTTATAGACAGAACCGCTGTGTTATAGACTGAACCGCTGTGTTATAGACTGAACTGCTGTTTTATAGACTGAACTGCTGTGTTATGGACTGACTGAGCTGTTGTGTTATGGACTGACGGAGCTGCTGTGTTGTGGGCTGACTGGGCTGCTGTGTTATAGATTGAGCTGCTGTGTTGTGGGCTGATTGAGCTGCTGTGTTATAGATTGAGCTGCTGTGTTGTGGGCTGACTGAGCTGCTGTGTTATAGATTGAGCTGCTGTGTTGTGGGCTGACTGAGCTGCTGTGTTATAGATTGAGCTGCTGTGTTGTGGGCTGACTGAGCTGCTGTGTTATAGATTGAGCTGCTGTGTTGTGGGCTGACTGAGCTGCTGTGTTATAGATTGAGTTGCTGTGTTGAGGGCTGGCTGAGCTGCTGTGTTATGGATTGAGCTGCTGTGTTGTGGGCTGGCTGAGCTGCTGTTTTATGGGCTGACTGAGCTGCTGTGTTATAGATTGAGCTGCTGTGTTATAGATTGAGCTGCTGTGTTGTGGGCTGACTGAGCTGCTGTGTTATAGATTGAGCTGCTGTGTTGTGGGCTGGCTGAGCTGCTCTTTTATGGATTGAGCTGCTGTGTTATAGATTGAGCTGCTGTGTTATAGATTGAGCTGCTGTGTTATAGATTGAGCTGCTGTTTTATGGGCTGACTGAGCTGCTGTGTTATAGATTGAGCTGCTGTTTTATGGGCTGACTGAGCTGCTGTGTTATAGATTGAGCTGCTGTTTTATGGGCTGACTGAGCTGCTGTGTTATAGATTGAGCTGCTGTTTTATGGGCTGACTGAGCTGCTGTGTTATAGATTGAGCTGCTGTGTTATGGGCTGACTGAGCTGCTGTGTTATAGATTGAGCTGCTGTTTTATGGGCTGACTGAGCTGCTGTGTTATAGATTGAGCTGCTGTTTTATGGGCTGACTGAGCTGCTGTGTTATAGATTGAGCTGCTGTTTTATGGGCTGACTGAGCTGCTGTGTTATAGATTGAGCTGCTGTTTTATGGGCTGTCTAACCTTGTTCGAGACTGATTGACCTGCTCTGTTATAACCTGACTGTGCTGCCTTTTCGTAGAGTGACAGAGATGCTCTTTGCAGACTCGCAGAGATGCTGTTTTGTGGACTGGCAGAGATGGTCTTTTGCAGACTGGCTGATCTGCCTTTTCTGCTGAACTGCTGTGTTATAGACTGACTGAGCTGCTGTGTTATGGACTGACTGATCAGCTGTGTTATGGACTGACTGAACTGCTGTGTAATGGACTGAGCTGCTGTGTTATGGACTGACGGAGCTGCTGTGTTATGGACTGACTGATCAGCTGTGTTATGGACTGACTGAACTGCTGTGTTATGGACAGAACTGCTGTGTTATGGACTGATTGAACTGCTGTGTTATGGACTGACTGAGCTGCTGTGTTATGGACTGACTGATCAGCTGTGTTATGGACTGACTGAACTGCTGTGTAATGGACTGACTGAACTGCTGTGTTATAGACTGACTGAGCTGCTGTGTTATGGACTGACTGATCAGCTGTGTTATGGACTGACTGAACTGCTGTGTAATGGACTGAGCTGCTGTGTTATGGACTGACGGAGCTGCTGTGTTATGGACTGACTGATCAGCTGTGTTATGGACTGACTGAACTGCTGTGTTATGGACTGAACTGCTGTGTTATGGACTGACTGAACTGCTGTGTTATGGACTGACTGAGCTGCTGTGTTATGGACTGACTGAACTGCTGTGTTATGGAATGACTCAGCTGCTGTGTTGTGGACTGAACTGCTGTGTTATAGACAGAACCGCTGTGTTATAGACTGAGCTGCTGTGTTGTGGACTGACTGAGCTGCCGTGTTGTGGACTGACTGAGCTGCTGTGTTATGGACTGATGGAGCTGCTGCGTTATGGACTGACTGAACTGCTCTGTTATGGACTTACTGAGCTGCTGTGTTATAGACAGATCCGCTGTGTTATAGACTGAACTGCTGTGTTATAGACTGAACCGCTGTGTTATGGACTGACTGAGCTGTTGTGTTATGGACTGACGGAGCTGCTGTGTTGTGGGCTGACTGAGCTGCTGTGTTATAGATTGAGCTGCTGTGTTGTGGGCTGATTGAGCTGCTGTGTTATAGATTGAGCTGCTGTGTTGTGGGCTGACTGAGCTGCTGTGTTATAGATTGAGCTGCTGTGTTGTGGGCTGACTGAGCTGCTGTGTTATAGATTGAGCTGCTGTGTTGTGGGCTGACTGAGCTGCTGTGTTATAGATTGAGCTGCTGTGTTGTGGGCTGACTGAGCTGCTGTGTTATAGATTGAGTTGCTGTTTTGAGGGCTGGCTGAGCTGCTGTGTTATAGATTGAGCTGCTGTGTTGTGGGCTGGCTGAGCTGCTGTTTTATGGGCTGACTGAGCTGCTGTGTTATAGATTGAGCTGCTGTGTTATAGATTGCGCTGCTGTGTTGTGGGCTGACTGAGCTGCTGTGTTATAGATTGAGCTGCTGTGTTGTGGGCTGGCTGAGCTGCTCTTTTATGGATTGAGCTGCTGTGTTATAGATTGAGCTGCTGTGTTATAGATTGAGCTGCTGTGTTATAGATTGAGCTGCTGTTTTCTGGGCTGACTGAGCTGCTGTGTTATAGATTGAGCTGCTGTTTTATGGGCTGACTGAGCTGCTGTGTTATAGATTGAGCTGCTGTTTTATGGGCTGACTGAGCTGCTGTGTTATAGATTGAGCTGCTGTTTTATGGGCTGACTGAGCTGCTGTGTTATAGATTGAGCTGCTGTGTTATGGGCTGACTGAGCTGCTGTGTTATAGATTGAGCTGCTGTTTTATGGGCTGACTGAGCTGCTGTGTTATAGATTGAGCTGCTGTTTTATGGGCTGACTGAGCTGCTGTGTTATAGATTGAGCTGCTGTGTTATGGGCTGACTGAGCTGCTGTGTTATAGATTGAGCTGCTGTTTTATGGGCTGACTGAGCTGCTGTGTTATAGATTGAGCTGCTGTTTTATGGGCTGACTGAGCTGCTGTGTTATAGATTGAGCTGCTGTGTTATGGGCTGACTGAGCTGCTGTGTTATAGATTGAGCTGCTGTTTTATGGGCTGTCTAACCTTGTTCGAGACTGATTGACCTGCTCTGTTATAACCTGACTGTGCTGCCTTTTCGTAGAGTGACAGAGATGCTCTTTGCAGACTCGCAGAGATGCTGTTTTGTGGACTGGCAGAGATGGTCTTTTGCAGACTGGCTGATCTGCCTTTTCTTCTGAACTGCTGTGTTATAGACTGACTGAGCTGCTGTGTTATGGACTGACTGAACTGCTGTGTAATGGACTGACTGAACTGCTGTGTTATAGACTGACTGAGCTGCTGTGTTATGGACTGACTGAACTGCTGTGTAATGGACTGAGCTGCTGTGTTATGGACTGACTGATCAGCTGTGTTATGGACTGACTGAACTGCTGTGTAATGGACTGAGCTGCTGTGTTATGGACTGACGGAGCTGCTGTGTTATGGACTGACTGATCAGCTGTGTTATGGACTGACTGAACTGCTGTGTTATGGACTGAACTGCTGTGTTATGGACTGACTGAACTGCTGTGTTATGGACTGACTGAGCTGCTGTGTTATGGACTGACTGAACTGCTGTGTTATGGACTGACTGAACTGCTGTGTTATGGAATGACTCAGCTGCTGTGTTGTGGACTGAACTGCTGTGTTATAGACAGAACCGCTGTGTTATAGACTGAGCTGCTGTGTTGTGGACTGACTGAGCTGCCGTGTTGTGGACTGACTGAGCTGCTGTGTTATGGACTGATGGAGCTGCTGCGTTATGGACTGACTGAACTGCTCTGTTATGGACTTACTGAGCTGCTGTGTTATAGACAGATCCGCTGTGTTATAGACTGAACTGCTCTGTTATAGACTGAACCGCTGTGTTATAGACTGAACTGCTGTGTTATAGACTGAACTGCTGTGTTATGGACTGACGGAGCTGCTGTGTTATGGACTGACTGAACTGCTGTGTTATAGACTGAACTGCTGTGTCATGGACTGAGCTGCTGTGTTGTGGACTGACTGAGCTGCTGTGTTATGGACTGACTGAACTGCTGTGTTACGGAATGACTCAGCTGCTGTGTTGTGGACTGAACTGCTGTGTTATACACAGAACTGCTGTGTTATAGACAGAACCGCTGTGTTATAGACAGAACCGCTGTGTTATAGACAGAACTGCTGTGTTATAGACAGAACCGCTGTGTTATAGACTGAGCTGCTGTGTTGTGGACTGACGGAGCTGCTGTGTTGTGGACTGACTGAACTGCTGTGTTACGGACTGACTGAGCTGCTGTGTTATGGACTGATTGAGCTGCTGTGTTATGGACTGATTGAGCTGCTGTGTTATGGACTGACTGAGCTGCTGTGTTATGGACTGACTGAGCTGCTGTGTTGTGGACTGACTGAGCTGCTGTGTTATGGACTGACTGAACTGCTCTGTTATGGACTAACTGAGCTGCCGTGTTATAGACTGACTGATCTGCTGTGTTATGGACTAACTGAGCTGCTGTGTTATCGACTGACTGATCTGCTGTGTTATGGACTAACTGATCTGCTGTGTTATGGACTAACTGAGCTGCTGTGTTATGGACTGACTGATCTGCTGTGTTATGGACTGACTGATCTGCTGTGTTTTGGACAGATAGCTGCTGTGTTATGGACTAACTGAGCTGCTGTGTTATAGACAGATAGCTGCTGTGTTATGGACCGACTGAGCTGCTGTGTTATGGACCGACTGCGCTGCTGTGTTATGGACTGACTGAGCTACTGTGTTATGGACAGACTGAGCTGCTGTGTTATGGACTGACTGAGCTGCTGTGTTATGGACGGACTGACTGAGCTGCTGTTTTATGGACTGACTGAGCTGCTGTGTTATAGACTGACTGAGCTGCTGTGTTATGGACTGTCTGAGCTGCTGTGTTATGGACTGTCTGAGCTGCTGTGTTATGGACTGACTGAGCTGCTGTGTTATGGACTGTCTGAGCTGCTGTGTTATGGACTGACTGAGCTGCTGTGTTATGGACAGACTGAACTGCTGTGTTATTGACCACTGCTGCATTACAGATTGACTGATCTGCTGTGTTATGGACTGACAGCTGTTGTGTTATGGACTGACTGAGCTGCTGCGTTATGGACTGACTGACCTGCTGTGTTTCGGACTGTCTGAGCTGCTGTGTTATTGACAGACTGAACTGCTGTGTTATGGACTGACTGAACTGCTGTGTTATTGACTGAGCTGCTGTGTTATGGACTGACAGCGCTCTTGTTTTATTGACTGACTGAGCTGCTGTGTTATGGACTGACTGAGCTGCTGTGTTTTTGACTGAGCTGCTGTGTTATGGACTGACTGAGCTGCTGTGTTTTGGACTGTCTGATCTGCTGTGTTACGGACAGACTGAACTGCTGTGTTTTGGACTGTCTGAACTGCTGTGTTATGGACTGACTGAACTGCTGTGTTATGGACTGACTGAGCTGCTATGTTATGGACTTCCTGAACTGCTGTGTTATCATAGAAATCATAGAAACCCTACAGTACAGAAAGAGGCCATTCGGCCCATCGAGTCTGCACCGACCACAATCCCACCCAGGCCCTACCCCCATATCCCTACATATTTACCCGCTAATCCCTCTAACCTACACATCTCAGAACACTAAGGGGCAATTTTTTTAGCATGGCCAATCAACCTAACCCGCACATCTTTGGACAGTGGGAGTAAACCGGAGCACCCGGAGGAAACCCTCGCAGACACGAGGAGAATGTGCAAACTCCACACAGACAGTGACCCGAGCCGGGAATCGAACCCAGGTCCCTGGAGCTGTGAAGCAGCAGTGCTAACCACTGTGCTACCGTGCCGCCCATTGACTGAGCTGCTGTGTTATGGACTGACTGAGCTGCTGTGTTATGGACTGACAGCGCTCTTGTTTTATTGACTGACTGATCTGCTGTTTTATGGACTGACTGAGCTGCTGTGTTATAGACTGACTGAGCTGCTGTGTTATAGACTGACTGAGCTGCTGTGTTATGGACTGACTGAGCTGCTGTGTTATGGATTGACTGAGCTGCTGTGTTATGGACTGACAGCGCTCTTGTTTTATTCACTGACTGAGCTGCTGTGTTATGGATTGACTGAGCTGCTGTGTTATGGACTGACTGATCTACTGTGTTATGGACTGACTGAGCTGCTGTGTTATAGATTGAGCTGCTGTTTTGTGGGCTGGCTGAGCTGCTGTTTTATGGGCTGGCTGAGCTGCTGTGTTATGGACTGACTGAGCTGCTGTGTTATAGATTGAGCTGCTGTGTTGTGGGCTGGCTGAGCTGCTGTTTTATGGGCTGGCTGAGCTGCTGTGTTATGGACTGACTGAGCTGCTGTGTTATAGATTGAGCTGCTGTTTTATGGGCTGGCTGAGCTGCTGTGTTATGGACTGACAGCTGTTGTGTTATGGACTGACTGAGCTGCTGTGTCATGGACTGACTGAGCTGCTGTGTTATAGATTGAGCTGCTGTGTTGTGGGCTGACTGAGCTGCTGTGTTATAGATTGAGCTGCTGTGTTGTGGGCTGACTGAGCTGCTGTGTTATAGATTGAGCTGCTGTGTTGTGGGCTGACTGAGCTGCTGTGTTACAGATTGAGCTGCAGTGTTGTGGGCTGACTGAGCTGCTGTGTTATAGATTGAGCTGCTGTGTTGTGGGCTGACTGAGCTGCTGTGTTATAGATTGAGCTGCTGTGTTGTGGGCTGACTGAGCTGCTGTGTTATAGATTGAGCTGCTGTGTTGTGGGCTGACTGAGCTGTTGTGTTATAGATTGAGCTGCTGTGTTGTGGGCTGGCTGAGCTGCTGTGTTATAGATTGAGCTGCTGTGTTGTGGGCTGGCTGAGCTGCTGTTTTATGGGCTGACTGAGCTGCTGTGTTATAGATTGAGCTGCTGTGTTATAGATTGAGCTGCTGTGTTGTGGGCTGACTGAGCTGCTGTGTTATAGAACATAGAACATAGAACATTACAGCGCAGAACAGGCCCTTCGGCCCACGATGTTGCACCGACCAGTTAAAAAAAAAAAAAACTGTGACCCTCCAACCTAAACCAATTTCTTTTCGTCCATGAACCTATCTACGGATCTCTTAAACGCCCCCAAACTAGGCGCATTTACTACTGATGCTGGCAGGGCATTCCAATCCCTCACCACCCTCTGGGTAAAGAACCTACCCCTGACATCGGTTCTATAACTACCCCCCCTCAATTTAAAGCCATGCCCCCTCGTGCTGGATTTCTCCATCAGAGGAAAAAGGCTATCACTATCCACCCTATCTAAACCTCTAATCATCTTATATGTTTCAATAAGATCCCCTCTTAGCCGCCGCCTTTCCAGCGAAAACAATCCCAAATCCCTCAGCCTCTCCTCATAGGATCTCCCCTCCATACCAGGCAACATCCTGGTAAACCTCCTCTGCACCCTCTCCAAAGCCTCCACATCCTTCCTGTAATGTGGGGACCAGAACTGCACACAGTACTCCAAGTGCGGCCGCACTAGAGTTGTGTACAGTTGCAACATAACGCTACGACTCCTAAATTCAATCCCCCTACCAATAAACGCCAAGACACCATATGCCTTCTTAACAACCTTATCTACTTGATTCCCAACTTTCAGGGATCTATGCACACATACACCTAGATCCCTCTGCTCCTCCACACTATTCAAAGTCCTCCCGTTAGCCCTATACTCAACACATCTGTTATTCCTACCAAAGTGAATTACCTCACACTTCTCCGCATTAAACTCCATCCGCCACCTCTCGGCCCAACTTTGCAACCTGTCTAGGTCTTCCTGCAAACTACGACACCCTTCCTCACTGTCTACCACACCACCGACTTTGGTGTCATCAGCAAATTTGCTAATCCACCCAACTATACCCTCATCCAGATCATTAATAAATATTACAAACAGCAGTGGCCCCAAAACAGATCCCTGAGGTACACCACTTGTAACCGCACTCCATGATGAATATTTACTATCAACCACCACCCTCTGTTTCCTATCCGCTAGCCAATTCCTGATCCAATTTCCTAGATCACCCCCAATCCCATACATCTGCATTTTCTGCAGAAGCCTACCATGGTGAACCTTATCAAACGCCTTACTAAAATCCATATATACCACGTCCACTGCCTTGCCCCCATCCACCTCCTTGGTCACTTTCTCAAAAAACTCAATAAGGTTAGTAAGGCACGACCTACCTGCCACAAAACCATGCTGACTATCACCTATCAATTCATTACTCTCCAAATAACTATAAATCCTATCCCTTATAATTTTTTCCAACATCTTGCCGACAACAGAAGTGAGACTCACCGGTCTATAATTCCCGGGGAAGTCTCTGTTCCCCTTCTTAAACAATGGGACAACATTCGCTAACCTCCAATCTTCTGGTACTATAGATTGAGCTGCTGTGTTGTGGGCTGGCTGAGCTGCTCTTTTATGGATTGAGCTGCTGTGTTATAGATTGAGCTGCTGTGTTATAGATTGAGCTGCTGTGTTATAGATTGAGCTGCTGTTTTATGGGCTGACTGAGCTGCTGTGTTATAGATTGAGCTGCTGTTTTATGGGCTGACTGAGCTGCTGTGTTATAGATTGAGCTGCTGTTTTATGGGCTGACTGAGCTGCTGTGTTATAGATTGAGCTGCTGTGTTATGGGCTGACTGAGCTGCTGTGTTATAGATTGAGCTGCTGTTTTATGGGCTGACTGAGCTGCTGCGTTATAGATTGAGCTGCTGTTTTATGGGCTGACTGAGCTGCTGTGTTATAGATTGAGCTGCTGTTTTATGGGCTGACTGAGCTGCTGTGTTATAGATTGAGCTGCTGTTTTATGGGCTGACTGAGCTGCTGTGTTATAGATTGAGCTGCTGTGTTATGGGCTGACTGAGCTGCTGTGTTATAGATTGAGCTGCTGTTTTATGGGCTGTCTAACCTTGTTCGAGACTGATTGACCTGCTCTGTTATAACCTGACTGTGCTGCCTTTTCGTAGAGTGACAGAGATGCTCTTTGCAGACTCGCAGAGATGCTGTTTTGTGGACTGGCAGAGATGGTCTTTTGCAGACTGGCTGATCTGCCTTTTCTTCTGAACTGCTGTGTTATAGACTGACTGAGCTGCTGTGTTATGGACTGACTGAGCTGCTGTGTTATGGACTGACTGAGCTGCTGTGTTATGGACTGATTGAGCTGCTGAGTTATGGAATGATTAAGCTGCTGTGTTACGGACTGACTGAGCTGCTGTGTTATGGACTGATTGAGCTGCTGAGTTATGGAATGATTAAGCTGCTGTGTTACGGACTGACTGAGCTGCTGTGTTACGGACTGACTGAGCTGCAGTGTTATGGACTGACTGAGCTGCTGTGTTACGGACTGACTGAGCTGCTGTGTTATGGACTGATTGAGCTGCTGTGTTATGGACTGATTGAGCTGCTGTGTTATGGAATGATTAAGCTGCTGTGTTACGGACTGACTGAGCTGCTGTGTTATGGACTGACTGAGCTGCTGTGTTATGGACTGATTGAGCTGCTGGGTTATGGACTGACTGAGCTGCTGTGTTATGGACTGATTGAGCTGCTGTGTTATGGACTGACTGAGCTGCTGTGTTATGGACTGACTGAGCTGCTGTGTTATGGACTGATTGAGCTGCTGAGTTATGGAATGATTAAGCTGCTGTGTTACGGACTGACTGAGCTGCAGTGTTATGGACTGACTGAGCTGCTGTGTTACGGACTGACTGAGCTGCTGTGTTATGGACTGATTGAGCTGCTGTGTTATGGACTGATTGAGCTGCTGTGTTATGGAATGATTAAGCTGCTGTGTTACGGACTGACTGAGCTGCTGTGTTATGGACTGACTGAGCTGCTGTGTTATGGACTGATTGAGCTGCTGGGTTATGGACTGACTGAGCTGCTGTGTTATGGACTGATTGAGCTGCTGAGTTATGGAATGATTAAGCTGCTGTGTTACGGACTGACTGAGCTGCTGTGTTATGGACTGACTGAGCTGCTGTGTTATGGACTGACTGAGCTGCTGTGTTATGGACTGACTGAGCTGCTGTGTTATGGACTGACTGAGCTATTGCATCATCGACTGACTCTGCTGCATTTTCGACTGATTGAGCTGCTGTGTTATGGACTGACTGAGCTGCTGTGTTATGGACTGTCTGAGCTGCTGTGTTATGGACTGTCTGAGCTGCTGTGTTATGGACTGGATGTGCTGCTGTATTTTCAACTGACAGACCTGTGTTGCAGACTGACTGATCGCCAAAGATGTGCAGGTTCGGTGGATTAACCATCCCAAATTGCCCGTTAGTGACAGGAGGATTAATAGGGTAAATATGTGGGGGTTACGGGAATAGAGACTGGATGGGATTGTGGTCGGTGCAGACACAATGGGCTGAATGGCCTCCGTCTACACTGTCGGGATTCTATGATGTCTACTGTGTTATAGACTGAGCTGCTGTTTTATAGACTGACTGACTGAGCTGCTATGTTATAGACTGAGTGAGCTATTGTGTTCCAGACTGACTTTACTGCATTTGCGACTGACTTAGCTGCTCTGTTAAGGACTGGTTGAGCTGCTGCGTCCTGGACTGACTGAGCTGCTGTGTAATGGTCTGACTGAGCTGCTGTGTTATAGACTGACTGAGCTGCTGTGTTATGTAATGGCTGAGCTACTGTGTTATGGGCTGACTGAGCTGCTGTGTTATGTAATGGCTGAGCTACTGTGTCATGGGCTGACTGAGCTGCTGAGTTATGGACTGACTGAGCTGCTGTGTTATAGACTGACTGAGCTGCTGTGTTATGTAATGGCTGAGCCACTGTGTTATGGGCTGACTGAGCTGCTGTGTTATGGACTGACTGAGCTGCTGTGTTATGTAATGGCTGAGCTACTGTGTTATGGACTGACTGAGCTGCTGAGTTATGGATTGACTGAGCTGCTGAGTTATGGACTGACTGAGCTGCTGTGTTATGGACTGACTGAGCTGCTGTGTTATGTAATGGCTGAGCTACTGTGTTATGGGCTGACTGAGCTGCTGTGTTATGTAATGGCTGAGCTACTGTGTTATGGGCTGACTGAGCTGCTGTGTTATGTAATGGCTGAGCTACTGTGTTATGGGCTGACTGAGCTGCTGAGTTATAGAACATAGAAAAAATACAGCACAAACAGGCCTTTCAGCCCACAAGTTGCGCCGGTCATGTCCCTACCTACCGAGGCTTACCTATGACCCTCAATCCTATTAAGTCCCATTTACTCATCCCGAAGTCTCTTAAAAGACCCTATCGAGTTTGCCTCCAGCACCACTGACGGCAGCCGATTCCACTCACCCACTACCCTCTGAGTGGTAAACTTACCCCTGACATGGCAGGGGGGTGGGGATCAAAATATTAGGTCTACAAGTGTAGAGGCTGGGGACGAGCTTGGGGGTGGGACAAGGCTGGCAAAGAAGAAGAGCACTCTGGGGGAAGATGACCTCACTGGGCCTGGAGGTCTGGAGTGCTTATACTTCAATGCAAGGAGCGTAGCAGGTAAGACAGACGAACTTAGGGCCTTAATGCTCACGAGGAATTTGGATGTGGTTGCGGTGACAGGGACTTGGTTGAAAGAGGGACAGGACTGGCAGCTGAATATTCCGGGGTACAAGTGTTTTAGGCGAGACAGAGGAGGGGCCAAAAGAGGTGGGGGAGTAGCAGTATTAGTTGGAGAGCATATTACAGCGGTGCAGAGGGAGGACAATTCAGAGGGGTCGTGTAACGAGTCACTCTGGGTGGAGCTTAGAAACAGGAAGGGCGCAGTCACTATGTTGCGGGTATACTACAGGCCCCCCAACAGCCCAAGGGAAGTGGAAGAACGGATATGTCAGGAGATACTGGATAGGTGCAGGAAAAATAGGGTTGTTGTCGTGGGAGACTTCAATTTCCCTGGTATAGACTGGAAATCGCTGAGAGCTGGGACTCTGAATGGGGAGGAATTTGTAAAATGCATACAGGAGGGTTCTTTGGAACAATATGTGGATAGCCCGACTAGAGAGGGGGCTATACTGGACCTAGTACTGGGGAATGAGCCCGGTCAGGTCTTCAAAGTTTCGGTAGGGGAACATGTGGCAAATAGTGACCACAATTCTGTTAGCTTTAGGATAGTGATGGGAAAGGATGAGTGGTGTCCCAAGGGTAATGTGTTGGATTGGGGGAAGGCTAACTTTAGTGGGATTAGGCAGAAATTGGCAGCTCTTGATTGGGAGAGGCTGTTTGAGGGTAAATCCACATCTGGCATGTGGGAGTCTTTTAAGGAACAGTTGTTAGGGCTACAGGACAAGCATGTGCCTGTAAAAAAGGATAGGAAGGGTAGGATTCGAGAACCGTGGATAACCAGGGAAATTGAGGGACTGGTCAAAAAGAAAAGAGAGGCGTATGTTAGGTCCAGGCAGCTAAAAACAGAGGGAGCTCTGAAGGAGTACAAAGAAAGTAGGAAAGAACTCAAATAGGGAATTAGAAGGGCAAAAAGGGGTCACGAAATGTCCTTGGCAGACAGGATTAAGGAGAATCCCAAGGCATTTTATTCATACGTTAGGAACAAAAGGGTTGTCAGGGAAAAAATCGGACCTCTCAGGGACAAAACTGGGGAATTATGCTTGGAGCCCAAAGAAGTAGGGGAGATCCTAAATGAATACTTTGCGTCGGTATTCACAAAGGAGAGGGATGTGTTGACTGGGAGTGTCTCAAAGGGGAGTGTTGAACCGTTGGAGAAAATCTCCATTACAAGGGAGGAAGTGTTAGGTTTGTTAGAGAATATAAAGACTGACAAATCCCCAGGGCCTGATGGAATCTATCCAAGGCTGCTCAGGGAGGTGAGAAATGAAATCGCTGGGCCTCTGACGCAAATCTTTGTCTCGTCACTGGATGCAGGTGAGGTCCCAGAGGATTGGAGGATAGCTAATGTGGTCCCGTTATTTAAGAAGGGTAGGAAGGATAACCCGGGTAATTATAAGCTGGTGAACTTGACGTCCGTGGTGAGGAAGTTGTTGGAGAAGATTCTTAGAGATAGGATGTATGCGCATTTAGAAAGGAATAAACTCATTAACGATAGTCAGCATGGTTTTGTGAGAGAGAGGTCATGCCTCACTAACCTGTTGGAGTTTTTTGAAGAAGTGACCAGAATGGTTGACGAGGGAAGGGCCGTGGATGTCGTCTATATGGACTTTAGTAAAGCGTTTGACAAAGTCCCTCATGGTAGGCTGGTGAAAAAGGTTGGATCTCATGGGATAAAGGGGGAGGTGGCTAGATGGGTGGAGAACTGGCTTGGTCACAGAAAGCAGAGGGTGGTAGTGGAAGGGTCTTTCTCCGGCTGGAGGCCTGTGACTATTGGTGTTCCGCAGGGCTCTGTATTGGGACCTCTGCTGTTTGTGATTTATATAAACGATCTGGAAGAAGGTGTAACTGGGGTGATCAGTAAGTTTGCGGACGACACAAAATTGGCAGGACTTGCAGATTGTGAGGAGCATTGTCAGAAGCTACAGAGGGATATAGATAGGCTGGAAATTTGGGCAAAGAAATGGCAGATGGAGTTCAATCCTGATAAATGCGAAGTGATGCATTTTGGTAGAAATAATGTAGGGAGAAGCTATACGATAAATGGCAGAACCATAAAGGGTGTAGATACGCAGAGGGACCTGGGTGTGCAAGTCCACAGATCCTTGAAGGTGACGTCACAGGTGGAGAAGGTGGTGAAGAAGGCATATGGCATGCTTGCCTTTAGAGGACGGGGCATAAAGTATAACAGTTGGGGTCTGATGTTGCAGATGTATAGAACATTGGTTCGGCCGCATCTGGAATACTGTGTCCAGTTCTGGTCGCCACACTACCAGAAGGATGTGGAGGCTTTGGAGAGAGTACAGAGGAGGTTTACCAGGATGTTACCTGGTATGGAGGGGCTTAGTTATGAGGAGAGATTGGGTAAACTGGGGTTGTTCTCCCTGGAAAGACGGAGGATGAGGGGAGACTTAATAGAGGTGTATAAAATTATGAAAGGCATAGATAGGGTGAACGGTGGGAAGCTTTTTCCCAGGTTGGTGGTGACGTTCACGAGGGGTCATAGGTTCAAGGTGAAGGGGGGGAGGTTTAACACACATATCAGAAGGACATATTTTACACAGAGGGTGGTGGGGACCTGGAATGCGCTGCCAGGCAAGGTGGTGGAGGCGGACACACTGGGAACGTTTAAGACTTATCTAGACAGCCATATGAACGGAGTGGGAATGGAGGGATACAAAAGAATGGTCTAGTTTGGACCAGGGAGCGGCATGGGCTTGGAGGGCCGAAGGGCCTGTTCCTGTGCTGTATTGTTCTTTGTTCTTTGTTTGTTCTTTGACATCTCCTCTGTACCTACTCCCCTGCACCTTAAACCTGTGTCCTCTCGTAGCAGCCATTTCAGCCCTGGGAAAAAGCCTTTGAGAATCCACCCGATCTATACCTCTCAACATCTTGTACACCTCTATCAGGTCACCTCTCATCCTTCGTCTCTCCAAGGAGGAAAGACCGAGCTCCCTCAACCTATCCTCATAAGGCATGCCAACCAATCCAGGCAACATCCTTGTAAATCTTCTCTGCACCCTTTCAATAATTTCCACATCCCTCCTGTAATGAGGCGACCAGAACTGAGCACAGTACTCCAAGTGGAGTCTGACGAGGGTCCTATAAAGCTTCATCATTATCTCCCAGCTCCTTAACTCAATCGCTCGATTGATGAAGGCCAGCACACCATACGCCTTCTTAACCACCTCCTCTACCTGCGAGGCCGATTTAAGACTCCTATGGACCGATGAACTGTAGAGGGGGCTATACTGGATCTAGTTCTGGGAAATGAGCCCGGTCAGGTCGTCAAAGTTTCGGTAGGGGAACATGTGGCAAATAGTGACCACAACTCTGTTAACTTTAGGATAGTAATGGACAAGGACGAGTGTTGTCCTCAGGGTAGGGTGCTAAATTGGGGGAAGGCTAACTATAGCCGGATTAGGCAGGAATTGGTGGCCGTTGAGTGGGAGAGGCTGTTCAGGGGCAAGTCCACGTCTGGCATGTGGGAGTCTTTTAAGGAACAGTTGATAAGGCTGCAGGATAGGCATGTGCCTGTAAAAAGGAAGGATCGGAAAGGTAGGATTCGAGAGCCGTGGATAACCAGGGAAATTGAGGATCTGATCAAAAAGAAAAGAGAGGCGTATGTTAGGTCCAGGCAACTGAAAACAGATGGAGCTCTGGAGGAAAACAGTAAGAAGTTTAACAACACCAGGTTAAAGTCCAACAGGTTTATTTGGTAGCAAAAGCCACACAAGCTTTCGGAGCTCCAAGCCCCTTCTTCAGGTGAGTGGGAATTCTGTTCACAAACAAGGCATTTTAAGACACAAACTCAATTTACATGAATAATGGTTGGAATGCGAATACTTACAACTAATCAAGTCTTTAATAAACAAAACAACGTGAGTGGAGAGAGCATCAAGACAGGCTAAAAAGATGTGTATTGTCTCCAGACAAGACAGCCAGTGAGACTCTGCAGGTCCAGGCAACTGTGGGGTTACAAATAGTGTGACATGAACCCAATATCCCGGTTGAGGCTGTCCTTGTGTGTGCGGAACTTGGCTATCAGTTTCTGCTCAGCGACTCTGCGCTGTCGTGTGTCGCGAAGGCCGCCTTGGAGAACGCTTACCCGAATATCAGAGGCTGAATGCCCGTGACCGCTGAAGTGCTCCCCAACAGGAAGAGAACACTCTTGCCTGGTGATTGTCGAGCGGTGTTCATTCATCCGTTGTCGTAGCGTCTGCATAGTTTCCCCAATGTACCATGCCTCGGGACATCCTTTCTTGCAGTGTATCAGGTAGACAACGTTGGCCGAGTTGCAAGAGTATGTACCGTGTACCTGGTGGATGGTGTTCTCACGTGAGATGATGGCATCTGTGTCAATGATCCGGCACGTCTTGCAGAGGTTGCTGTGGCAGGGTTGTGTGGTGTCGTGGTCACTGTTCTTCTGAAGGCTGGGTAGTTTGCTGCGGACAATGGTCTGTTTGAGGTTGTGCGGTTGTTTGAAGGCAAGAAGTGGGGGTGTGGGGATGGCCTTAGCGAGATGTTCGTCTTCATCAATGACATGTTGAAGGCTCCGGAGGAGATGCCGTAGCTTCTCCGCTCCAGGGAAGTACTGGACAACGAAGGGTACTCTGTCCACTGTGTCCCGTGTTTGTCGTCTGAGGAGGTCGGTGCGGTTTTTCGCTGTGGCGCGTTGGAACTGTTGATCAATGAGTCGAGCGCTATATCCTGTTCTTATGAGGGCATCTTTCAGCGTCTGGAGGTGTCTGTTGCGATCCTCCTCATCCGAGCAGATCCTGTGTATACGGAGGGCTTGTCCGTAGGGAATGGCTTCTTTCACGTGTTTAGGATGGAAGCTGGAGTAGTGGAGCATCGTGAGGTTATCCGTGGGCTTGCGGTACAGTGAGGTGCTGAGGTGACCGTCCTTAATGGAGATGCGTGTGTCCAAGAATGCAACCGATTCCGGAGAGTAGTCTATGGTGAGTCTGATGGTGGGATGGAACTTGTTGATGTCATCATATAGTTGTTTCAGTGATTGCTCACCATGAGTCCAAAGGAAGAAAATGTCATCAATGTATCTAGTGTATAGCATCGGTTGAAGGTCCCGTGCGGTGAAGAAGTCTTGTTCGAACCTGTGCATGAAGATGTTGGCATATTGAGGTGCGAATTTGGTCCCCATGGCTGTTCCGTGTGTCTGGATGAAGAACTGGTTGTTGAAGGTGAAGATATTGTGATCCAGGATGAAGCGGATGAGTTGTAAAATTGTATCTGGAAATTGGCAGTTGTCGGCGCTGAGCACTGAGGCCGTTGCAGCAATGCCATCGTCATGGGGGATGCTGGTGTAGAGTGCCGAGACATCCATTGTGATGAGGAGCGCTCCTGGTTCAACTGCTCCATGTGTGCTGAGTTTCTGTAGTGTCCGTAGTGTCGCGACAAAAGCTGGGGGTTCTTTGTACAATGGGTTTCAGGATGCCCTCGACATAGCCGGAGAGGTTCTCGCACAGGGTCCCATTGCCCGATACGATGGGACGGCCGGGTGTGTTTGCCTTGTGTATCTTCGGGAGGCAGTAGAGATCTCCAACGCGGGGAGTACGTGGGATGAAAGCACGGAGGGTGCTCTGAAGGTCCGGATCAAAGGTCTTGATCAGAGTGTTGAGTTGACGGGTGTGTTCTTTGGTTGGATCTGCAGGTAACTGTCTGTAGTGTTCCTCGTTGTTCAGTTGTCGGTACACTTCTTTGCAGTAATCCGTTCTGTTCAATATGACGATGGCCCCTCCTTTGTCTGCTGGTTTGATGACAATGTTGCGGTTGGTCTTGAGACCGTGGATGGCGTTGCGTTGTGCTTGGGTGATGTTCGGGGCTGTCTTGTGAGTGCGGCTGATGAATTTGGTGTTGACGCACCTCCTGATGGCTTGGGCATACATGTCAAGTCGAGGGCAGCGGCCTTCCAGAGGAGTCCAATTCGACTCTTTCCTCTTCGGATGCACTGCGGATCTCTCTGTCGGCTGTTCCGGTTCATTGGCTGTCTGATTGTGTTCGCTGTTGGCCTCTTGGGGTTTGTGGAAGAACTCCCTCAGCCTCATTCGCCTGATGAATTCCTCTGTGTCTGCTGCGAGACTGATGGGGTCTATTTTGGTGGTGGGGCAAAAATTAAGCCCTCGGCTGAGAACTTCGATTTCATCTGGTTGAAGTGTTAGTCGGACAAGTTGACAATGGACTTCCCTGCAGTGGGACTGTTTTCTACTGTGGTACCGGGGGAGGCTTGGTTGCTGCTGGTGGTGATGCCGAGTTTCTCAAGTTTCCTGTTCTGCTCTGGAGGAATACAGAGAGAGTAGGAAAGAACTCAAACGGGGAGTTAGAAGGGCAAAAAGAGGTCACGAACTGTTCTTGGTAGACAGGATTAAGGAGAATCCGAAGGCATTTTGTTCATATGTTTGGAACAAAAGAGTTGTCAGGGAAAAGGTCGGACCTCTCAGGGACAAAGGAGGGGAATTATGCTTAGAACCCAAGGGAATTGGGGAGATCCTAAATGAATACTTTGCATCGGTATTCACAAAGGAGAGGGACTTGTTGACTGGGAGTGTCTCAGAGGGAGGTGTTGACCCGTTAGAGAGAATCTCCATTACAAGGGAGGAAGTGTTAGGTTTTTTAGCTAACATTAAAACTGACAAATCCCCAGGGCCTGATGGCATCTATCCTAGACTGCTCAGGGAGACAAGAGATGTAATTGCTGGGCTTCTGACGGAAATCTTTGTCTCTTCATTGGACACAGGTGAGGTCCCTGAGGATTGGAGGATTGCGAATGTGGTACCGTTCTTTAAGAAGGGTAGCAGGGATAACCCAGACAATTATAGGCCAGTGAGTTTGACGTCCTTGGTAGGGAAATTGTTGGAGAGGATTCTTGGAGACAAGATGTATTTAGAACGGAACAATCTCATTAGTGACAGACAGCGTGGTTTTGTAAGAGGGAGGTCGTGCCTCACAAATTTGGTGGAGTTTTTTGAGGAAGTGACAAAAACGGTTGACGAAGGAAGGGCCGTGGATTTCGTCTATATGGATTTCAGTAAGGCATTTGACAAAGTCCCTCATGGCAAGTTGGTTAAGAAGGTTAAGGCTCATGGGATATAAGGAGAGATGGGTAGTTGGGTAGAAAACTGGCTTGGCCACAGGAGACAGAGGGTAGCAGTCGAAGGGTCTTTTTGCGGCTGGAGGTCTGTGAGCAGTGGTGTTCCGCAGGGCTCTGTCCTGGGACCTCTGCTATTTGTGATATATATATATATGATTTGGAAGAAGGTGTAACTGGTGTTATCAGCAAGTTTGCGGATGACACGAAGATGGCTGGACTTGTGGATAGCGATGAACATTGTCGGACAATACAGCAGGATATAGATAGGCTGGAAAATTGGGCGGAGAAATGGCAGATGGAATTTAATCCAGATAAATGTTAAGTGATGCATTTTGGAAGAAATAATGTCGGGGGGAGTTATACAATAAATGGCAGAGCCATCAAGAGTATAGAAACACGGGGACCTAGGTGTGCAAGTCCACAAATCCTTGAAGGTGGCAACACAGGTGGAGAAGGTGGTGAAGAAGGCACATGGTATACTTACCTTTATAGGACTGGGTATAGAGTATAAAAGCTGGAGTCTGATGTTGTATAGAACGCTGGTTAGGCCACATTTGGAGTACTGCGTCCAGTTCTGGTCGCCGCACTGCCAGAAAGACGTGGAGGCATTAGAGAGAGTGCAGAGAAGGTTTACCAGGATGTTGCCTGGTATGGAGGGTCTTAGCTCGGAGGAGAGATTGGGTAAACCGGGCTTGTTCTCCCTGGAAAGACGGAGAATGAGGGGAGACCTAATAGAGGTGTACAAGATTATGAAGGGGATAGATAGGGTGAACGGTGGGAAGCTTTTTCCCAGATCAGAAGTGACGATCACGCGGGGTCACGGGCTCAAGGTAAGAGGGGCGAAGTATAACTCAGATATTAGAGGGATGTTTTTTACACAGAGGGTGGTGGGGGCCTGGAATGCGCTGCCAAGTAGGGTGGTGGAGGCAGACACGCTGACATCGTTTAAGACTTACCTGGATAGTCACATGAGCAGCCTGTGAATGGAGGGATACAAACGATTGGTCTAGTTGGACCAAGGAGCGGCACAGGCTTGGAGGGCCGAAGGGCCTGTTTCCTGTGCTGTACTGTTCTTTGTTCTTTATAAAACAGCAGTGCAGTCTATAACACAGCAGTTATCATCGAATCCCTACAGTGCAGAAGGAGGCCATTCAGCCCATCATGTCTGCACCGACCACAATCCCATCCAGACTCTATTCCCGTAACCCCCACATATTTACCCTATTAATCCTCCTGTCACTAAGGGGCAATTTATCATGGTCAATCCACCTAACCTGCACATCTTTGGAGATCAGTCAGTCTGTAACACAGGTCAGTCAGTCGAAAATGCAGCAGCACATCCAGTCCATAACACAGAAGCTCAGTCAGTCAATGATGCAGCAGCTCAGTCAGTCCATAGAGATGGGATGGATGGAGGTTATGGACGTCGTCGATGGAGATGGGAGAGGTTCCAGAGGATTGCAGCTGTGGTTCCTGTTTTCAAGAAAGGGAATAGGGATAGCCCAGGAAATTACCGACCGGTGAGTCTAACCTCAGTGGTTGTTAAGTTGATGGAGAAGATCCTGAGGGACAGGATTTATGAACATTTAGAGAAGTTTAGTATGCTCAAAAGTAGTCAGCACGGCTTTGTCAAAGGCAAATCGTGCCTTACGAGCCTGGTGGAGTTCTTTGAAAATGTGACTAAACACATTGACGAAGGAAAAGCGGTAGATATGGTTTACATGGACTTCAGCAAGGCGTTCGATAAGGTCCCCCATGCAAGACTTCTCGAGAAAGTCTGAGGGCATGGGATCCAAGGGGCTGTTGCTTTGTGGATTCAGAACTGGCTTGCCTGCAGAAGGCAGAGAGTGGTTGTAGACGGGTCTTTTTCTGAATGGAGGCCAGTCACCAGTGGAGTGCCCCAGGGATGTGTCATGGGACCCTTGCTGTTTGTCATTTTCATAAATGACCTGAATGAGAAAGTGGAGGGATGGGTTGGTAAGTTTGACGACGACATGAAGGTTGGTGGTGTTGTGGATAGTCTGGAGGGATGTCAGAAGTTACAGAGGGACATAGATAGGATGCAAGACTGGGCGGAGAAGTGGCAGATGAACTTCAACCCGGATAAATGTGTAATGGTACATTTTGGCAGGCCAAATGTGATGAAGCAGTATAATATCAAGGGTAAGACTCTTAGCAGTGTAGAGGATCAGAAGGACAAAGAACAAAGAACAGTACAGCACAGGAAACAGGCCCTTCAGCCCTCCAAGCCTGTGCCGCTCCTTGGTCCAACTAGACCATTCGTTTGTATCCCTCCATTCCCAGACTGCTCATGTGACTATCCAGGTAAGTCTTCAACGATGCCAGCGTGTCTGCCTCCACCACCCTACTTGGCAACGCATTCCAGGCCCCCACCACCCTCTGTGTAAAAAACGTCCCTTTGATATCTGAGTTATACCTCGCCCCCCTCACCTTCAGTCCGTGACCCCTCGTGACCGTCACCTCCGACCTGGGAAAAAGCTTCCCACTGTTCACCCTATCTATACCCTTCATAATCTTGTACACCTCTATTAGGTCTCCCCTCATTCTCCGTCTTTCCTGGGAGAACAAGCCCAGTTTATCCAATCTCTCCTCATAACTAAGACCCTCCATACCAGGCAACATCCTGGTAAACCTTCTCTGCACTCTCTCTAAAGCCTCCACGTCCTTCTGGTAGTGCGGCGACCAGAACTGGACGCAGTACTCCAAATGTGGCATAACCAGCGTTCTATACAGCTGCAACATCAGACTCCAGCTTTTATACTCTATACCCCGTCCGATAAAGGCAAGCATACCATATGCCTTCTTCACCACCTTCTCCACCTGTGTTGTCACCTTCAAGGATTTGTGGACTTGCATACCTCGGTCCCTCTGTGTTTCTATACTCTTGATGGCTCTGCCATTTATTGTATAACTCCTCCCTCCATTATTTCTTCCAAAATGCATCACTTCGCATTTATCTGGATTAAATTCCATCTGCCACCTCTCCGCCCAATTTTCCAGCCTATCTATATCCTGCTGTATTGCCCGACAATGCTCATCGCTATCCGCAAGTCCAGCCATCTTTGTGTCATCCGCAAACCTGCTGATGGACTGACTGAGTTGCTGTGTTATCGACTGACTGACTGAGCTGCTGTGTTGTGTAATCGCTGAGCTGGTGTGTTGCAGAGTGACTGAGCTGCTGTGTTATGGAATCGCTGAGCTGGTGTGTTGCAGACTGACTGAGCTGCTGTGTTATCGACTGACTTTACTAAATTTGCGACTGACTAAGCTGCTCTGTTAAGGACTGGTTGAGCTGCTGTGTATTGGACTGACTGAGCTGCTGTCTTATGGACTGCCTGAGCAGCTATGTTATAGACTGAAACACCTGCATTTTCAGTTAACTGAGCCGCCATGTTATGTACTGGCTGAGGCGCTGTGTTTTGGACTTATTGAGCTGCTGTGTTTTGGACTTACTGAGCTGCTGTGTTATGGACTGAGTGAGCTGCTGTGTTACGGACTGACTGAGCTGCTGTGTTACGGACTGACTGAGCTGCTGTGTTACGGACTGGCTGAGCTGCTGCATCATGTACTGACTGAGCTGCTGCGTTATAGACTGAATCAGCTGCATTTTCGACTGACTGAGCTGCTGTGTTATGAACTGACTGAGCTGCTGTTCTATCGATTGACTCAGCTGCTGTGTTATAGATTGACTGAGCTACTGTGTTTTGGACTTACTGAGCTGCTGTGTTATAGACTGATTGAGCTGCAGTGTTATCGACTGACTGACTGAGCTGCTGTGTTATAGACTGATTGAGCTACTGTGTTATCGACTGACTGACTGAGCTGCTGTGTTGTGGGCTGGCTGAGTTGCTGTGTTATGGGATGGCTGACCTTGTGATAGATTGATTGAGCTGCCATTTTATAACCTGACTGAGTTGCCTTTTTGTAGAGTCAGTAAGAGTTTTAACAACACCAGGTTAAAGTCCAACAGGTTTATTTGGTAGCAAATGCCATTAGCTTTCGGAGCGCTGCTCCTTCGTCAGATGGAGTGGAAATCTGCTCTCAAACAGGGTATACAGAGACACAAAATCAAGTTACAGAATACTGATTAGAATGCAAATCTCTACAACCAACCAGGTCTTAAAGATACAGACAATGTGAGTGGAGGGAGCATTAAGCACAGGTTAAAGAGATGTGTATTGTCTCCAGACAGGACAGCCAGTGAGATTCTGCAAGTCCAGGAGGCAGGCTGTGGGGGATACTGATAGTGTGACATGAACCCAACATCCCGTGAAACATATTTTTGTAGAGTGACAGAGATGCTCTTTGCAGACTCGCAGAGATGCTGTTTTGTGGACTGGCAGAGATGGTCTCTTGCAGACTGGCTGATCTGCCTTTTCTGCTGAACTGCTGTGTTATGGACTGTCTGAGCTGCTGAGTTATGGACTGTCTGAGCTGCTGAGTTATGGACTGTCTGAGCTGCTGAGTTATGGACTGTCTGAGCTGCTGAGTTATGGACTGATTGAGCTGCTGTGTTATGGACTGGCTGAGCAGTTGTGTCATCGACTGACTCTGCTGCATTTTCAACTGACTGACCGGCTGTGTTATATACTGGCTGAGCTGCTGTGTTATGGACTGACTGAACTGCTGTGTTATAGACTGATTCTGCTGCATTTTCGACTGACTGAGCTGCTGTCTTATGGACTGGCCGAGCTGCTGCATTATGGACTGACTGAGCTGCTGTGTTTTGGACTTACTGAGCTGCTGTGTTATATACTCAGGAAGAACTCTCACAACACCAGGTTAAAGTCCAACAGGTTTATTTGGTAGCACAAGGTTTTTGAGCGCTGCCCCTTCATCACCTGATGAAGGGGCAGCGCTCTGAAACCTTGTGCTACCAAATAAACGTGTTGGACTTTAACCTGGTGTCATGAGACTTCTTACTGTGCCTGCCCCAGTCCAACGCCGGCAACTCCACAGCTTGTCATTGACTGACTGAGCTGCTGTATTATAGGCTGAGCTGCTGTGTTATGGACTGACTGATCTGCTGTTTTATGGACTGACTGAGCTGCTGTGTTATGGACTGACTGAGCTGCTGTTTTATGGACTGACTGAGCTGCTGTGTTATGGACTGACTGATCTGCTGTTTTATGGACTGACTGAGCTGCTGTGTTGTGGACTGACTGAGCTGCTGTATTGTGGACTGATTTCGCTGCTATATTATGGACTGACTGAACTGCTGTCTTATGGACTAGCGGAGCTGTTGTTTTATAGTCTGACTGAGCTACTGTGTTATGGACTGACTGAGCTACTGTGTTATGTACCGACAAAGCTGTTGTGTTATAGACTGACTCTGCTGCATTTCTGACTGACTGTGCTACTGTGTTATGGACTGACTGAGCTGCTGTGTTATGGACTGACTGAGCTGCTGTGTTATGGACTGAATGAGCTACTGTGTTATGGATTAACTGAGCTTCTGTGTTTAAGCTGTCTGATCTGCTGTGTTATGGACTGTCTGCGCTGCTGTGTTATGGACTGACTGAGCTACTGTGTTATGGACTGACTGAGCTGCTGTGTTATGGATTAACTGAGCTTCTGTGTTTAAGCTGTCTGATCTGCTGTGTTATGGACTGACTGAGCTGCTGTGTTATGGACTGACTGAGCTGCTGTGTTATGGACTGTCTGCGCTGCTCTGTTATGGACTGACTGAGCTGCTGTGTTATGGACTGTCTGCGCTGCTGTGTTATGGACTGACTGAGCTGCTGTGTTATGGACTGTCTGCGCTGCTGTGTTATGGACTGACTGTGCTACTGTGTTACGGACTGACTGAGCTGCTGTGTTATGGATTAACTGAGCTTCTGTGTTTAAGCTGTCTGATCTGCTGTGTTATGGACTGACTGCGCTGCTGTGTTATAGACTCTCTCTGCTGCAAAAGGTGGCTTTTGCTACCAAATAAACCTGTTGGACTTTAACCTGGTGTTGTAAGACTTCTTACTGTGTTTACCCCAGTCCAACGTCGACATCTCCACATCATGGCTGTGTTATATACTCAGTAAGAAGTCTCACGACACCAGGTTAAAGTCCAGCAGGTTTATTTGGTAACACAAGGTTTTTGAGCGCTGCCCCTTCACCTGACGAAGGGGCAGTGCTCTGAAAGCTTGTGCTACCAAATAAACCTGTTGGACTTTAACCTCGTGTCGTGAGACTTCTTACTGTGCCTGCCCCATTCCGACGCCGACATCTCCACAGCTTGTCATTGACTGACTGAGCTGCTGTATTATAGACTGAGCTGCCGTGTTAAGGACTGACTGAGCTGCTGTATTATAAAAACATAAGAACATAAGAAATAGGAGCAGGAGTAGGCCATCTAGCCCCTCGAGCCTGCCCCGCCATTCAATAAGATCATGGCTGATCTGACGTGGATCAGTACCACTTACCCGCCTGATCCCCATAACCCTTAATTCCCTTACCGATCAGGAATCCATCCATCCGCGCTTTAAACATATTCAGCGAGGTAGCCTCCACCACCTCAGTGGGCAGAGAATTCCAGAGATTCACCACCCTCTGGGAGAAGAAGTTCCTCCTCAACTCTGTCCTAAACCGACCCCCCTTTATTTTGAGACTGTGTCCTCTAGTTTTATCTTCCTTACTAAGTGGAAAGAATCTCTCCGCCTCCACCCTATCCAGCCCCCGCATTATCTTATAAGTCTCCATAAGATCCCCCCTCATCCTTCTAAACTCCAACGAGTACAAACCCAATCTCCTCAGCCTCTCCTCATAATCCAAACCCCTCATCTCCAGTATCAACCTGGTGAACCTTCTCTGCACTCCCTCCAATGCCAATATATCCTTCCTCATATAAGGGGACCAATACTGCACACAGTATTCCAGCTGCGGCCTCACCAATGCCCTGTACAGGTGCATCAAGACATCCCTGCTTTTATATTCTATCCCCTTCGCAATATAGGCCAACACCCCATTTGCCTTCTTGATCACCTGTTGTACCTGCAGACTGGGCTTTTGCGTCTCATGCACAAGGACCCCCAGGTCCCTTTGCACGGTAGCATGTTTTAATTTGTTTCCATTGAGATAATAATCCCATTTGTTATTATTTCCTCCAAAGTGTATAACCTCGCATTTCTCAACGTTATACTCCATTTGCCATATCCTCGCCCACTCACTCAGCCTGTCCAAATCTCTCTGCAGATCTTCTCCGTCCTCCACACGATTCACTTTTCCACTTATCTTTGTGTCGTCTGCAAACTTCGTTACCCTACACTCCGTCCCCTCCTCCAGATCATCTATATAAATGGTAAACAGTTGCGGCCCGAGTACCGATCCCTGCGGCACGCCACTAGTTACCTTCCTCCAACCGGAAAAACACCCATTTATTCCGACTCTTTGCTTCCTGTCGGATAGCCAGTCCCCAATCCACTTTAGAACATAGAACATAGAACATTACAGCGCAGAACAGGCCCTTCGGCCCACGATGTTGCACCGACCAGTTAAAAAAAAAAACTGTGACCCTCCAACCTAAACCAATTTCTTTTCGTCCATGAACCTATCTACGGATCTCTTAAACGCCCCCAAACTAGGCGCATTTACAACTGATGCTGGCAGGGCATTCCAATCCCTCACCACCCTCTGGGTAAAGAACCTACCCCTGACATCGGTTCTATAACTACCCCCCCTCAATTTAAAGCCATGCCCCCTCGTGCTGGATTTCTCCATCAGAGGAAAAAGGCTATCACTATCCACCCTATCTAAACCTCTAATCATCTTATATGTTTCAATAAGATCCCCTCTTAGCCGCCGCCTTTCCAGCGAAAACAATCCCAAATCCCTCAGCCTCTCCTCATAGGATCTCCCCTCCATACCAGGCAACATCCTGGTAAACCTCCTCTGCACCCTCTCCAAAGCCTCCACATCCTTCCTGTAATGTGGGGACCAGAACTGCACACAGTACTCCAAGTGCGGCCGCACCAGAGTTGTGTACAGTTGCAACATAACGCTACGACTCCTAAATTCAATCCCCCTACCAATAAACGCCAAGACACCATATGCCTTCTTAACAACCTTATCTACTTGATTCCCAACTTTCAGTTTTAACTTTAACACACTACCCCCAACTCCGTGTGCCCTAATCTTCTTCAGCAGCCTTTTATGGGGCACCTTATCAAACGCCTTTTGGAAATCCAAAAACACCGCATCCACCGGTTCTCCTCCATCAACCGCCCTAGTCACATCTTCATAAAAATCCAACATGTTCGTCAAGCACGACTTTCCCCTCATGAATCCATGCTGCGTCTGATTGATCGAACCATTTCTATCCAGATGCCCTGCTATCTCCTCTTTAATAATGGATTCCAGCATTTTCCCTACTACAGACGTTAAGCTGACCGGCCTATAGTTACCCGCCTTTTGTCTCCTTCCTTTTTTAAACAGCGGCGTAACATTAGCCGTTTTCCAATCAACCGGCACTACCCCAGAATGCAACGAGTTTTGATAAATAATCAGTAACGCATCCACTACTGCCTCTGACATTTCTTTCAATACCCTGGGGTGCATTCCATCCGGACCCGGGGACTTGTCCACCTTCAGTCCCATTAGTCTACCCAGCACTGCCTCTCTGGTAACATTAATTGTATTAAGTATTTCTCCTGCTGCCAACCCTCTTATCGTTAATATTTGGCAAACTATTTGTGTCCTCCACCGTGAAGACCGACACAAAAAACTTATTTAAAGACTCAGCCATATCCTCATTTCCCACTATTAACTCCCCCCTCTCGTCCTCCAAGGGTCCAACATTCACTCTAGCCACTCTATTCCTTTTTATATATTTATAAAAACTTTTACGATCATTTTTTATATTAATTGCTAGCCTAGCTTCATAGTCTATCCTTCCTTTCTTTATCGCTTTCTTAGTCTCTCTTTGTTGTTTCTTAAATTTTTCCCAATCACTTGTTTCTCCACTATTTTTGGCCACTCTGTACGCAGCTGTTTTTATTTTAATACTCTCCTTTATTTCCTTCGTTATCCACGGCTGGTTCTCCCTTTTCTTACAATCCTTGTTTTTTGCTGGAATATATTTTTGCTGAGAACTGAAAAGGATCTCCTTAAAAATCCTCCACTGTTCCTCAGCTATCCTACCTGCCAGCCTGCTCTCCCAGTCTACCTTAGCCAATTCATCCCTCATCCTATCATATTTCCCTCTGTTCAAACAGAGGACACTGGTTTGGGACCAAACTTTCTCCTCTTCCATCTGAATCAGAAATTCGACCATATTGTGGTCACGAGACCCAAGAGGGTCCTTCACAATAAGATCCTTAATTCTACCTACCTCGTTACACAATACCAGATCCAAAATAGCTCGTTCCCTCGTCGGTTCCGTAACATGCTGTTCAAGGAAACTATCCCGACAGCATTCTAAGAACTCTTCCTCCATTCCACCCTTACCGACTTGAGTCGGTAAGGGTGGAATGGACTGAGCTGCTGTGTTATGGACTGACTGAGCTGCTGTGTTATGGACTGACTGAGCTGCTGTGTTATGGACTGACTGAGCTGCTGTGTTATGGACTGACTGAGCTGCTGTGTTATGGACTGACTGAGCTGCTGTGTTATGGACTGACTGAGCTGCTGTGTTATGGACAGACTGAGCTGCTGTGTTATGGACTGATTTAGCTGCTATATTATGGACTGACTGAACTGCTGTCTTATGGACTAGCTGAGCTATTGTTTTATAGTCTGACTGAGCTGCTGTGATATGGACTGACTGAGCTGCTGTTTTATAGATTGACTGAGCTGCTGTGTTATAGATTGACTGAGCTGCTGTGTTATAGACTGTCTGAGCTGCTGTGTTATAGATTGACTGAGCTGCTGTGTTATAGACTGTCTGAGCTGCTGTGTTATAGACTGAGCTGCTGTGTCACACGAGGATGGCCTCAACCGGGATATTGGGTTCATGTCACACTATTTGTAACCCCCACAGTTGCCTGGACCTGCAGAGTTTCACTGGCTGTCTTGTCTGGAGACAGTACACATCTTTTTAGCCTGTCTTGATGCTCTCTCCACTCACGTTGTTTGTTTCTTAAAGACTTGATTAGCTGTAAGTATTCGCATTCCAACCATTATTCATGTAAATTGAGTCTGTGTCTTTATGTTTGAGAACAGAATCCCCACTCACCTGAAGAAGGGGCTTGCAGCTCCGAAAGCTTGTGTGGCTTTTGCTACCAAATAAACCTGTTGGACTTTAACCTGGTGTTGTTAAACTTCTTACTGTGTTACAGATTGACAGATGCTTTGTTATGGACTGGCCTGAGCTACTATGTTATGGACTGGCCTGAGCTACTATGTTATGGACTTACTGAGCTGATGTCTTTTAGGCTGTCTGAGCTGCTGTGTTATGGACTGGCCTGAGCTGCTGTGTTATAGGCTGTCCATGCTGCTATGTTAAATACTTAGTTAGAAGTCTCACAATACCAAGTTAAAGTCCAACAGGTTTGTTTGGTAGCACAAGGTTTTTGAGCGCTGCCCCTCCATCACTTGGTATGGACTGACTGTGCTGCTGTTTTATGGACTGGCTGAGCTACTGTGTTATTGACTGACTGAGCTGCTGCTTTATGGACTAACTGAGCTGGTGTGTTATTGACTGAGCTGCTGTGTTATTGATTGACTGATCTGTATTAAAGACTAACTGCGCGACTGTGTTATGGACTGACTGAGCTGCTATATTGTGAACTGACTGAGCTGCTGTGTTACAGATTGACTATCTGATGCTTTGTTATAGACTGACTGCACTACTGTGTTATGGACTGAATGAGCTGCTATCTTTTAGGCTGTCTGAGCTGCTGTCTTGTGGACTGACAGCTGCTGTGTTATAGACTGACTGAGCTACTGCATTATGGACTGACTGAGCTGCTGTGTTAGGGACTGGCTGAGCTGCTGTGTTATGGACGGACTGAGCTGTTGTGTCATGGACTGGCTGAGCTGCTGTGTTACAGATTGACTGACAGATGCTTTGTTATAGGCTGACTGAGCTGCTGTGTTATGGACTGACTGAGCTGCTGTGTTATGGACTGACTGAGCTGCTGTGTTATGGACTGACTGAGCTGCTGTGTTATGGACTGACTGAGCTGCTGTGTTATGGACTGACTGAGCTGCTGTGTTATGGACTGACTGAGCTGCTGTGTTATGGACTGACTGAGCTGCTGTGTTATGGACTGACTGCGCTGCTGTGTTATTGACTCTCTCTGCTGCTGTGTTATATACAGTAAGAAGTTTAACAACACCAGGCTAAAGTCCAACAGGTTTATTTGGTAGCAAAATCCAACAGGTTTATTTGGTAGCAAAAGGTGGCTTTTGCTACCAAATAAACCTGTTGGACTTTAACCTGGTGTTGTTAGACTTCTTACTGTGTTTACCCCAGTCCAACGCCGACATCTCCACATCATGGCTGTGTTATATACTCAGTAAGAAGTCTCACAATACCAAGTTAAAGTCCAACAGGTTTATTTGGTAGCACAAGGTTTTTGAGCACTGCCCCTTCACCTGACGAAGGGGCAGTGCTCTGAAAGCTTGTGCTACCAAATAAACCTGTTGGACTTTAATCTGGTGTCGTGAGTCTTCTTACTGTGCCTGCCCCATTCCGACGCCGGCATCTCCACAGCTTGTCATTGACTGACTGAGCTGCTGTATTATAGACTGAGCTGCCGTGTTAAGGACTGACTGAGCTGCTGTGTTATGGACTGACTGAGCTGCTGTATTGTGGACTGATTTAGCTGCTATATTATGGACAGACTGAACTGCTGTTTTATGGACTAGCTGAGCTATTGTTTTATAGTCTGACTGAGCTACTGTGTTATGGACTGACTGTGCTGCTGTGTTATGTACCGACAAAACTGTTGTGTTATAGACTGACTCTGCTGCATTTCTGACTGACTGTGCTACTGTGTTATGGACTGACTGAGCTGCTGTGTTATGGACTGACTGAGCTGCTGTTTTATGGACTGACTGAGCTACTGTGTTATGGATTAACTGAGCTGCTGTGTTATGGATTAACTGAGCTTCTGTGTTATGGATTAACTGAGCTTCTGTGTTTAAGCTGTCTGATCTGCTGTGTTATGGACTGACTGAGCTGCTGTGTTATGGACTGACTGAGCTACTGTGTTACGGACTGACTGAGCTGCTGTGTTATGGATTAACTGAGCTTCTGTGTTTAAGCTGTCTGATCTGCTGTGTTATGGACTGACTGCGCTGCTGTGTTATAGACTCTCTCTGCTGCAAAAGGTGGCTTTTGCTACCAAATAAACCTGTTGGACTTTAATCTGGTGTCGTGAGTCTTCTTACTGTGCCTGCCCCATTCCGACGCCGGCATCTCCACATCTTGTCATTGACTGACTGAGCTGCTGTATTTATAGACTGACTGAGCTGCTGTATTATAGACTGAGCTGCTGTGTTTATAGACTGAGCTGCTGTGTTGTGGACTCGCTGAGCTGCTGTGTTACGGACTGGCTCAGCTGCTGTGTTGTGGACTCGCTCAGCTGCAATGGTATAGACTGACTGAGCTGCTCTGCTATTGACTGACTCTGCTGCATTTTCAACTGACTGAGCTGCTGTGTTTATAGACTGACTGAGCTGCTGTATTATAGACTGAGCTGCTGTGTTTATAGACTGAGCTGCTGTGTTTATAGACTGACTGAGCTGCTGTATTATAGACTGAGCTGCTGTGTTTATAGACTGACTGAGCTGCTGTATTATAGACTGAGCTGCTGTGTTTATAGACTGACTGAGCTGCTGTATTATAGACTGAGCTGCTGTGTTTATAGACTGACTGAGCTGCTGTATTATAGACTGAGCTGCTGTGTTTATAGACTGTCTGAGCTGCTGTGTTTATAGACTGACTGAGCTGCTGTATTATAGACTGAGCTGCTGTGTTTATAGACTGACTGAGCTGCTGTATTATAGACTGAGCTGCTGTGTTTATAGACTGTCTGAGCTGCTGTGTTTATAGACTGACTGAGCTGCTGTATTATAGACTGAGCTGCTGTGTTTATAGACTGAGCTGCTGTGTTTATAGACTGACTGAGCTGCTGTATTATAGACTGAGCTGCTGTGTTTATAGACTGTCTGAGCTGCTGTATTATAGACTGAGCTGCTGTGTTTATAGACTGACTGAGCTGCTGTATTATAGACTGAGCTGCTGTGTTTATAGACTGACTGAGCTGCTGTATTATAGACTGAGCTGCTGTGTTTATAGACTGACTGAGCTGCTGTATTATAGACTGAGCTGCTGTGTTTATAGACTGTGCTGCTGTGTTTATAGACTGTCTGAGCTGCTGTGTTTATAGACTGAGCTGCTGTGTTTATAGACTGACTGAGCTGCTGTGTTTATAGACTGAGCTGCTGTGTTTATAGACTGACTGAGCTGCTGTATTATAGACTGAGCTGCTGTGTTTATAGACTGTCTGAGCTGCTGTATTATAGACTGAGCTGCTGTGTTTATAGACTGACTGAGCTGCTTTATTATAGACTGAGCTGCTGTGTTTATAGACTGACTGAGCTGCTGTATTATAGACTGAGCTGCTGTGTTTATAGACTGTCTGAGCTGCTGTGTTTATAGACTGGCCGAGCTGCTGTGTTTATCGACTGAGCTGCTGTGTTTATAGACTGACTGAGCTGCTGTGTTTATAGACTGAGCTGCTGTGTTTATAGACTGACTGAGCTGCTGTATTATAGACTGAGCTGCTGTGTTTATAGACTGTCTGAGCTGCTGTATTATAGACTGAGCTGCTGTGTTTATAGACTGACTGAGCTGCTTTATTATAGACTGAGCTGCTGTGTTTATAGACTGACTGAGCTGCTGTATTATAGACTGAGCTGCTGTGTTTATAGACTGTCTGAGCTGCTGTGTTTATAGACTGGCCGAGCTGCTGTGTTTATAGACTGACTGAGCTGCTGTATTATAGACTGAGCTGCTGTGTTTATAGACTGTCTGAGCTGCTGTGTTTATAGACTGACTGAGCTGCTGTATTATAGACTGAGCTGCTGTGTTTATAGACTGAGCTGCTGTGTTTATAGACTGACTGAGCTGCTGTATTATAGACTGAGCTGCTGTGTTTATAGACTGACTGAGCTGCTGTATTATAGACTGAGCTGCTGTGTTTATAGACTGACTGAGCTGCTGTATTATAGACTGAGCTGCTGTGTTTATAGACTGTGCTGCTGTGTTTATAGACTGTCTGAGCTGCTGTGTTTATAGACTGAGCTGCTGTGTTTATAGACTGACTGAGCTGCTGTGTTTATAGACTGAGCTGCTGTGTTTATAGACTGACTGAGCTGCTGTATTATAGACTGAGCTGCTGTGTTTATAGACTGTCTGAGCTGCTGTATTATAGACTGAGCTGCTGTGTTTATAGACTGACTGAGCTGCTTTATTATAGACTGAGCTGCTGTGTTTATAGACTGACTGAGCTGCTGTATTATAGACTGAGCTGCTGTGTTTATAGACTGTCTGAGCTGCTGTGTTTATAGACTGGCCGAGCTGCTGTGTTTATAGACTGAGCTGCTGTGTTTATAGACTGACTGAGCTGCTGTGTTTATAGACTGAGCTGCTGTGTTTATAGACTGACTGAGCTGCTGTATTATAGACTGAGCTGCTGTGTTTATAGACTGTCTGAGCTGCTGTATTATAGACTGAGCTGCTGTGTTTATAGACTGACTGAGCTGCTTTATTATAGACTGAGCTGCTGTGTTTATAGACTGACTGAGCTGCTGTATTATAGACTGAGCTGCTGTGTTTATAGACTGTCTGAGCTGCTGTGTTTATAGACTGGCCGAGCTGCTGTGTTTATAGACTGACTGAGCTGCTGTATTATAGACTGAGCTGCTGTGTTTATAGACTGTCTGAGCTGCTGTGTTTATAGACTGAGCTGCTGTGTTTATAGACTGTCTGAGCTGCTGTGTTTATAGACTGAGCTGCTGTGTTTATAGACTGAGCTGCTGTGTTTATAGACTGACTGAGCTGCTGTATTATAGACTGAGCTGCTGTGTTTATAGACTGAGCTGCTGTGTTTATAGACTGAGCTGCTGTGTTTATAGATTGACTGAGCTGCTGTATTATAGACTGAGCTGCTGTGTTTATAGACTGTCTGAGCTGCTGTGTTTATAGACTGAGCTGCTGTGTTTATAGACTGACTGAGCTGCTGTATTATAGACTGAGCTGCTGTGTTTATAGACTGACTGAGCTGCTGTATTATAGACTGAGCTGCTGTGTTTATAGACTGACTGAGCTGCTGTATTATAGACTGAGCTGCTGTGTTTATAGACTGACTGAGCTGCTGTATTATAGACCGAGCTGCTGTGTTTATAGACTGTCTGAGCTGCTGTGTTTATAGACTGAGCTGCTGTGTTTATAGACTGTCTGAGCTGCTGTGTTTATAGACTGAGCTGCTGTGTTTATAGACTGACTGAGCTGCTGTATTATAGACTGAGCTGCTGTGTTTATAGACTGACTGAGCTGCTGTATTATAGACTGAGCTGCTGTGTTTATAGACTGTCTGAGCTGCTGTGTTTATAGACTGGCCGAGCTGCTGTGTTTATAGACTGGCCGAGCTGCTGTGTTATAGACTGGCTCAGCTGCTGTGTTGTGGACTCGCTGAGCTGCTGTGTTACGGACTGGCTCAGCTGCTGTGTTGTGGACTCGCTGAGCTGCTGTGTTACGGACTGGCTCAGCTGCTGTGTTGTGGACTCGCTGAGCTGCAATGGTATAGACTGACTGAGCTGCTCTGCTATTGACTGACTCTGCTGCATTTTCAACTGACTGAGCTGCTGTGTTATGGACTTGGGAAGCACTTCAGCGGTCACGGGCATTCGGCCTCTGATATTCGGGTAAGCGTTCTCCAAGGCGGCCTTCGCGACACACGACGACGCAGAGTCGCTGAGCTGAAACTGATAGCCAAGTTCCGCACACATGAGGACGGCCTCAACCGGGATATTGGGTTCATGTCACATTATCTGTAATCCCCATAGCTTGCCTGGACTTGCAGAATCTCACTGGCTGTCCTGTCTGGAGACAAGACACATCTCTTTAACCTGTCTTAATGCTCTCTCCATTCACATTGTTTGTACCCTTAAGACTTGATTAGCTGTAAGTATTCACATTCCAACCATTATTCTGTAAATTCAGTTTGTGTCTTTATATGCCCTATTTGTGAACAGAATTCCCACTCACCTGAAGAAGGAGCTTAAGGCTCCGAAAGCTTGTGGCTTTTGCGACCAAATAAACCTGTTGGACTTCAACCTGGTGTTGTTAAACTTCTTACTGTGTTATGGACTGACAGAGCTGCTTGTGTTATGGACTGACAGAGCTGCTTGTGTTATGGACTGACTGAGCTGCTTGTGTTGTGGACTGACTGAGCTGCTGTGTTGTGGACTGACTGAGCTGCTTGTGTTATGGACTGACTGAGCTGCTGTGTTATGCACTGACTGAGCTGCTGTGTTGTGGACTGACTGAGCTGCTTGTGTTATGGACTGACTGAGCTGCTTGTGTTATGCACTGACTGAGCTGCTATATTATGGATTGACTGAACTACTGTCTTATGGACTAGCTGAGCTATTGTTTTATAGTCTGACTGAGCTACTGTGTTATGTACCGACAAAGCTGTTGTGTTATAGACAGGCTGAGCTGCTGTGTTATGCTCTGACTCTGCTTCATTTTCGACTGACTGAGCTGCTGCATCATTGACTGACTGAGCTGCTGTGTTATGGACTGACTGAGCTGCTGTGTTAGAGACTGACTGAGCTGGTGTGTTATAGACTGACTGTGCTGCATTTTTGACTGACTGAGCTGCTGTGTTATGGACTGACTGAGCTGCTGTGTTATGGACTGACTGAGCTGCTGTGTTATGGACTGACTGAGCTGCTGTGTTATGGACTGACTGAGCTGCTGTGTTGTGGACTGATTTAGCTGCTATATTATGGACTGACTGAACTACTGTCTTATGGACTAGCTGAGCTGCTGCATCATGAACTGACTGAGCTGCTGTGTTATTGATGAACTATCAATTGAGCCGAGACTAGTTGTGAGCAACACAAATAAGAACATAGAACATAAGAACATAAGAAATAGGAGCAGGAGTAGGCCATCTTAGTGAGAATTATAGACCGGTGAGTCTCACTTCTGTTGTCGGCAAGATGTTGGAAAAAATTATAAGGGATAGGATTTATAGTTATTTGGAGAGTAATGAATTGATAGGTGATAGTCAGCATGGTTTTGTGGCAGGTAGGTCGTGCCTTACTAACCTTATTGAGTTTTTTGAGAAAGTGACCAAGGAGGTGGATGGGGGCAAGGCAGTGGACGTGGTATATATGGATTTTAGTAAGGCGTTTGATAAGGTTCACCATGGTAGGCTTCTGCAGAAAATGCAGATGTATGGGATTGGGGGTGATCTAGGAAATTGGATCAGGAATTGGCTAGCGGATAGGAAACAGAGGGTGGTGGTTGATAGTAAATATTCATCATGGAGTGCGGTTACAAGTGGTGTACCTCAGGGATCTGTTTTGGGGCCACTGCTGTTTGTAATATTTATTAATGATCTGGATGAGGGTATAGTTGGGTGGATTAGCAAATTTGCTGATGACACCAAAGTCGGTGGTGTGGTAGACAGTGAGGAAGGGTGTCGTAGTCTGCAGGAAGACTTAGACAGGTTGCAAAGTTGGGCCGAGAGGTGGCGGATGGAGTTTAATGCGGAGAAGTGTGAGGTAATTTACTTTGGTAGGAATAACAGATGTGTTGAGTATAGGGCTAACGGGAGGACTTTGAATAGTGTGGAGGAGCAGAGGGATCTAGGTGTATGTGTGCATAGATCCCTGAAAGTTGGGAATCAAGTAGATAAGGTTGTTAAGAAGGCATATGGTGTCTTGGCGTTTATTGGTAGGGGGATTGAATTTAGGAGTCGTAGCGTTATGTTGCAACTGTACACAACTCTGGTGCGGCCGCACTTGGAGTACTGTGTGCAGTTCTGGTCCCCACATTACAGGAAGGATGTGGAGGCTTTGGAGAGGGTGCAGAGGAGGTTTACCAGGATGTTGCCTGGTATGGAGGGGAGATCCTATGAGGAGAGGCTGAGGGATTTGAGATTGTTTTCGCTGGAAAGGCGGCGGCTAAGAGGGGATCTTATTGAAACATATAAGATGATTAGAGGTTTAGATAGGGTGGATAGTGATAGCCTTTTTCCTCTGATGGAGAAATCCAGCACGAGGGGGCATGGCTTTAAATTGAGGGGGGGTAGTTATAGAACCGATGTCAGGGGTAGGTTCTTTACCCAGAGGGTGGTGAGGGATTGGAATGCCCTGCCAGCATCAGTAGTAAATGCGCCTAGTTTGGGGGCGTTTAAGAGATCCGTAGATAGGTTCATGGACGAAAAGAAATTGGTTTAGGTTGGAGGGTCACAGTTTTTTTTTTAACTGGTCGGTGCAACATCGTGGGCCGAAGGGCCTGTTCTGCGCTGTAATGTTCTATGTTCTATGTTCTATCTAGCCCCTTGAGCCTGCCCCGCCATTCAATAAGATCATGGCTGATCTGACGTGGATCAGTACCACTTACCCGCCTGATCCCCATAACCCTTAATTCCCTTACCGATCAGGAATCCATCCATCCGCGCTTTAAACATATTCAGCGAGGTAGCCTCCACCACCTCAGTGGGCAGAGAATTCCAGAGATTCACCACCCTCTGGGAGAAGAAGTTCCTCCTCAACTCTGTCTTAAACCGACCCCCCTTTATTTTGAGGCTGTGTCCTCTAGTTTTATCTTCCTTACTAAGTGGAAAGAATCTCTCCGCCTCCACCCTATCCAGCCCCCGCATTATCTTATAAGTCTCCATAAGATCCCCCCTCATCCTTCTAAACTCCAACGAGTACAAACCCAATCTCCTCAGCCTCTCCTCATAATCCAAACCCCTCATCTCCGGTATCAACCTGGTGAACCTTCTCTGCACTCCCTCCAATGCCAATATATCCTTCCTCATATAAGGGGACCAATACTGCACACAGTATTCCAGCTGCGGCCTCACCAATGCCCTGTACAGGTGCATCAAGACATCCCTGCTTTTATATTCTATCCTCTTCGCAATATAGGCCAACATCCCATTTGCCTTCTTGATCACCTGTTGTACCTGCAGACTGGGCTTTTGCGTCTCATGCACAAGGACCCCCAGGTCCCTTTGCACGGTAGCATGTTTTAATTTGTTTCCATTGAGATAATAATCCCATTTGTTATTATTTCCTCCAAAGTGTATAACCTCGCATTTCTCAACGTTATACTCCATTTGCCATATCCTCGCCCACTCACTCAGCCTGTCCAAATCTCTCTGCAGATCTTCTCCGTCCTCCACACGATTCACTTTTCCCAATAGGCTTTTATTGGCGGGAACTTGGAGCCATGCCTGTCGGTGATCTGGTCTGAAGTGAGAGCAAGGGGGGAGGAGCCACCGCCCTTATACCCAGACCAGGGGAGGAGACTTGGGCGGAACCGACAGGGATGTGCCACATATACAGGTAACAGATAGCAGATCACAGTGGTTTACCACATTTATAGACTGAATCTGCTGCATTTCTGACTGACTGAGCTGCTGTGTTATTGACTGACTGAGCTGCTGTTTCATGGACTGACTGAGCTGCTGTGTTATTGACTGACTGAGCTGCTGTTTCATGGACTGACTGAGCTGCTGTGTTATTGACTGACTGAGCTGCTGTGTTATTGACTGACTGAGCTGCTGTGTTATTGACTGACTGAGCTGCTGTGTTATTGACTGACTGAGCTGCTGTTTCATGGACTGACTGAGCTGCTGTGTTATTGACTGACTGAGCTGCTGTGTTATTGACTGACTGAGCTGCTGTGTTATTGACTGACTGAGCTGCTGTGTTATAGATTGACTGAGCTGTTGTGTTATATACTGAGCTAAACTGCAGTGTTATAGACTGACTGAGCTACTGTGTTATGGACTGACTGAGCTGCTGTGTTACAGACTGGCTGAGCTGCTGCATCATGAACTGACTGAGCTGCTGTGTTATAGAATGGATCTGCTGCATTTCTGACTGACTGAGCTGTTGTTATGTACTGGCTGAGGTGTTGTGTTATGGACTGACTGGGCTGCTGTGTTTATAGACTGTCTCTGCTGCTGTGTTATATACTCAATAACAAGCCTCACAACACCAAGTTAAATTCCAACAGGTTTATTTGGTAGCACAAGGTTTTTGAGCACTGCCCCTTCATCACCTGATGAAGGGGCAGTGCTCTGAAAGCTTGTGCTACCAAATAAACGTGTTGGACTTTAACCTGGTGTTGTGAGACTTCTTACTGTGCCTGCCCCAGTCCAACGCCGGCATGTTGTCATAGACTGACTGAGCTGCTGTGTTATTGACTGAGCTGCTGTGTTATGGACTGTCTGAGCTGCTGTGTTATGGACTGTCTGAGCTGCTATGTTGTGGACTGGCTGAGCTGCTGTGTTATGGACTGACTGAGCTGCTGTGTTATGGACTGGCTGAGCTGCTGTGTTATGGACTGGCTGAGCTGCTGTGTTATGGACTGGCTGAGCTGCTGTGTTATGGACTGGCTGAGCTGCTGTGTTATGGACTGGCTGAGCTGCTGTGTTATGGACTGACTGAGCTGCTGTGTTATGGACTGTCTGAGCTGCTGTGTTATGGACTGGCTGAGCTGCTGTGTTATGGACTAACTGAGCTGCTGTGTTATGGACTAACTGAGCTGCTGTGTTATGGACTGGCTGAGCTGCTGTGTTATGGACTAACTGAGCTGCTGTGTTATGGACTGGCTGAGCTGCTGTGTTATGGACTAACTGAGCTGTGTTATGGTTTGGCTGAGCTGCTGTGTTATGAACTGGCTGAACTGCTGTTTTATAGACTGACTGAGTGGCTGCATTTTTGACTGACTGAGGTGCTGTGTTGTAGACTGACTGAACTGCTGATCACGAAACCTTCGGCCTATGTTCTTTCTCTGTCCACTCACACCTTCATCAAAATGTCTTTCAGAAAGCAATGAGAAGACTGCGGATGGCATTTTGGAGATGGATTCTAACCTGCACATCAAATACTGTGGTATATATTCATACTTTACTGTTGGAGATAGAGACCCCAGTTGGACAGTTAGGAGGGATGTGAGAGAATCAGAGAGAGAGAGATAATGGTTGCAGGGAGAGGGATGGACAGAGAGAAGGGATGGGCAGAGAGAGAGAGAGAGTTCATGGATGCGGGTACAGAGAGAGAGAGAGAAAGAGAGAGATGGACATATGATAAATAGATGCAGAGAGAGAGCGATAAGAAACACGGGGAGAGAGAAGCAGCAGAGCATCATGAGCAGGTGAATGTTGAATTATAATCTCTCGATATTTGCAATAATGATCTTTTCAAGCTTCTAAATTTGAGTGTCTGTTTGAACTGAATTGTTAGTGTTGAGAGAGCTGGAATATTGTGTCAGTTTGTCAGGAAGCAGACTGCTGTTTCACAGTCAGAGCTTTAGGAGGAGACTCCATTGTTTTTACTGCGGTTTGATGCTCTCTGGCTTTGCGCAGGAATTGGAGACAATCCCAAGGAGATTCTGAGACTATTGAGTGAGCCATTTGATGTGAAAGCAGCAGAGGACAGCAAAGATATTTTTGGCCTCTGAGTCTGCTGTTTATTGTTTCGTGCTTGTGTGTGTTTGTCTCTGTGTGTATGTACATGCGATTGTATCTGTTGGTGTGTGCCTGTCTGTCTGTGTTATTGTGTTTCAATATATGTCTCTGTGTGCGATTGTGTATGTCGGTGTGTGTGTGTATATGTGTGTGATTATGTCTGTGTGTGTATATGTGTGTTTGTATCTGTGTATGTCTGTGTGTGTGTATCTGTGTGTGTGTATGTCTGTGTTTGTATCTGTGTATGTCTGTGTGTGTGTATCTGTGTATGTCTGTGTGTGTGTATCTGTGTGTGTGTATGTCTGTGTTTGTATCTGTGTATGTCTGTGTATGTGTGTGTATGTGTGTGTTTATTTGTGTATCTGTGTGTGTGTGTGTGTCTATCACCGTATGTGTGTTATAGAACAATACAGCACAAAAACAGGCCCTTTGGCCCACCCTGTTAATGCCAACCATCAAGTATCAATCTATACTAATCTCATTTATCAGCATCCCCTTGGTCCATAGCCTGCTATGCCTTGGCGATTTAAGTGCTCATCCAGATGCTTCTTCAATGTTGCTAGAATACGCGCCTCCACCACCCTCTCAAGCAGCAATTCCATATTTCCACCACTCTCTGACTGAAAAACTTTCTTCAGATCCCCTTTAAACCACTTACTCCTCACCTTGAAACTATGCCCTCTGGTCTTAGGCATATCTGCCATGGGAAGAAGATTCTTATGATCGACCCTATCTATGCCTCTCATAATTTTGTAGATCTCTTTAAGATCCCCTCACAGCCTTCTCTGCTCCAGGGAAAACAAACCCAGCCTATCCAGTCTCTCCTCACAGCTGAAACTTTCCATCCCGGGCAACATCCTAGTGAATCTCCTCTGCACCATCTCCAGTGTAACCGTGTCCTTTCAATAGTGCAGTGACCAGAACTCCAAACAATACTCCATCTGTGGCCTAACTAATGTTTTATACAGTTCCAACATTACTTCCCGGCTCCTATATTCTATGCCCCAGCTAATGAAGGCGAGCATTCCATATGCCTTCATCACCCTATCTCCCTGTGCTGGCACCTTCAGGGATCTGTGTACACCAAGGTACTTTTGTTCCTCAATACTCCCTCGGGATCTGCCATCCATTGTGTATATCTAATCCTTATTAGACCTCCCAAAATGCATCACCTCACACTTATCCGCCAGAATTCTACTGCCCTGCCCGCTGCAGAATTGGAGCGGGCCAGGGGCAGACAACGGAAATGTCCATTGATGTCGGGTGGGAATTTCCAGCCTCGCTTGAGCGAGGCCATAAAATCCCACCCACTAAGATGAAATTCCATCTGCCATTGCTCTGCCCAACTTAACAGCTGATCAATATAAGTCTGTAGCCGAGACTATCCTTCTCACTATCAACAACACCGCCAATTTTCTTGTCATCTGCAAACTTACTAATTATACCTTCTGTATTCACATCCAAGTTATTTATGAATATAACAAATAGCAAGGGTCTCAGCACCGATCCCTGTGGTGCACTGCTGGTCACAGGCTTCCAATCACTAATGCAACCCTCTATCATCACCCTTCGCCTTCTATTAAGTCAATTTTGGATCCAATTTGCCAACTTACATTGGATCCCATGGATTCTAACCTTTTGGAACCACATTCCAGGTGGGACCTTGTCAAAGACCTTACTGAAGTCCATGTAAACCACATTAACCCTCAGTAATGTATTTAGTTACCATTTCAAAAAACTCAATTAAATTAGAAAGGTTTTCCAACAAAAAACCATGCCGACTATCCTTGATCAATCCTGCCTAATGTTGATTAATCCTGTCCTTCAGAATTTTTCCCAATAATTTCCGTACCACTGACATTAGATCGATTGGCCTGTAATTACCTGGCTTATCCCTGTGTGTGACTTTGTTTGCATGCTTCTGTGTGTCTGTGCATATGTGGATGTCTCTACTTGTGTATATGTGTGTGAGGGTATCTGTGTGCGTGCGGCGTGTGTGTGCGCATGTGTGTGTTTGTGTATATGTGTGTGTGTACATGTATGCATATAACGGTGTATGTGTGTGCATGTTTGTGTGTCTGTGTATATGTGTGTTTGTGTGCATGTGCCTGTGAGTGCATGTGTGTGTGTATATGTGTACATGTGTGTTTGTGACTGTGTGTGTGTATATGTGTACATTTTAGTAAGGCGTTTGATAAGGTTCACCATGGTAGGCTTCTGCAGAAAATGCAGATGTATGGGATTGGGGGTGATCTAGGAAATTGCATCAGGAATTGGCTAGCGGATAGGAAACAGAGGGTGGTGGTTGATAGTAAATATTCATCATGGAGTGCGGTTACAAGTGGTGTACCTCAGGGATCTGTTTTGGGGCCACTGCTGTTTGTAATATTTATTAATGATCTGGATGAGGGTATAGTTGGGTGGATTAGCAAATTTGCTGATGACACCAAAGTCGGTGGTGTGGTAGACAGTGAGGAAGGGTGTCGTAGTTTGCAGGAAGACTTAGACAGGTTGCAAAGTTGGGCCGAGAGGTGGCGGATGGAGTTTAATGCGAAGAAGTGTGAGGTAATTCACTTTGGTAGGAATAACAGATGTGTTGAGTATAGGGCTAACGGGAGGACTTTGAATAGTGTGGAGGAGCAGAGGGATCTAGGTGTATGTGTGCATAGATCCCTGAAAGTTGGGAATCAAGTAGATAAGGTTGTTAAGAAGGCATATGGTGTCTTGGCGTTTATTGGTAGGGGGATTGAATTTAGGAGTCGTAGCGTTATGTTGCAACTGTACACAACTCTGGTGCGGCCGCACTTGGAGTACTGTGTGCAGTTCTGGTCCCCACATTACAGGAAGGATGTGGAGGCTTTGGAGAGGGTGCAGAGGAGGTTTACCAGGATGTTGCCTGGTATGGAGGGGAGATCCTATGAGGAGAGGCTGAGGGATTTGGGATTGTTTTCGCTGGAAAGGCGGCGGCTAAGAGGGGATCTTATTGAAACATATAAGATGATTAGAGGTTTAGATAGGGTGGATAGTGATAGCCTTTTTCCTCTGATGGAGAAATCCAGCACGAGGGGGCATGGCTTTAAATTGAGGGGGGGTAGTTATAGAACCGATGTCAGGGGTAGGTTCTTTACCCAGAGGGTGGTGAGGGATTGGAATGCCCTGCCAGCATCAGTAGTAAATGCGCCTAGTTTGGGGGCGTTTAAGAGATCCGTAGATAGGTTCATGGACGAAAAGAAATTGGTTTAGGTTGGAGGGTCACAGTTTTTTTTTTTTTTTTTAACTGGTCGGTGCAACATCGTGGGCCGAAGGGCCTGTTCTGCGCTGTAATGTTCTATGTTCTATGTTCTATGTGTGTTTGTGACTGTGTGTGTGCATGTAGCTGTCAGTATTAGTGTGTGTTTGTGTATATGTGTGTGAGGGTATCTGTGTGCGTGCGGCGTGTGTGTGCGCATGTGTGTGTTTGTGTATATGTGTGTGTGTACATGTATGCATATAACGGTGTATGTGTGTGCATGTTTGTGTGTCTGTGCATCAGTGTGTCTGTATATGTGTGTTTGTGTGCATGTGCCTGTGAGTGCATGTGTGTGTGTATATGTGTACATGTGTGTTTGTGACTGTGTGTGTGTATATGTGTACATGTGTGTTTGTGACTGTGTGTGTGCATGTAGCTGTCAGTATTAGTGTGTGTTTGAGTGTTTGTGAGAGAGTGTGGCCGCGATTTTACCGGCTCGCCCATCGCTGGGCAAAGTGAGCAGGTAAAATCACGCGAGAGCCAAGGAATCAGGATCATGCCCAATTTCTTGGCCCTCATGATCTTACCGGCATGGAATTTCCAGCGCAGACAGCCTCTCTCCCATTTCCAGTGAGAGGCTGAATAAATTATTTAAATTTAAATGTTCATTTCCATCTGTTTAACGAGCCTGGCGCTCAATCGTCCGGGCTCACTTGCCTTTCTGGCCTCACCGGGGGAGGTTCTCTCCAGTGAGGGGAAACAACTGCTCCCCACGAACAGGAAGCAGTTGTGTTGCCCTCGCTGGTAGAACAGGAGGCCATTGAAACCCCCTGGGGAGGTTGAGGGCAAGGGGGTGCCCTTTGGGCATTGCTAGCCTGACACCTTGGCTCTGCCAGCCTGACGACTTGGCAATGCTCACCGGGCATCTTGGCAGTGCCCACAGTTTGCGGGGTGGGGGCTGGGTTGAGGCTGGCTGCAGCAGCAGAGGGCTGACATCTCTCTGTCAGGAGGCCTCTGCTGTTGGAATTGCACATGTGCAGCCACAGAGGTTGCATTTGCACACACATGCGCAATAGCTCCCTGATCAGGCTGGCTGGCGAGTTCAGTCTCGCCCATTGCCTGGAGCAGCTAAACAGTCCAGCCCAATTTTTCATGCACTATTTGCATAAGGTTGGAAGTTAAAATTCACCTAAAAAAGGGATCTGCAACTCTCCCATTTTCACGCAAGCTGTAAAATTCCATCCACGTAAAATTCCACCCTATGTATCTGTATAAACGTATCAGTGAATGTGTGTGTGCCTCTCCCGCTGTATCACAATGTCGGACAGTCTGCTGGTGTAAGTGAGTGTGATTGTGTGAAGGAGAGTGTGTATATGTATATATGTACCAGTGTGTGTATGTCAGTGTGACAATAAATGTTAGTGTGTGTGTGTGTCTCTCTCTGTCTGATTGTCTCTCACACGGTGTGTGTGTGTCCATCTTTGTCTGAATGTATCTCTGACTCTGTGTGTGTGTTTTTGTGTGAATGGCAGTGCTTGCCTGGCACCTTGGCACTGGTCACTTTGGTATTGCTCACTGGGGTGGGGCCTGAAGGAGGCAGGGCCAATGGGAGCAGTGCCTGAAGGGGGTATGGCCTCTGGGCAGGGGCAAGGGTGGGGCCTGCAGAGCCAATCCACATAACCCACACAACTTTGGGAGGAAACAGGGGCACCCGGAGGAAACCCACGCAGACACAGGGAGAATGTGCAAACTCCACATAGTCAGTGACCGAGGCTGGAATTGAACCCGGGTCCCTAGCGTTGTGAGGCTGCAGTGCTAACTTGGCAGGTCAAATGGGATGAAGGAGTATAATATCAAGGGTAAGACTCTTAGCAGTGTAGAGGATCAGAAGGACTTTGGGGTCTGGGTCCATAGGACCCTTAAATCGGCCTCGCAGGTAGAGGAGGTGGTTAAGAAGGCATATGGTGTGCTGGCCTTCATCAATCGAGGATTTGAGTTCAGGAGTCGGGAGATAATGATGCAGCTTTATAGGACCCTCGTCAGACCCCACTTGGAGTACTGTGCTCAGTTCTGGTTGCCTCATTACAGGAGGGATGTGGAAATTATTGAAAGGGTGCAGAGAAGATTTACAAGGATGTTGCCTGGATTGGTTGGCATGCCTTATGAGGATAGGTTGAGGGAGCTCGATCTTTCCTCCTTGGGAGACGAAGGATGAGAGGTGATCTGATAGAGGTGTACAAGATGTTGAGAGGTATAGATCGGGTGGATTCTCGGAGGCTTTTTCCCAGGGCTGAAATGGTTGCTACGAGAGGACACAGGTTTAAGGTGCTGGGGAGTAGGTACAGAGGAGATGTCAGGGGTAAGTTTATCACTCAGAGAGTGGTGGGTGAGTGGAATCGGCTGCCGTCAGTGGTGGTGGAGGCAAACTCGATAGGGTCTTTTAAGAGACTTCTGGATGGGTACATGGAACTTAAAAGGATTGAGGGTTATAGGTAAGCCTATATATAAGCCTAGGTAGGTAGGGACATGACCGGCGCAACTTGTGGGCCGAAGGACCTGTGTGTGCTGTATTTTTTCTATGTTCTGTGTTCTAACCACTGTGCCATTGTGCTGCCTGAGAATATATTTGTTTATTTTTCAGGGGTTGCATTCAGTTTAAATAGAGAGTGCCTTGTGGAATAATGGCTCTTTCAGAATCTAAAAGGTTCCTGGTTGTGGAAGAAATCACTCAGGATGGTTTACAAAAGGCGACTAAGCTTTTGGAATTGGCAGAAACGCTGCAGGGGCCCTGAAGAAGGCAAGGAAGGCAGAGATAATTGCGGTGATTGCTCAGTATTTAAATTTGCCAGAAACAAAGTCAGAATCATTACAAATGGCTAGAATTCAATTACGAATGAAACAACTTTAACATGAAAAAGAATTAAAGCAGCTTGAATTTGAAGTAAAAGAAAGAGAAAGACTAGCGAAAGCAAGAGAAAGAGAGGCTTTGCAGTGGGACAAAGAACAAAAGAATTAAAACAGCTTGAACATAGAAAGGAAATGAAAGAGTTTGAACTGCGATTAAAAACAAAAAAACAAGAAGAAAATCCCTGGTGGAACAAAAAGAAAAAGAGAGAGGGGAAAGGGAAAAAGAGAAGGAAATTGAAGTTCAGAAACAGGAAATAATTTATGAATAGAACATAGAACAGTACAGCACAGTACAGGCCCTTCGGCCCTCGATGTTGTGCCAAGCGTCCAAAACCAAGATCAAGCTATCCCATTCCCTATCATTCTGGTGTACTCCATGTGCCTATCCAATAACCGCTTGAAAGCTCCTAAAGTGTCCGACTCCACTACCACAGCAGGCAGTCCATTCCACACCCCAACCACTCTCTGAGTAAAGAGCCTACCTATATCACTCCTATATCTCCCACCATGAACCTTATAGTTATGCCCCATAGTAACAGGTACATTCACCCGAGGAAATAGTCTCTGAACGTCCACTCTATCTATCCCCCTCATCATCTTATAAACCTCTATTAAGTCGCCTCTCATCCTCCTCCACTCTAAAGAGTTTTCTCTTTGCCCTAGCTCCCTCAACCTTTCCTCATAAGACCTACCCTCCAAACCATGCAGCATCCTGGTAAATCTCCTCTGCACTCTTTCCAATGCTTCCACATCCTTCTTATCGTGAGGTGACCAGAACTGCACACACTATTCCAAATGTGGTCTCACCAAGGTCCTGTACAGTTGCAGCATAACCCAACGGCTCTTAAACTCAAACCCACTGTTAATAAACACTAACACACTATAGGCCTTCTTCACAGCTCTATCCACTTGAGTGGCAACCTTCAGAGATCTGTGGATATGAACCCCAAGTTCTCTCTGTTCCTCCACATTCCTCAGAACCCTGCCGTTGACCCTGTAATTCGCATTCAAATTTGTCCTACCAAAATGAATCACCTCGCACTTATCAGTGTTAAACTCCATCTGCCATTTTTCGGCCCAGCTCTGCATCTATCAATGCCTCTTTGCAGCCTACAACAGCCCTCCACCTCATCCACTACTCCACCAATCTTGGTGTCATCAGCAAATTTACTGATCCACCCTTCAGTCCCCTCCTCCAAGTCATTGATACAAATCACAAATAGCAGAGGACCCAGCACTGATCCCTGGGGTACACCGCTGGTAACTGGTCTCCAGTCTGAAAATTTTCCATCCACCACCACCCTCTGTCTTCTATGAGATAGCCAGTTACTTATCCAATCGGCCAAATTTCCCTCGATCCCACACCTCTTTACTTTCTTCATGAGCCTACCATGGGGAACCTTATCAAACGCCTTACTAAAATCCATGTATACGACATCAACTGCTCTACCTTCATCTACATACTTAGTTACCTCCTCAAAGAATTCAATCAAATTTGTGAGGCAAGACTTACCCTTCACGAATCCGTGCTGACTATCACGGATTAAGCTGCATCTTTCCAAATGGTCATAAATCCTATCCCTCAGGATCTTTTCCATTAACTTACTGACCACCGAATCATAGAATCATAGAAACCCTACAGTGCAGAAGGAGGCCATTCGGCCCATCGAGTCTGCACCGACCACAATCCCAGGCCCTACCCCCACATATTTACCCGCGAATCCCTCTAACCTACGCATCTCAGGACTCTAAGGGGCAATTTTTAACCTGGCCAATCAACCTAACCCGCACATCTTTGGACTGTGGGAGGAAACCGGAGCACCCGGAGGAAACCCACGCAGACACGAGGAGAATATGCAAACTCCACACAGACAGTGACCCAAGCTGGGAATCGAACCCAGTCCCTGGAGCTGTGAAGCAGCGGTGCTAACCACTGTGCTACCGTGCCGCCCCGTGCGAAAGTAAGACTAACCGGCCTATATTTACCAGGGTCATTCCTATTTCCTTTCTTGAACAGAGGAACAACATTTGCCACTCTCCAGTCCTCTGGCACAATCCCCGTGGACAGTGAGGACCTAAAGATCAAAGCCAAAGGCTCTGCAATCTCATCCCTTGCCTCCCAAAGAATCCTAGAATATATCCCATCTGGCCCAGGGGACTTATCGACCCTCAGGTTTTTCAAAATTGCTCATACACCTTCCCTCAGAACATCTACCTCCTCCAGCCTATCAGCCTGTATCCCATTCTCATCCTCAAAAACATGGTCCCTCTCCTTGGTGAACACTGAAGAAAAGTATTCATTCATCGCCTCTCCTATCTCTTCTGACTCCATGCACAAGTTCCCACGACTATCCTTGACTGGCCCTAAGCTCACCCTGGTCATTCTTTTATTTTTCACATAGGAGTAAAAAGCCTTGGGGTTTTCCTTGATCTGACCCGCCAAGGACTTCTCATGCCCCCTCCTAGCTCTCCTAAGCCCTTTTTTTAGCTCATTCCTTGCTACCTTGTAACCCCCAAGCGACCCAACTGAACCTTGTTTTCTCATCCTTAGATACGCTTCCTTTTTCCTCTTGACAAGACATTCAACCTCTTTTGTGAACCATAGTTCCCTCACTCGGTCATTTCCACCCTGCCTGACAGGGACATACCTATCAAGGACATGCAGTATTTGTTCCTTGAACAAGCTCCACTTTTCATTTGTGCTTTTCCCTGACTGTTTCTGTTCCCATCTTATGCTCCCTAATTCTTGCCTAATCGCATCATAATTACCCCTCCCCCAATTATAAACCTTGCCCTGCCGTAAGGCCCTATCCCTCTCCATTGCAATAATGAAAGACACCGAATTATGGCCACTATCTCCAAAGTGCTCTCCCACAACCAAATCTAACACTTGGCCCGGTTACCCAGTACCAAATCCTCCGGGTGCTCCGGTTTCCTCCCACAGTCCAAAGATGTGCGCGTTAGATTGATTGGCCGTGCTAAAATTGCTCCTTAGTGTCCTGAGATGCGCAGGTTAGAGGGATTAGCGAGTGAATATGGGGGTAGGGCCTGGATGGGATTGTGGTCGGTACAGACTCGATGGGCCAAATGGCCTCTTTCTGCACTTTAGGGTTTGTATGATTTGTATGATTTCTACCTCTTGTCGGCCTATCCACATATTGTGTCAGGAATCCCTCCTGCACACACTGTACAAAAACTGCCCCATCCGAACTATTCGACCTATAAAGGTTCCAATCAATGTTTGGAAAGTTAAAGTCACCCATGACAACTACCCTGTGACCTCCACACCTATCCATAATCTGCTTTGCAATTTCTTCCTCCACATCTGTATTTCTATTTGGGGGCCTATAGAAAACCCCCAACAACGTGACCGTTCCTTTCCTATTTCTAACTTCAGCCTCAGTAGGCAGATTCCCCTCAAACTGCCTTTCAGCAGCCATTAAACTATCCTTGATTAACAATGCTACTCCTCCACCTCTTCTACCACCTTCCCTACTCTTACTGAAACATCTATACCCCGGGACTTCCAACAACCATTCCTGTCTCTGTTCTAACCATGTCTCTGTCGTGGCCACAACATCGTAGTCCCAAGTACCAATCCACGCTCCAGGTTCACCTACCTTATTCCGGATGCTCCTTGCATTGAGGTAGGCACACTTCAACCCACCTTCCTGTCTGCTGGTACACTCCTGCGACCTTGATACCCTCCTCAGTACCTCACTACACTCAACACTGGCTTCTGGACTACAGCTCTTTTTCCCATCCCCCTGACAAATTAGTTTAAACTCCCCCAAAGAGCCGTAGCAAATTTCCCTCCCAGGATATTGGTGCCCCTCTGGTTCAGGTACAAACCGTACTGTTTATACAGGTCCCACCTTCCCCAGAATGTGCTCCAATTATCCATGTAACTGAGACCCTCCCTCCTACACAATGTAGGAGTTGAATGTCAACTTAAAATGTTGGATATAAAGGGGAAAGTTGAGAGTAGTGATGAAGGCAGGAAGAGCGAATCCATCGTAGTCCAAGACCTGGTGGGGATTTGTTCAAATATGTCGAAGCGCTATCAAGATTTGACAAGAAAGATGCAGAAGATTTTTTCATTTCATTTGAAAAAGTGGCTAAACAAATGAAATGACCACAGACCATGTGGGTATTGATTCAAACAAAGTTGGTAGGTAGAACGAGTTAGGTGTTTGCTTCACTATCAGAGGAGGTATTATGATGAGGTGAAAAAAGCCATCTCGAGTGCATATGAAACTGTGCAAGAAGCCTACAGGCAACAGTTTAGAAATCTGAGGGAAGAACCTGGTCAAACCTATATAGAATTTGAAAAGATCAAACAGAGTAATTTTGATAGATGGATGAAGGCCTTGAAAATCGGCCATATGTATGGAGCTCTTCGAAAAATGGTTATTTCAAAGGAGTTTAAAAATTCACTTCCTGAAGTAGTGAGAACTTATGCAGAAGAGTAGAGGGTTAAAATTGAAAGGTTAGCAGCAGAAATGGCAGATGATTATGAATTAATTAACAAATCCATTTTCAGTCTGTGAGGAATTGAAGCTGGGGAAAAGAGAAATCCTTAGGTGGTGAATATAAAGGAGATCTTGTGGGAGATAAGAAAGATTTTAGGTTAAAAAGGAAACACATGAGGGTGGAAGAAAAATAAAAAGCCTCTGATGTTTTCACTGTAATAAAGTAGAACACACAAAGTCACAGTGTTGGTGATTTAAGAAAAACACTGGGAAGACTGACGTGGTAAAATAGGATAAGCCGATGGTTTGTTAAAGTGGTAAAGGAAACCTCAGTTGAAACTAAAGAGGTGCAAAACATGTACAGCCTGGTCAATGATTCATAAGAAAGTGCCAGATCTTTTTACAGAATTTATTTGTGTGGGTAAAGTTTACTCATGTACCAGGAGGAGTATGTAAAGTAGTTAAAAATTTAAGCGGCAGGGTGCAAGTCAATCTTTGATGGTAAGAGATGAGGAGTTATGTAGTTTGAAAGGAGTATTGTCAGAATAGGTGCAATTTAGGGTCAGAAGAGCAGTGTTCCATTATATAAGGTGAGGTTGGAGAGTCCAGTGAAAACTGATGAAGTGATGGTCGGAGTGATAGAGAATTTATCTTGTCAAGGAATATAGTTTATCTTGGGTAATGATATATAGCTGGATCACAAGTGGAAGTGATGCCTACTGTGGTTGAAAAGCCAGTGGAAAATCAAACAACTGAGTTGTTAAAAGATGCATATCCTGGCAATTTTTCTGATTGTGTGGTAACAAAGTCACAAACCTACAGGTTAAGATGAGGAGAAATAAAAGAGCAAAGATAAAGAAGTTGAAGATAAATTATCAGAAACCATTCTTGATCAGACAGTTGAAAAAGAACAAGAACAAGTGGAGGATGAAGTGGATATTTTTAGTTCAGGAAAGTTGGCAGAATTACAGCAGAAATGTGTTGGGCCGGGAAATGTAAGCGGGACCTGAAATTCCCAGGCCTTCTTTTATGATATAATCAGCTGTTTCCCAGCATGAGGCTGATTAGAATACTGAAATCTTCATTGAGCCCCCCCTGGGAGGGCTGGAGTATTGGGGGTTCCCCTTGGACAGTGCTAGCCTGGCACACTGGCACTGCCCACCTGGTAGGGACAGTGCCAAGAAGGCCAGGCCCAAGGGCAGCAGGGCCAGGACTCAGGGTGGGCAGATCAGTGATGGGGGGAAAACCGCTGCGCACTCTGCCACAGTGATCGGTGGGAGGGGGAAGGGAGGGTGATTGGAGCTGGCCAATGCAGGGGGGGTCAGGTTGGCCCATCAGGAGGATGGGGTCGGGCTGGCCAATCGTGAGATCCTAAATGAATACTTTGCGTCGGTATTCACAAAGGAGAGGGATGTGTTGACTGGGAGTGTCTCAGAGGGGAGTGTTGAACCGTTGGAGAAAATCTCCATTACAAGGGAGGAAGTGTTAGGTTTGTTAGAGAATATAAAGACTGACAAATCCCCTGGGCCTGATGGAATCTATCCAAGGCTGCTCAGGGAGGTGAGAAATGAAATCGCTGGGCCTCTGACGCAAATCTTTGTCTCGTCACTGGACACAGGTGAGGTCCCAGAGGATTGGAGGATAGCTAATGTGGTCCCATTATTTAAGAAGGGTAGGAAGGATAACCCGGGTAATTATAGGCCGGTGAGCTTGACGTCCGTGGTGAGGAAGTTGTTGGAGAAGATTCTTAGAGATAGGATGTATGCGCATTTAGAAAGGAATAAACTCATTAACGATAGTCAGCATGGTTTTGTGAGAGAGAGGTCATGCCTCACTAACCTGTTGGAGTTTTTTGAAGAAGTGACCAGAATGGTTGACGAGGGAAGGGCCGTGGATGTCGTCTATATGGACTTTACTAAAGCGTTTGACAAAGTCCCTCATGGTAGGCTGGTGAAAAAGGTTGGATCTCATGGGATAAAGGGGGAGGTGGCTAGATGGGTGGAGAACTGGCTTGGTCACAGAAGACAGAGGATGGTAGTGGAAGGGTCTTTCTCCGGCTGGAGGCCTGTGACTATTGGTGTTCCGCAGGGCTCTGTATTGGGACCTCTGCTGTTTGTGATTTATATAAACGATCTAGAAGAAGGAGTAACTGGGGTGATCAGTAAGTTTGCGGATGACACAAAATTGGCAGGACTTGCAGATAGTGAGGAGCATTGTCAGAAGCTACAGAAGGATATAGATAGGCTGGAAATTTGGGCAAAGAAATGGCAGATGGAGTTCAATCCTGATAAATGCGAAGTGATGCATTTTGGTAGAAGTAATGTAGGGAGGAGCTATACGATAAATGGCAGAACCATAAAGGGTGTAGATACGCAGAGGGACCTGGGTGTGCAAGTCCACAGATCCTTGAAGGTGACGTCACAGGTGGAGAAGGTGGTGAAGAAGGCATATGGCATGCTTGCCTTTATAGGACGGGGCATAGAGTATAAAAGTTGGGGTCCGATGTTGCAGATGTATAGAACGTTGGTTTGGCCGCATTTGGACTACTGCGTCCAATTCTGGTCGCCATACTACCAGAAGGACGTGGAGGCTTTGGAGAGAGTGCAGAGGAGGTTTACCAGGATGTTGCCTGGTATGGAGGGGCTTAGTTATGAGGAGAGATTGGGTAAACTGGGGTTGTTCTCCCTGGAAAGACGGAGGATGAGGGGAGACTTAATAGAGGTGTATAAAATTATGAAAGGCATAGATAGGGTGAACGGTGGGAAGCTTTTCCCCAGGTCGATGTTCACGAGGGGTCATAGGTTCAAGGTGAAGGGGGGGAGGTTTAACACAGATATCAGAAGGACATATTTTACACAGAGGGTGGTGGGGACCTGGAATGCGCTGCCAGGCAAGGTGGTGGAGGCGGACACACTGGGAACGTTTAAGACTTATCTAGACAGCCATATGAACGGAGTGGGAATGGAGGGATACAAAAGAATGGTCTAGTTTGGACCAGGGAGCGGCACGGGCTTGGAGGGCTGAAGGGCCTGTTCCTGTGCTGTATTGTTCTTTGTTCTCTTTGTTCTTTGAGAGGGTCGGGCAAACCATGGGGAGGTGTGGGGGCTGTTGGGGAAGCCGGTGACCAGTGGGGGTGGGGGGGGTGGGATTGGGGGGGGGGGGGGGGGTGGGGGCGGAGGGGGCGGAGTTCAGGGGCAGCGATTGGGGGGAGGGGGGTGGGTTAGGAAAGCCACTGGGAGGCCAGCAATGGGAGCTCGGCATATGCGCAGTGGCTTGTTCAGCACGCTGATGTGGAGATGCCGGCGTTGGACTGGGGTAAACACAGTAAGAGTTTTAACAACACCAGGTTAAAGTCCAACAGGTTTATTTGGTAGCAAATGCCATTAGCTTTCGGAGCCCTGCTCCTTCGTCAGATGGAGTGGATATCTGCTCGCAAACAAGGCACACAGAGACACAAAATCAAGTTACAGATTCTGCAAGTCCAGGAGGCAAGCTGTGGCCAATCATGAGAGGGTCGAGCAAACCATGGGGAGGCGTGGGGGCTGTTGGACTTGCAGAATCTCCTGGACTTCTCTTGGAATCCTCCTGGACTTGCAGAATCTCACTGACTGTCCTGTCTGGAGACAATACACATTTCTTTAACCTGTGCCTAATGTTCCCTCCACTCACAGTGTCTGTATCTTTAAGACTTGATTATCTGTCAAGATTCGCATTCTAATCAGTATTCTGTAACTTGATTTTGTGTCGCTGTGTGCCTTGTTTGCAAGCAGATATCCACTCCATCTGACAAAGGAGCAGGGCTCCGAAAGCTAATGGCATTTGCTACCAAATAAATCTGTTGGACTTTAACCTGGTGTTGTTAAAAGTCTTACAGCACACTGATGCCAGCATCTCGGGCGGGATTAGGCCCTGCTCCTCCCTTACCGGCGTGAATCCGCACTGCGCAGCCTGCCGTAAATTCAACTGACTAAGTGTGTCCAAAAAATGGGTGGGGAAATCTCCCATCTTCACGCCAGTTGGGCACATTTCTTTGAGAAAATTGCCCCCATAGAGGTAAAATCGTTGTATCGGAAAGTCTACACGGAAGAATAATCTGAGTGTATACCGGAATGTTAATACCTTAAAGATGATGTCTTAATGAGGAAATGGAGACCTTTACATATTCAGGCAGGTGAAAAATGGGCAGAAGTTCATCAATTGGTATTATCAGTGGGTTATAGAAAGGAAGTGTTGTGGTTAGCCCATGAGGTACCAGTAGGAGGTGATTTGGGAGTGAAGAAAAGTCGAGCTAAAATACAAAAACATTTTTATTGGTCTGGACTGCATAAAGATGTGGTTGAATTTTGCTGGACATGTCACACATGTCAGGTAGTAGGGAAACCTCAAGCGGTGATAAATCAGCAGCCTTAATATCCATTCCAGCATTGAAGGAAACCTTTACAAGGGTCTTCAGCGATTGTGTAGGACTCCTCCTGAAAATGAAAAGTGGGAATCAATATTTATTAACCACAATGGATGTGTCTACTGGATTTCCAGAGGCCATTCCATTATGCAATATTACAGTTAAAAGATTGCTGAAATTTTTTACTAGATACGGACCAGCCACGAAGATCAAGTTTTGCATCAAAGTTATTTAAGGAGGTTATAGATAGTTGAGGAATTAAACAACTGAAATCAACTGCATACCATCCAGAATCGCAGGGAACATTAGAACGGTGACATCAAATTTCAACGACAATGTTGAGGGTTTATTGTCAAGAATATCTGGAGGATTGGGATAAAAGAATTCCATTTGTACTTTTTGCAATTTGGGATGCATCTAATGAATCAATTAAATTCAGTCTGTTTGAATTGTTTTTTGTCAAGAGGTAAGAAGACCACTTAAATTGATTGAGCAGAGATTGGTGAGTCATTATTCTGAGACTACATTATTGGACTATGTGTCAAATTTTAGGAAAAGGTTGAATAGACCAGGTGAATTGACTAGTCAGCATGTGAAAGTGGTACAGCATGCGATGAATCAGGAAGCAGATAAGAAATCAAAGAAATTGTTTGTTGCTAGTGGGGATAACGTTTTAGTATTGCTTCCAGTGGTAGGTTGGTGAACCCTTAAAAACAAGGTTTATCAAATTGAAAGGTAATTGAGTGAGGTGAATTATTCAATAAAAACGCCAGCGAGGAGAAAAACTCAGTTTGTCATGTGAATATGCTCAGAGTCATATTCTTGGCTCAGAGTGAATTTGGAATAGCCCAAGTCACGTTCCTCGGCCATTCAATTGGACATGGACGGATGGCACAATGGGATGTTAAAACAAAAGTTATTGGGGAGATACCCTGTACCGTCGATGAGAAAGGAAATACTGACATTTCTGGGCCTGAGTGGTTTCTACAGGAAATATGTGCCGAATTTTAGCAGTGTGGTTGCTCCACTCAGGGAAGAAGCGGAGCAAATTTAATTGGATGGTAGAGTATCACTAGGCATTTGACAGCTTGAAAGCTGTGTTAACCATTGCCCCTGTGTTAGCCACACCAAATTACACAAACCATTCAAGGTGGTCATTAATGCGAGTGATGTGGGTGCCAGAGCTGGACTATAAGATGAAAAGCTGATTTGTCATCAGAAGACATATTCAACCATTGAGAAAGAGACCTGGAGTTGGGGGAGGTGGGGAGGCAATCTTACTATTGCTAATGGGCGGGGAAAGCCAGTATATCTGATTGTCCCTCTGTCTCTCTCTGTGAGAATATATCTGACTGTCCCTCTCTCGTGATATTTTATCTGACTGACTCTCTCTCTCTCTCTGTGAGAGTATATCTATCTCTCCATGAGAGTATATCTGACTGTCTCTCTCTGAGAGTATATCTGACTGTCTCTCTATCCCTCTCTCTCTCTGTGAGAGTATATCTGACTGTCTCTCTATCCCTCTCTCTCTCTCTGGGGGAGTATATCTGACTGTCTCTCTATCCCTCTCTCTCTCTGGGAGAGTATATCTGACTGTCTCTCTATCCCTCTCTCTCTCTCTGGGAGAGTATATCTGACTGTCTCTCTATCCCTCTCTCTCTCTCTGGGAGAGTATATCTGACTGTCTCTCTATCCCTCTCTCTCTCTGTGAGAGTATATCTGACTGTCTCTCTATCCCTCTCTCTCTCTCTGGGGGAGTATATCTGACTGTCTCTCTATCCCTCTCTCTCTCTCTGGGGGAGTATATCTGACTGTCTCTCTATCCCTCTCTCTCTCTCTGGGGGAGTATATCTGACTGTCTCTCTATCCCTCTCTCTCTGGGGGAGTATATCTGACTGTCTCTCTATCCCTCTCTCTCTCTGGGGGAGTATATCTGACTGTCTCTCTATCCCTCTCTCTCTCTCTCTGGGGGAGTATATCTGACTGTCTCTCTATCCCTCTCTCTCTGGGGGAGTATATCTGACTGTCTCTCTATCCCTCTCTCTCTCTCTGGGGGAGTATATCTGACTGTCTCTCTATCCCTCTCTCTCTCTGGGGGAGTATATCTGACTGTCTCTCTATCCCTCTCTCTCTCTCTGGGGGAGTATATCTGACTGTCTCTCTATCCCTCTCTCTCTCTGGGGGAGTAGATCTGACTGTCTCTCTATCCCTCTCTCTCTCTCTGGGGGAGTATATCTGACTGTCTCTCTATCCCTCTCTCTCTCTGGGAGAGTATATCTGACTGTCTCTCTATCCCTCTCTCTCTCTCTGGGGGAGTATATCTGACTGTCTCTCTATCCCTCTCTCTCTCTCTGGGGGAGTATATCTGACTGTCTCTCTATCCCTCTCTCTCTCTCTGGGGGAGTATATCTGACTGTCTCTCTATCCCTCTCTCTCTCTGGGGGAGTATATCTGACTGTCTCTCTGTGAGAGTATATCTGACTGTCTCTCTATCCCTCTCTCTCTCTCTGGGGGAGTATATCTGACTGTCTCTCTATCCCTCTCTCTCTCTCTGTGAGAGTATATCTGACTGTCTCTCTATCCCTCTCTCTCTCTCTGGGGGAGTATATCTGACTGTCTCTCTATCCCTCTCTCTCTCTCTGTGAGAGTATATCTGACTGTCTCTCTATCCCTCTCTCTCTCTGGGGGAGTATATCTGACTGTCTCTCTATCCCTCTCTCTCTCTCTGGGAGAGTATATCTGACTGTCTCTCTATCCCTCTCTCTCTCTCTGGGGGAGTATATCTGACTGTCTCTCTATCCCTCTCTCTCTCTCTGGGGGAGTATATCTGACTGTCTCTCTATCCCTCTCTCTCTCTCTGGGAGAGTATATCTGACTGTCTCTCTATCCCTCTCTCTGGGGGAGTATATCTGACTGTCTCTCTATCCCTCTCTCTCTCTGGGAGAGTATATCTGACTGTCTCTCTATCCCTCTCTCTCTCTGGGGGAGTATATCTGACTGTCTCTCTATCCCTCTCTCTCTCTCTGGGGGAGTATATCTGACTGTCTCTCTATCCCTCTCTCTCTCTCTGGGGGAGTATATCTGACTGTCTCTCTATCCCTCTCTCTCTCTCTGGGAGAGTATATCTGACTGTCTCTCTATCCCTCTCTCTGGGGGAGTATATCTGACTGTCTCTCTATCCCTCTCTCTCTCTGGGAGAGTATATCTGACTGTCTCTCTATCCCTCTCTCTCTCTGGGGGAGTATATCTGACTGTCTCTCTATCCCTCTCTCTGGGGGAGTATATCTGACTGTCTCTCTATCCCTCTCTCTCTCTCTGGGGGAGTATATCTGACTGTCTCTCTATCCCTCTCTCTCTCTGGGAGAGTATATCTGACTGTCTCTCTATCCCTCTCTCTCTCTGGGAGAGTATATCTGACTGTCTCTCTATCCCTCTCTCTCTCTCTGGGAGAGTATATCTGACTGTCTCTCTATCCCTCTCTCTCTCTGGGGGAGTATATCTGACTGTCTCTCTATCCCTCTCTCTGGGGGAGTATATCTGACTGTCTCTCTATCCCTCTCTCTCTCTCTGGGGGAGTATATCTGACTGTCTCTCTATCCCTCTCTCTCTCTGGGGGAGTATATCTGACTGTCTCTCTATCCCTCTCTCTCTCTGGGAGAGTATATCTGACTGTCTCTCTATCCCTCTCTCTCTCTGGGAGAGTATATCTGACTGTCTCTCTATCCCTCTCTCGGGGGGAGTATATCTGACTGTCTCTCTATCCCTCTCTCTGGGAGAGTATATCTGACTGTCTCTCTATCTCTCTCTCTCTCTCTCTGGGGGAGTATATCTGACTGTCTCTCTATCCCTCTCTCTCTCTGGGAGAGTATATCTGACTGTCTCTCTATCCCTCTCTCTGGGAGAGTATATCTGACTGTCTCTCTATCCCTCTCTCTCTCTGGGGGAGTATATCTGACTGTCTCTCTATCCCTCTCTCTCTCTGGGAGAGTATATCTGACTGTCTCTCTATCCCTCTCTCTGGGGGAGTATATCTGACTGTCTCTCTATCCCTCTCTCTCTCTCTGGGGGAGTATATCTGACTGTCTCTCTATCCCTCTCTCTCTCTGGGAGAGTATATCTGACTGTCTCTCTATCCCTCTCTCTCTCTCTGGGAGAGTATATCTGACTGTCTCTCTATCCCTCTCTCTCTCTGGGGGAGTATATCTGACTGTCTCTCTATCCCTCTCTCTCTCTCTGGGGGAGTATATCTGACTGTCTCTCTATCCCTCTCTCTCTCTCTGGGGGAGTATATCTGACTGTCTCTCTATCCCTCTCTCTCTCTGGGAGAGTATATCTGACTGTCTCTCTATCCCTCTCTCTCTCTGGGAGAGTATATCTGACTGTCTCTCTATCCCTCTCTCTCTCTCTGGGAGAGTATATCTGACTGTCTCTCTATCCCTCTCTCTCTCTGGGAGAGTATATCTGACTGTCTCTCTATCTCTCTCTCTCTCTCTGGGGGAGTATATCTGACTGTCTCTCTATCCCTCTCTCTCTCTCTGTGAGAGTATATCTGACTGTCTCTCTATCCCTCTCTCTCTCTCTGGGAGAGTATATCTGACTGTCTCTCTATCCCTCTCTCTCTCTCTGGGAGAGTATATCTGACTGTCTCTCTATCCCTCTCTCTCTGGGGGAGTATATCTGACTGTCTCTCTATCCCTCTCTCTCTCTCTGGGGGAGTATATCTGACTGTCTCTCTATCCCTCTCTCTCTGGGGGAGTATATCTGACTGTCTCTCTATCTCTCTCTCTCTCTCTGGGAGAGTATATCTGACTGTCTCTCTATCCCTCTCTCTCTGGGGGAGTATATCTGACTGTCTCTCTATCCCTCTCTCTCTCTGGGAGAGTATATCTGACTGTCTCTCTATCCCTCTCTCTCTGGGGGAGTATATCTGACTGTCTCTCTATCCCTCTCTCTCTCTCTGGGGGAGTATATCTGACTGTCTCTCTATCCCTCTCTCTCTCTGGGAGAGTATATCTGACTGTCTCTCTATCCCTCTCTCTCTCTCTGGGAGAGTATATCTGACTGTCTCTCTATCCCTCTCTCTCTCTCTGGGGGAGTATATCTGACTGTCTCTCTATCCCTCTCTCTCTCTCTGGGAGAGTATATCTGACTGTCTCTCTATCCCTCTCTCTCTGGGGGAGTATATCTGACTGTCTCTCTATCCCTCTCTCTCTCTGGGAGAGTATATCTGACTGTCTCTCTATCCCTCTCTCTCTGGGGGAGTATATCTGACTGTCTCTCTATCCCTCTCTCTCTCTGGGAGAGTATATCTGACTGTCTCTCTATCCCTCTCTCTCTGGGGGAGTATATCTGACTGTCTCTCTATCTCTCTCTCTCTCTGGGGGAGTATATCTGACTGTCTCTCTATCCCTCTCTCTCTCTGGGGGAGTATATCTGACTGTCTCTCTATCCCTCTCTCTGGGAGAGTATATCTGACTGTCTCTCTATCCCTCTCTCTCTCTCTGGGGGAGTATATCTGACTGTCTCTCTATCCCTCTCTCTCTCTCTGGGAGAGTATATCTGACTGTCTCTCTATCCCTCTCTCTCTCTCTGGGGGAGTATATCTGACTGTCTCTCTATCCCTCTCTCTCTCTCTGGGGGAGTATATCTGACTGTCTCTCTATCCCTCTCTCTCTCTCTGGGAGAGGATATCTGACTGTCTCTCTATCCCTCTCTCTCTCTGGGGGAGTATATCTGACTGTCTCTCTATCCCTCTCTCTCTCTCTGGGAGAGTATATCTGACTGTCTCTCTATCCCTCTCTCTCTCTGGGAGAGTATATCTGACTGTCTCTCTATCCCTCTCTCTCTCTCTGGGAGAGTATATCTGACTGTCTCTCTATCCCTCTCTCTCTCTCTGGGGGAGTATATCTGACTGTCTCTCTATCCCTCTCTCTCTCTGTGAGAGTATATCTGACTGTCTCTCTATCCCTCTCTCTGGGAGAGTATATCTGACTGTCTCTCTATCCCTCTCTCTGGGAGAGTATATCTGACTGTCTCTCTATCCCTCTCTCTCTCTGGGGGAGTATATCTGACTGTCTCTCTATTCCTCTCTCTCTCTGGGGGAGTATATCTGACTGTCTCTCTATCCCTCTCTCTGGGAGAGTATATCTGACTGTCTCTCTATCCCTCTCTCTCTCTCTGGGGGAGTATATCTGACTGTCTCTCTATCCCTCTCTCTCTCTCTGGGGGAGTATATCTGACTGTCTCTCTATCCCTCTCTCTCTCTGGGGGAGTATATCAGACTGTCTCTCTATCCCTCTCTCTCTCTGGGAGAGTATATCTGACTGTCTCTCTATCCCTCTCTCTCTCTGGGGGAGTATATCTGACTGTCTCTCTATCCCTCTCTCTGGGAGAGTATATCTGACTGTCTCTCTATCCCTCTCTCTCTCTCTGGGGGAGTATATCTGACTGTCTCTCTATCCCTCTCTCTCTCTCTGGGGGAGTATATCTGACTGTCTCTCTATCCCTCTCTCTCTCTGGGGGAGTATATCTGACTGTCTCTCTATCCCTCTCTCTCTCTGGGGGAGTATATCTGACTGTCTCTCTATCCCTCTCTCTCTCTCTGGGAGAGTATATCTGACTGTCTCTCTATCCCTCTCTCTCTCTCTGGGGGAGTATATCTGACTGTCTCTCTATCCCTCTCTCTCTCTCTGGGGGAGTATATCTGACTGTCTCTCTATCCCTCTCTCTCTCTCTGGGAGAGTATATCTGACTGTCTCTCTATCCCTCTCTCTGGGAGAGTATATCTGACTGTCTCTCTATCCCTCTCTCTCTCTCTGGGGGAGTATATCTGACTGTCTCTCTATCCCTCTCTCTCTCTCTCTGGGGGAGTATATCTGACTGTCTCTCTATCCCTCTCTCTCTCTCTGGGAGAGTATATCTGACTGTCTCTCTATCCCTCTCTCTGGGAGAGTATATCTGACTGTCTCTCTATCCCTCTCTCTCTCTGGGGGAGTATATCTGACTGTCTCTCTATCCCTCTCTCTCTCTGGGAGAGTATATCTGACTGTCTCTCTATCCCTCTCTCTCTCTCTGGGAGAGTATATCTGACTGTCTCTCTATCTCTCTCTCTCTCTCTGGGAGAGTATATCTGACTGTCTCTCTATCTTCTCTCTCTCTCTGGGGGAGTATATCTGACTGTCTCTCTATCTCTCTCTCTCTCTCTGTGAGAGTATATCTGACTGTCTCTCTATCCCTCTCTCTCTCTCTGTGAGAGTATATCTGACTGTCTCTCTATCCCTCTCTCTCTCTCTCTGGGGGAGTATATCTGACTGTCTCTCTATCTCTCTCTCTCTCTCTGTGAGAGTATATCTGACTGTCTCTCTATCCCTCTCTCTCTCTCTCTGGGAGAGTATATCTGACTGTGTCTCTATCTCTCTCTCTCTCTCTGTGAGAGTATATCTGACTGTCTCTCTATCCCTCTCTCTCTCTCTGTGAGAGTATATCTGACTGTCTCTCTATCCCTCTCTCTCTCTCTGGGGGAGTATATCTGACTGTCTCTCTATCTCTCTCTCTCTCTCTGTGAGAGTATATCTGACTGTCTCTCTATCCCTCTCTCTCTCTCTGGGGAGTATATCTGACTGTCTCTCTATCTCTCTCTCTCTCTGGGAGAGTATATCTGACTGTCTCTCTATCCCTCTCTCTCTCTGGGAGAGTATATCTGACTGTCTCTCTATCCCTCTCTCTCTCTCTGGGGGAGTATATCTGACTGTCTCTCTATCCCTCTCTCTCTCTCTCTGGGAGAGTATATCTGACTGTCTCTCTATCTCTCTCTCTCTCTCTGTGAGAGTATATCTGACTGTCTCTCTATCCCTCTCTCTCTCTCTGGGGGAGTATATCTGACTGTCTCTCTATCCCTCTCTCTCTCTCTGGGGGAGTATATCTGACTGTCTCTCTATCCTCTCTCTCTCTCTGGGAGAGTATATCTGACTGTCTCTCTATCCCTCTCTCTCTCTCTGGAGAGTATATCTGACTGTCTCTCTATCTCTCTCTCTCTCTCTGGGGAGTATATCTGACTGTCTCTCTATCCTCTCTCTCTCTCTGTGAGAGTATATCTGACTGTCTCTCTATCTCTCTCTCTCTCTCTGTGAGAGTATATCTGACTGTCTCTCTATCCCTCTCTCTCTCTCTCTGGGGGAGTATATCTGACTGTCTCTCTATCCCTCTCTCTCTCTCTCTGGGAGAGTATATCTGACTGTCTCTCTATCTCTCTCTCTCTCTCTGTGAGAGTATATCTGACTGTCTCTCTATCCTCTCTCTCTCTCTCTGGGAGAGTATATCTGACTGTCTCTCTATCCCTCTCTCTCTCTCTGGGGGAGTATATCTGACTGTCTCTCTATCTCTCTCTCTCTCTGTGAGAGTATATCTGACTGTCTCTCTATCCCTCTCTCTCTCTCTGGGGGAGTATATCTGACTGTCTCTCTATCTCTCTCTCTCTCTCTGGGGAGAGTATATCTGACTGTCTCTCTATCCTCTCCTTCTTCCTGGGGGAAGTATATCTGACTGTCTCTCTATCCTCTCTCTCTCTGGGGGAGTATATCTGACTGTCTCTCTATCCTCTCTCTCTCTCTGGGAGAGTATATCTGACTGTCTCTCTATCTCTCTCTCTCTCTGTGAGAGTATATCTGACTGTCTCTCTATCCCTCTCTCTCTCTCTGGGGGAGTATATCTGACTGTCTCTCTATCCCTCTCTCTCTCTCTGGGGGAGTATATCTGACTGTCTCTCTATCTCTCTCTCTCTCTCTGGGAGAGTATATCTGACTGTCTCTCTATCCTCTCTCTCTCTCTCTGTGAGAGTATATCTGACTGTCTCTCTATCCCTCTCTCTCTCTGGTGTGGGAGGATATCTGACTGTCTCTCTATCTCTCTCTCTCTCTCTGGGAGAGTATATCTGACTGTCTCTCTATCCTTCTCTCTCTCTCTCTGTGAGAGTATATCTGACTGTCTCTCTATCCTCTCTCTCTCTCTGGGGGAGTATATCTGACTGTCTCTCTATCCCTCTCTCTCTCTCTGGGAGATATATCTGACTGTCTCTCTATCTCTCTCTCTCTCTCTGTGAGAGTATATCTGACTGTCTCTCTATCTCTCTCTCTCTCTCTGTGAGAGTATATCTGACTGTCTCTCTATCTCTCTCTCTCTCTCTGTGAGAGTATATCTGACTGTCTCTCTATCTCTCTCTCTCTCTGGGAGAGTATATCTGACTGTCTCTCTATCCCTCTCTCTCTCTGGGAGAGTATATCTGACTGTCTCTCTATCCCTCTCTCTCTCTCTGGGAGAGTATATCTGACTGTCTCTCTATCCCTCTCTCTCTCTCTGGGAGAGTATATCTGACTGTCTCTCTATCCCTCTCTCTCTCTCTGGGAGAGTATATCTGACTGTCTCTCTATCTCTCTCTCTCTGGGAGAGTATATCTGACTGTCTCTCTATTCTCTCTCTCTCTCTGGGAGAGTATATCTGACTGTCTCTCTATTCTCTCTCTCTCTGGGAGAGTATATCTGACTGTCTCTCTATCCCTCTCTCTCTCTGGGAGAGTATATCTGACTGTCTCTCTATCCCTCTCTCTCTCTCTGGGAGAGTATATCTGACTGTCTCTCTATCCTCTCTCTCTCTCTGGGAGAGTATATCTGACTGTCTCTCTATCCCTCTCTCTCTCTCTCTCTGGGAGAGTATATCTGACTGTCTCTCTATCCCCTCTCTCTCTCTCTGGGAGAGTATATCTGACTGTCTCTCTATCCCTCTCTCTCTCTCTCTGGGAGAGTATATCTGACTGTCTCTCTATCCCTCTCTCTCTCTCTGGGAGAGTATATCTGACTGTCTCTCTATCCCTCTCTCTCTCTCTGGGAGAGTATATCTGACTGTCTCTCTATCCCTCTCTCTCTCTCTGGGAGAGTATATCTGACTGTCTCTCTATCTCTCTCTCTCTCTTCTGGGAGAGTATATCTGACTGTCTCTCTATCCCTCTCTCTCTCTCTGGGAGAGTATATCTGACTGTCTCTCTATCCCTCTCTCTCTCTCTGGGAGAGTATATCTGACTGTCTCTCTATCCCTCTCTCTTCTCTGGGAGAGTATATCTGACTGTCTCTCTATCCCTCTCTCTCTCTCTGGGGAGTATATCTGACTGTCTCTCTATCCCTCTCTCTCTCTCTGGGGAGTATATCTGACTGTCTCTCTATCCTCTCTCTCTCTCTGGGAGAGTATATCTGACTGTCTCTCTATCTCTCTCTCTCTCTGGGAGAGTATATCTGACTGTCTCTCTATCCTCTCTCTCTCTCTGGGGAGTATATCTGACTGTCTCTCTATCCCTCTCTCTCTCTCTGGGGAGTATATCTGACTGTCTCTCTATCCCTCTCTCTCTCTCTGGGAGAGTATATCTGACTGTCTCTCTATCCCTCTCTCTCTCTCTGGGAGAGTATATCTGACTGTCTCTCTATCCCTCTCTCTCTCTCTGGGGAGTATATCTGAAGCATGTCTCTCTATCCTCTCTCTCTCTCTGGGAGAGTATATCTGACTGTCTCTCTATCCCTCTCTCTCTCTCTGGGAGAGTATATCTGACTGTCTCTCTATCCCTCTCTCTCTCTCTGGGAGAGTATATCTGACTGTCTCTCTATCCTCTCTCTCTCTCTGGGAGAGTATATCTGACTGTCTCTCTATCCCTCTCTCTCTCTCTGGGAGAGTATATCTGACTGTCTCTCTATCCTCTCTCTCTCTCTGGGAGAGTATATCTGACTGTCTCTCTATCCCTCTCTCTCTCTCTGGGAGAGTATATCTGACTGTCTCTCTATCCCCTCTCTCTCTCTGGGGGAGTATATCTGACTGTCTCTCTATCCCTCCTCTCTCTGGGAGAGTATATCTGACTGTCTCTCTATCCTCTCTCTCTCTCTCTGGGAGAGTATATCTGACTGTCTCTCTATCCCTCTCTCTCTCTGGGAGAGTATATCTGACTGTCTCTCTATCCCTCTCTCTCTCTCTGGGAGAGTATATCTGACTGTCTCTCTATCCTCTCTCTCTCTGGGGAGAGTATATCTGACTGTCTCTCTATCCCTCTCTCTCTCTCTGGGAGAGTATATCTGACTGTCTCTCTATCCCTCTCTCTCTGGGAGAGTATATCTGACTGTCTCTCTATCCCTCTCTCTCTCTCTGGGAGAGTATATCTGACTGTCTCTCTATCCTCTCTCTCTCTCTGGGGGAGTATATCTGACTGTCTCTCTATCCCTCTCTCTGGGAGAGTATATCTGACTGTCTCTCTATCCCTCTCTCTCTGGGGGAGTATATCTGACTGTCTCTCTATCCTCTCTCTCTCTCTGTGAGAGTATATCTGACTGTCTCTCTATCCTCTCTCTCTCTCTGTGAGAGTATATCTGACTGTCTCTCTATCCCTCTCTCTCTCTGGGAGAGTATATCTGACTGTCTCTCTATCTCTCTCTCTCTCTGTGAGAGTATATCTGACTGTCTCTCTATCCCTCTCTCTCTCTCTGTGAGAGTATATCTGACTGTCTCTCTATCTCTCTCTCTCTCTGGGAGAGTATATCTGACTGTCTCTCTATCCCTCTCTCTCTCTCTGTCTCGTGGGAGGTAAATCTGACTGTCTCTCTATCCCTCTCTCTCTCTCTGTGAGAGTATATCTGACTGTCTCTCTATCTCTCTCTCTCTCTGTGAGAGTATATCTGACTGTCTCTCTATCCCTCTCTCTCTCTCTGGGAGAGTATATCTGACTGTCTCTCTATCTCTCTCTCTCTCTCTGTGAGAGTATATCTGACTGTCTCTCTATCCCTCTCTCTCTCTCTGGGAGAGTATATCTGACTGTCTCTCTATCTCTCTCTCTCTCTGGGAGAGTATATCTGACTGTCTCTCTATCCCTCTCTCTCTCTCTGGGAGAGTATATCTGACTGTCTCTCTATTCTCCTCTCTCTCTGTGAGAGTATATCTGACTGTCTCTCTATCCCTCTCTCTCTCTCTGTGAGAGTATATCTGACTGTCTCTCTATCCCTCTCTCTCTCTCTGGGGAGTATATCTGACTGTCTCTCTATCCTCTCTCTCTCTCTGTGAGAGTATATCTGACTGTCTCTCTATCCTCTCTCCTTCTCTTGTGTCTGTGAGAGGTATATCTGACTGTCTCTCTATCTCTCTCTCTCTCTCTGTGAGAGTATATCTGACTGTCTCTCTATCCCTCTCTCTCTCTCTGGGAGAGTATATCTGACTGTCTCTCTATCCCTCTCTCTCTCTGGGAGAGTATATCTGACTGTCTCTCTATCCTCTCTCTCTCTCTGGGAGAGTATATCTGACTGTCTCTCTATCTCTCTCTCTCTCTGGGAGAGTATATCTGACTGTCTCTCTATCCCTCTCTCTCTCTGGGAGAGTATATCTGACTGTCTCTCTATCTCTCTCTCTCTCTGGGGGAGTATATCTGACTGTCTCTCTATCCCTCTCTCTCTCTCTGGGGAGTATATCTGACTGTCTCTCTATCCCTCTCTCTCTCTCTGTGAGAGTATATCTGACTGTCTCTCTATCCCTCTCTCTCTCTCTGGGAGAGTATATCTGACTGTCTCTCTATCCCTCTCTCTCTCTCTGGGGAGAGTATATCTGACTGTCTCTCTATCCCTCTCTCTCTCTCTGGAGAGTATATCTGACTGTCTCTCTATCCCTCTCTCTCTCTCTGGGGAGAGTATATCTGACTGTCTCTCTATCCCTCTCTCTCTCTCTGTGAGAGTATATCTGACTGTCTCTCTATCCCTCTCTCTCTCTCTGTGAGAGTATATCTGACTGTCTCTCTATCCCTCTCTCTCTCCTCTGGGGAGAGTATATCTGACTGTCTCTCTATCCCTCTCTCTCTCTCTGGGAGAGTATATCTGACTGTCTCTCTATCCCTCTCTCTCTCTCTGGGAGAGTATATCTGACTGTCTCTCTATCCTCTCTCTCTCTCTCTGGGGAGAGTATATCTGACTGTCTCTCTATCCTCTCTCTCTCTCTGGGAGAGTATATCTGACTGTCTCTCTATCCCTCTCTCTCTCTCTGGGAGAGTATATCTGACTGTCTCTCTATCCCTCTCTCTCTCTCTGGGAAGAGTATATCTGACTGTCTCTCTATCTCTCTCTCTCTCTGGGAGAGTATATCTGACTGTCTCTCTATCCCTCTCTCTCTCTCTGGGAGAGTATATCTGACTGTCTCTCTATCCCTCTCTCTCTCTCTCTGGAGAGTATATCTGACTGTCTCTCTATCCTCTCTCTCTCTCTGGGGGAGTATATCTGACTGTCTCTCTATCCCTCTCTCTCTCTCTGGGAGAGTATATCTGACTGTCTCTCTATCCCTCTCTCTCTCTCTGGGAGAGTATATCTGACTGTCTCTCTATCCCTCTCTCTCTCTCTGGGGGAGTATATCTGACTGTCTCTCTATCCCTCTCTCTCTCTCTCTGAGAGT